>NW_027327537.1:1676389-2011667 GCF_047675955.1 Chlorocebus sabaeus | reverse complement strand
AATAGCCCTCTATGGGCTTCCAAATATCCCTTTGCCAATTCCACAAGAACAGCCTTAGCGAAAGGCTTCTTCAAGGGAAAGATGTAACTCTGTGAGATGAATTAACAGAACACAGAGCAGTTTCTCAGAAAGCTTCTTTCCAGTTTTGAACGGAAGATATTTCCTTTTTCACCATAGCCCTCTATGGGCTTCCAAATATCCCTTTGCCAATTCCACAAGAACAGCCTTAGCGAAAGGCTTCTTGAAGGGAAAGATGTAACTTTGTGAGATGAACTAACAGAACACAGAGCAGTTTCTCAGAAAGCTTCTTTCCAGTTTTGAACGGAAGATATTTCCTTTTTCACCATAGCCCTCTATGGGCTTCCAAATATCCCTTTGCCAATTCCACAAGAACAGACTTAGCGAAAGGCTTCTTGAAGGGAAAGATGTAACTCTGTGAGATGAATTAACAGAACACAGAGCAGTTTCTCAGAAAGCTTCTTTCCAGTTTTGAACGGAAGATATTTCCTTTTTCACCATAGCCCTCTATGGGATTCCAGATATCCCTTTGCCAATTCCACAAGAACAGCCTTAGTGAAAGGCTTCTTGAAGGGAAAGATGTAACTCTGTGAGATGAATTAACAGAACACAGAGCAGTTTCTCAGAAATCTTCTTTCCGGTTTTGAACGGAAGATATTTCCTTTTTCACCATAGCCCTCTATGGGCTTCCAAATATCCCTTTGCCAATTCCACAAGAACAGCCTTAGCGAAAGGCTTCTTGAAGGGAAAGATGTAACTCTGTGAGATGAATTAACAGAACACAGAGCAGTTTCTCAGAAAGCTTCTTTCCAGTTTTGAACGGAAGATATTTCCTTTTTCACCATAGCCCTCTATGGGCTTCCAAATATCCCTTTGCCAATTCCACAAGAACAGCCTTAGCGAAAGGCTTCTTGAAGGGAAAGATGTAACTCTGTGAGATGAACTAACAGAACACAGAGCAGTTTCTCAGAAAGCTTCTTTCCAGTTTTGAACGGAAGATATTTCCTTTTTCACCATAGCCCTCTATGGGCTTCCAAATATCCCTTTGCCAATTCCACAAGAACAGCCTTAGCGAAAGGCTTCTTGAAGGGAAAGATGTAACTCTGTGAGATGAATTAACAGAACACAGAGCAGTTTCTCAGAAAGCTTCTTTCTAGTTTTGAACGGAAGATATTTCCTTTTTCACCGTAGCCCTCTAGGGGCTTCCAAATATCCCTTTGCGAATTCCACAAGAACAGCCTTAGCGAAAGGCTTCTTGAACGGAAAGATGTAACTCTGTGAGATGAATTAACAGAACACAGAGCAGTTTCTCGGAAAGCTTCTTTCCAGTTTTGAACGGAAGATATTTCCTTTTTCACCATAGCCCTCTATGGGCTTCCAAATATCCCTTTGCCAATTCCACAAGAACAGCCTTAGCGAAAGGCTTCTTGAAGTGAAAGATGTAACTCTGTGAGATGAATTAACAGAACACAGAACAGTTTCTCAGAAAGCTTCTTTTCAGTTTTGAACGGAAGATATTTCCTTTTTCACCATAGCCCTCTATGGGCTTCCAAATATCCCTTTACCAATTCCACAAGAACAGCCTTAGTGAAAGGCTTCTTGAAGGGAAAGATGTAACTCTGTGAGATGAATTAACAGAACACAGAGCAGTTTCTCAGAAATCTTCTTTCCGGTTTTGAACGGAAGATATTTCCTTTTTCACCATAGCCCTCTATGGGCTTCCAAATATCCCTTTGCCAATTCCACAAGAACAGCCTTAGCGAAAGGCTTCTTGAAGGGAAAGATGTAACTCTGTGAGATGAATTAACAGAACACAGAGCAGTTTCTCAGAAAGCTTCTTTCCAGTTTTGAACGGAAGATATTTCCTTTTTCACCATAGCCGTCTATGGGCTTCCAAATATCCCTTTGCCAATTCCACAAGAACAGCCTTAGCGAAAGGCTTCTTCAAGGGAAAGATGTAACTCTGTGAGATGAATTAAGAGAACACAGAGCAGTTTCTCAGAAAGCGTCTTTCCAGTTTTGAACGGAAGATATTTCCTTTTTCACCATAGCCGTCTATGGGCTTCCAAATATCCCTTTGCCAATTCCGCAAGAACAGCCTTAGCGAAACGCTTCTTGAAGTGAAAGATGTAACTCTGTGAGAGGAATTAACAGAACACAGAGCAGTTTCTCAGAAAGCTTCTTTCCAGTTTTGAACGGAAGATATTTCCTTTTTCACCATAGCCCTCTATGGGCTTCCAAATATCCCTTTGCCAATTCCACAAGAACAGCCTTAGCGAAAGGCTTCTTGAAGGGAAAGATGTAACTCTGTGAGATGAACTAACAGAACACAGAGCAGTTTCTCAGAAAGCTTCTTTCCAGTTTTGAACGGAAGATATTTCCTTTTTCACCATAGCCCTCTAAGGGCTTCCAAATATCCCTTTGCCAATTCCACAAGAACAGCCTTAGCGAAAGGCTTCTTGAAGGGAAAGATGTAACTCTGTGAGATGAATTAAAAGAACACAGAGCAGTTTCTCAAAAGCTTCTTTCCAGTTTTGAACGGAAGATATTTCCTTTTTCACCATAGCCGTCTATGGGCTTCCAAATATCCCTTTGCCAATTCCACAAGAACAGCCTTAGCGAAAGGCTTCTTGAAGGGAAAGATGTAACTCTGTGAGATGAATTAACAGAACACAGAGCAGTTTCTCAGAAAGCTTCTTTCCAGTTTTGAACGGAAGATATTTCCTTTTTCACCATAGCCCTCTATGGGCTTCCAAATATCCCTTTGCCAATTCCACAAGAACAGCCTTAGCGAAAGGCTTCTTGAAGGGAAAGATGTAACTCTGTGAGATGAACTAACAGAACACAGAGCAGTTTCTCAGAAAGCTTCTTTCCAGTTTTGAACGGAAGATATTTCCTTTTTCACCATAGCCCTCTATGGGCTTCCAAATATCCCTTTGCCAATTCCACAAGAACAGCCTTAGCGAAAGGCTTCTTGAAGGGAAAGATGTAACTCTGTAAGATGAATTAACAGAACACAGAACAGTTTCTCAGAAAGCTTCTTTTCAGTTTTGAACGGAAGATATTTCCTTTTTCACCATCGCCCTCTATGGGCTTCCAAATATCCCTTTACCAAATCCACAAGAACAGCCTTAGCGAAAGGCTTCTTGAAGGGAAAGATGTAACTCTGTGAGATGAACTAACAGAACACAGAGCAGTTTCTCAGAAAGCTTCTTTCCAGTTTTGAACGGAAGATATTTCCTTTTTCACCATAGCCCTCTATGGGCTTCCAAATATCCCTTTGCCAATTCCACAAGAACAGCCTTAGCGAAAGGCTTCTTGAAGGGAAAGATGTAACTCTGTGAGATGAACTAACAGAACACAGAGCAGTTTCTCAGAAAGCTTCTTTCCAATTTTGAACGGAAGATATTTCCTTTTTCACCATAGCCCTCTATGGGCTTCCAAATATCCCTTTGCCAATTCCACAAGAACAGCCTTAGCGAAAGGCTTCTTGAAGGGAAAGATGTAACTCTGTGAGATGAATTAACAGAACACAGAACAGTTTCTCAGAAAGCTTCTTTTCAGTTTTGAACGGAAGATATTTCCTTTTTCACCCTAGCCCTCTATGGGCTTCCAAATATCCCTTTACCAAATCCACAAGAACAGCCTTAGCGAAAGGCTTCTTGAAGGGAAAGATGTAACTCTGTGAGATGAACTAACAGAACACAGAGCAGCTTCTCAGAAAGCTTCTTTCCAGTTTTGAACGGAAGATATTTCCTTTTTCACCATAGCCCTCTATGGGCTTCCAAATATCCCTTTGCCAATTCCACAAGAACAGCCTTAGCGAAAGGCTTCTTGAAGGGAAAGATGTAACTCTGTGAGATGAATTAACAGAACACAGAGCAGTTTCTCAAAAGCTTCTTTCCAGTTTTGAACGAAAGATATTTCCTTTTTCACCATAGCCGTCTATGGGCTTCCAAATATCCCTTTGCCAATTCCACAAGAACAACCTTAGCGAAAGGCTTCTTGAAGGGAAAGATGTAACTCTGTGAGATGAATTAACAGAACACAGAGCAGTTTCTCAGAAAGCTTCTTTCCAGTTTTGAACGGAAGATATTTCCTTTTTCACCATAGCCCTCTATGGGCTTCCAAATATCCCTTTGCCAATTCCACAAGAACAGACTTAGCGAAAGGCTTCTTGAAGGGAAAGATGAAACTCTGTGAGATGAATTAACAGAACACAGAGCAGTTTCTCAGAAAGCTTCTTTCCAGTTTTGAACGGAAGATATTTCCTTTTTCACCATAGCCCTCTATGGGCTTCCAAATATCCCTTTGCCAATTCCACAAGAACAGCCTTAGTGAAAGGCTTCTTGAAGAGAAAGATGTAACTCTGTGAGATGAATTAACAGAACACAGAGCAGTTTCTCAGAAAGCTTCTTTCCAGTTTTGAACGGAAGATATTTCCTTTTTCACCATAGCCCTCTATGGGCTTCCAAATATCCCTTTGCCAATTCCACAAGAACAGCCTTAGCGAAAGGCTTCTTGAAGGGAAAGATGTAACTCTGTGAGATGAATTAACAGAACACAGAGCAGTTTCTCAGAAAGCTTCTTTCCAGTTTTGAACGGAAGATATTTCCTTTTTCACCATAGCCCTCTATGGGCTTCCAAATATCCCTTTGCCAATTCCACAAGAACAGCCTTAGCGAAAGGCTTCTTCAAGGGAAAGATGTAACTCTGTGAGATGAATTAACAGAACACAGAGCAGTTTCTCAGAAAGCTTCTTTCCAGTTTTGAACGGAAGATATTTCCTTTTTCACCATAGCCCTCTATGGGCTTCCAAATATCCCTTTGCCAATTCCACAAGAACAGCCTTAGCGAAAGGCTTCTTGAAGTGAAAGATGTAACTCTGTGAGATGAAGTAACAGAACACAGAGCAGTTTCTCAGAAGGCTTCTTTCCAGTTTTGAACGGAAGATATTTCCTTTTTCACCATAGCCCTCTATGGGCTACCAAATATCCCTTTGCCAATTCCACAAGAATAGCCTTAGCGAAAAGCTTCTTGAAGGGAAAGATGTAACTCTGTGAGATGAATTAACAGAACACAGAGCAGTTTCTCAGAAAGCTTCTTTCCAGTTTTGAACAGAAGATATTTCCTTTTTCACCATAGCCCTCTATGGGCTTCCAAATATCCCTTTGCCAATTCCACAAGAACAGCCTTAGCGAAAGGCTTCTTGAAGGGAAAGATGTAACTCTGTGAGATGAATTAACAGAACACAGAGCAGTTTCTTAGAAAGCTTCTTTCCACTTTTGAACGGAAGATATTTCCTTTTTCACCATAGCCCTCTATGGGCTTCCAAATATCCCTTTGCCAATTCCACAAGAACAGCCTTAGCGAAAGGCTTCTTGAAGGGAAAGATGTAACTCTGTGAGATGAATTAACAGAACACAGAGCAGTTTCTCAGTAAGCTACTTTCCAGTTTTGAACGGAAGATATTTCCTTTTTCACCATAGCCCTCGATGGGCTTCCAAATATCCCTTTGCCAATTCCACAAGAACAGCCTTAGCGAAAGGCTTCTTGAAGGGAAAGATGTAACTCTGTGAGATGAACTAACAGAACACAGAGCAGTTTCTCAGAAAGCTTCTTTCCAGTTTTGAACGGAAGATATTTCCTTTTTCACCATAGCCCTCTAAGGGCTTCCAAATATCCCTTTGCCAATTCCACAAGAACAGCCTTAGCGAAAGGCTTCTTGAAGGGAAAGATGTAACTCTGTGAGATGAATTAAAAGAACACAGAGCAGTTTCTCAAAAGCTTCTTTCCAGTTTTGAACGGAAGATATTTCCTTTTTCACCATAGCCGTCTATGGGCTTCCAAATATCCCTTTGCCAATTCCACAAGAACAGCCTTAGCGAAAGGCTTCTTGAAGGGAAAGATGTAACTCTGTGAGATGAATTAACAGAACACAGAGCAGTTTCTCAGAAAGCTTCTTTCCAGTTTTGAACGGAAGATATTTCCTTTTTCACCATAACCCTCTATGGGCTTCCAAATATCCCTTTGCCAATTCCACAAGAACAGCCTTAGCGAAAGGCTTCTTGAAGGGAAAGATGTAACTCTGTGAGATGAACTAACAGAACACAGAGCAGTTTCTCAGAAAGCTTCTTTCCAGTTTTGAACGGAAGATATTTCCTTTTTCACCATAGCCCTCTATGGGCTTCCAAATATCCCTTTGCCAATTCCACAAGAACAGCCTTAGCGAAAGGCTTCTTGAAGGGAAAGATGTAACTCTGTGAGATGAAATAACAGAACACAGAGCAGTTTCTCAGAAAGCTTCTTTCTAGTTTTGAACGGAAGATATTTCCTTTTCACCGTAGCCCTCTATGGGCTTCCAAATATCCCTTTGCGAATTCCACAAGAACAGCCTTAGCGAAAGGCTTCTTGAACGGAAAGATGTAACTCTGTGAGATGAATTAACAGAACACAGAGCAGTTTCTCAGAAAGCTTCTTTCCAGTTTTGAACGGAAGATATTTCCTTTTTCACCATAGCCCTCTATGGGCTTCCAAATATCCCTTTGCCAATTCCACAAGAACAGCCTTAGCGAAAGGCTTCTTGAAGTGAAAGATGTAACTCTGTGAGATGAAGTAACAGAACACAGAGCAGTTTCTCAGAAAGCTTCTTTCCAGTTTTGAACGGAAGATATTTCCTTTTTCACCATAGCCCTCTATGGGCTACCAAATATCCCTTTGCCAATTCCACAAGAATAGCCTTAGCGAAAAGCTTCTTGAAGGGAAAGATGTAACTCTGTGAGATGAATTAACAGAACACAGAGCAGTTTCTCAGAAAGCTTCTTTCCAGTTTTGAACAGAAGATATTTCCTTTTTCACCATAGCCCTCTATGGGCTTCCAAATATCCCTTTGCCAATTCCACAAGAACAGCCTTAGCGAAAGGCTTCTTGAAGGGAAAGATGTAACTCTGTGAGATGAATTAACAGAACACAGAGCAGTTTCTTAGAAAGCTTCTTTCCAGTTTTGAACGGAAGATATTTCCTTTTTCACCATAGCCCTCTATGGGCTTCCAAATATCCCTTTGCCAATTCCACAAGAACAGCCTTAGCGAAAGGCTTCTTGAAGGGAAAGATGTAACTCTGTGAGATGAATTAACAGAACACAGAGCAGTTTCTCAGTAAGCTACTTTCCAGTTTTGAACGGAAGATATTTCCTTTTTCACCATAGCCCTCTATGGGCTTCCAAATATCCCTTTGCCAATTCCACAAGAACAGCCTTAGCGAAAGGCTTCTTGAAGGGAAAGATGTAACTCTGTGAGATGAACTAACAGAACACAGAGCAGTTTCTCAGAAAGCTTCTTTCCAGTTTTGAACGGAAGATATTTCCTTTTTCACCATAGCCCTCTAAGGGCTTCCAAATATCCCTTTGCCAATTCCACAAGAACAGCCTTAGCGAAAGGCTTCTTGAAGGGAAAGATGTAACTCTGTGAGATGAGTTAAAAGAACACAGAGCAGTTTCTCAAAAGCTTCTTTCCAGTTTTGAACGGAAGATATTTCCTTTTTCACCATAGCCGTCTATGGGCTTCCAAATATCCCTTTGCCAATTCCACAAGAACAGCCTTAGCGAAAGGCTTCTTGAAGGGAAAGATGTAACTCTGTGAGATGAATTAACAGAACACAGAGCAGTTTCTCAGAAAGCTTCTTTCCAGTTTTGAACGAAAGATATTTCCTTTTTCACCATAACCCTCTATGGGCTTCCAAATATCCCTTTGCCAATTCCACAAGAACAGCCTTAGCGAAAGGCTTCTTGAAGGGAAAGATGTAACTCTGTGAGATGAACTAACAGAACACAGAGCAGTTTCTCAGAAAGCTTCTTTCCAGTTTTGAACGGAAGATATTTCCTTTTTCACCATAGCCCTCTATGGGCTTCCAAATATCCCTTTGCCAATTCCACTAGAACAGCCTTACCGAAAGGTTTCTTGAAGGGAAAGATGTAACTCTGTGAGATGAATTAACAGAACACAGAGCAGTTTCTCAGAAAGCTTCTTTCCAGTTTTGAACGGAAGATATTTCCTTTTTCACCATAGCCCTCTATGGGCTTCCAAATATCCCTTTGCCAATTCCACAAGAACAGCCTTAGCGAAAGGCTTCTTGAAGGGAAAGATGTAACTCTGTGAGATGAATTAACAGAACACAGAGCAGTTTCTCAAAAGCTTCTTTCCAGTTTTGAACGGAAGATATTTCCTTTTTCGCCATAGCCGTCTATGGGCTTCCAAATATCCTTTTGCCAATTCCACAAGAACAGCCTTAGCGAAAGGCTTCTTGAAGGGAAAGATGTAACTCTGTGAGATGAATTAACAGAACACAGTGCAGTTTCTCTGAAAGCTTCTTTCCAGTTTTGAACGGAAGATATTTCCTTTTTCACCATAGCCCTCTATGGGCTTCCAAATATCCCTTTGCCAATTCCACAAGAACAGCCTTAGCGAAAGGCTTCTTGAAGGGAAAGATGTAACTCTGTGAGATGAACTAACAGAACACAGAGCAGTTTCTCAGAAAGCTTTTTTCCAGTTTTGAACGGAAGATATTTCCTTTTTCACCATAGCCCTCTATGGGCTTCCAAATATCCCTTTGCCAATTCCACAAGAACAGCCTTAGCGAAAGGCTTCTTGAAGGGAAAGATGTAACTCTGTGAGATGAATTAACAGAACACAGAGCAGTTTCTCAGAAAGCTTCTTTCCAGTTTTGAACGGAAGATATTTCCTTTTTCACCATAGCCCTCTATGGGCTTCCAAATATCCCTTTGCCAATTCCACAAGAACAGCCTTAGCGAAAGGCTTCTTGAAGGGAAAGATGTAACTCTGTGAGATGAACTAACAGAACACAGAGCAGTTTCTCAGAAAGCTTCTTTCCAGTTTTGAACGGAAGATATGTCCTTTTTCACCATAGCCCTCTATGGGCTTCCAAATATCCCTTTGCCAATTCCACAAGAACAGCCTTAGCGAAAGGCTTCTTGAAGGGAAAGATGTAACTCTGTGAGATGAACTAACAGAACACAGAGCAGTTTCTCAGAAAGCTTCTTTCCAGTTTTGAACGGAAGATATTTCCTTTTTCACCATAGCCCTCTATGGGCTTCCAAATATCCCTTTGCCAATTCCACAAGAACAGACTTAGCGAAAGGCTTCTTGAAGGGAAAGATGTAACTCTGTGAGATGAATTAACAGAACACAGAGCAGTTTCTCAGAAAGCTTCTTTCCAGTTTTGAACGGAAGATATTTCCTTTTTCACCATAGCCCTCTATGGGATTCCAGATATCCCTTTGCCAATTCCACAAGAACAGCCTTAGTGAAAGGCTTCTTAAAGGGAAAGATGTAACTCTGTGAGATGAATTAACAGAACACAGAGCAGTTTCTCAGAAAGCTTCTTTCCGGTTTTGAACGGAAGATATTTCCTTTTTCACCATAGCCCTCTATGGGCTTCCAAATATCCCTTTGCCAATTCCACAAGAACAGCCTTAGCGAAAGGCTTCTTGAAGGGAAAGATGTAACTCTGTGAGATGAATTAACAGAACACAGAGCAGTTTCTCAGAAAGCTTCTTTCCAGTTTTGAACGGAAGATATTTCCTTTTTCACCATAGCCGTCTATGGGCTTCCAAATATCCCTTTGCCAATTCCACAAGAACAGCCTTAGCGAAAGGCTTCTTCAAGGGAAAGATGTAACTCTGTGAGATGAATTAAGAGAACACAGAGCAGTTTCTCAGAAAGCGTCTTTCCAGTTTTGAACGGAAGATATTTCCTTTTTCACCATAGCCGTCTATGGGCTTCCAAATATCCCTTTGCCAATTCCGCAAGAACAGCCTTAGCGAAACCCTTCTTGAAGTGAAAGATGTAACTCTGTGAGATGAATTAACAGAACACAGAACAGTTTCTCAGAAAGCTTCTTTCCAGTTTTGAACGGAAGATATTTCCTTTTTCACCATAGCCCTCTATGGGCTTCCAAATATCCCTTTGCCAATTCCACAAGAACAGCCTTAGCGAAAGGCTTCTTGAAGGGAAAGATGTAACTCTGTGAGATGAACTAACAGAACACAGAGCAGTTTCTCAGAAAGCTTCTTTCCAGTTTTGAACGGAAGATATGTCCTTTTTCACCATAGCCCTCTATGGGCTTCCAAATATCCCTTTGCCAATTCCACAAGAACAGCCTTAGCGAAAGGCTTCTTGAAGGGAAAGATGTAACTCTGTGAGATGAATTAACAGAACACAGAGCAGTTTCTCAGAAAGCTTCTTTCTAGTTTTGAACGGAAGATATTTCCTTTTTCACCGTAGCCCTCTATGGGCTTCCAAATATCCCTTTGCGAATTCCACAAGAACAGCCTTAGCGAAAGGCTTCTTGAACGGAAAGATGTAACTCTGTGAGATGAATTAACAGAACACAGAGCAGTTTCTCAGAAAGCTTCTTTCCAGTTTTGAACGGAAGATATTTCCTTTTTCACCATAGCCCTCTAGGGGCTTCCAAATATCCCTTTGCCAATTCCACAAGAACAGCCTTAGCGAAAGGCTTCTTGAAGTGAAAGATGTAACTCTGTGAGATGAATTAACAGAACACAGAACAGTTTCTCAGAAAGCTTCTTTTCAGTTTTGAACGGAAGATATTTCCTTTTTCACCATAGCCCTCTATGGGCTTCCAAATATCCCTTTACCAAATCCACAAGAACAGCCTTAGCGAAAGGCTTCTTGAAGGGAAAGATGTAACTCTGTGAGATGAACTAACAGAACACAGAGCAGTTTCTCAGAAAGCTTCTTTCCAGTTTTGAACGGAAGATATTTCCTTTTTCACCATAGCCCTCTATGGGCTTCCAAATATCCCTTTGCCAATTCCACAAGAACAGCCTTAGCGAAAGGCTTCTTGAAGGGAAAGATGTAACTCTGTGAGATGAATTAACAGAACACAGAGCAGTTTCTCAAAAGCTTCTTTCCAGTTTTGAACGGAAGATATTTCCTTTTTCACCATAGCCGTCTATGGGCTTCCAAATATCCCTTTGCCAATTCCACAAGAACAGCCTTAGCGAAAGGCTTCTTGAAGGGAAAGATGTAACTCTGTGAGATGAATTAACAGAACACAGAGCAGTTTCTCAGAAAGCTTCTTTCCAGTTTTGAACGGAAGATATTTCCTTTTTCACCATAGCCCTCTATGGGCTTCCAAATATCCCTTTGCCAATTCCACAAGAACAGACTTAGCGAAAGGCTTCTTGAAGGGAAAGATGAAACTCTGTGAGATGAATTAACAGAACACAGAGCAGTTTCTCAGAAAGCTTCTTTCCAGTTTTGAACGGAAGATATTTCCTTTTTCACCATAGCCCTCTATGGGCTTCCAAATATCCCTTTGCCAATTCCACAAGAACAGCCTTAGTGAAAGGCTTCTTGAAGAGAAAGATGTAACTCTGTGAGATGAATTAACAGAACACAGAGCAGTTTCTCAGAAAGCTTCTTTCCAGTTTTGAACGGAAGATATTTCGTTTTTCACCATAGCCCTCTATGGGCTTCCAAATATCCCTTTGCCAATTCCACAAGAACAGCCTTAGCGAAAGGCTTCTTGAAGGGAAAGATGTAACTCTGTGAGATGAATTAACAGAACACAGAGCAGTTTCTCAGAAAGCTTCTTTCCAGTTTTGAACGGAAGATATTTCCTTTTTCACCATAGCCCTCTATGGGCTTCCAAATATCCCTTTGCCAATTCCACAAGAACAGCCTTAGCGAAAGGCTTCTTCAAGGGAAAGATGTAACTCTGTGAGATGAATTAACAGAACACAGAGCAGTTTCTCAGAAAGCTTCTTTCCAGTTTTGAACCGAAGATATTTCCTTTTTCACCATAGCCCTCTATGGGCTTCCAAATATCCCTTTGCCAATTCCACAAGAACAGCCTTAGCGAAAGGCTTCTTGAAGTGAAAGATGTAACTCTGTGAGATGAAGTAACAGAACACAGAGCAGTTTCTCAGAAAGCTTCTTTCCAGTTTTGAACGGAAGATATTTCCTTTTTCACCATAGCCCTCTATGGGCTACCAAATATCCCTTTGCCAATTCCACAAGAATAGCCTTAGCGAAAAGCTTCTTGAAGGGAAAGATGTAACTCTGTGAGATGAATTAACAGAACACAGAGCAGTTTCTCAGAAAGCTTCTTTCCAGTTTTGAACAGAAGATATTTCCTTTTTCACCATAGCCCTCTATGGGCTTCCAAATATCCCTTTGCCAATTACACAAGAACAGCCTTAGCGAAAGGCTTCTTGAAGGGAAAGACGTAACTCTGTGAGATGAATTAACAGAACACAGAGCAGTTTCTTAGAAAGCTTCTTTCCAGTTTTGAACGGAAGATATTTCCTTTTTCACCATAGCCCTCTATGGGCTTCCAAATATCCCTTTGCCAATTCCACAAGAACAGCCTTAGCGAAAGGCTTCTTGAAGGGAAAGATGTAACTCTGTGAGATGAATTAACAGAACACAGAGCAGTTTCTCAGTAAGCTACTTTCCAGTTTTGAACGGAAGATATTTCCTTTTTCACCATAGCCCTCTATGGGCTTCCAAATATCCCTTTGCCAATTCCACAAGAACAGCCTTAGCGAAAGGCTTCTTGAAGGGAAAGATGTAACTCTGTGAGATGAATTAACAGAACACAGAGCAGTTTCTCAGAAAGCTTCTATCTAGTTTTGAACGGAAGATATTTCCTTTTTCACCATAGCCCTCTATGGGCTTCCAAATATCCCTTTGCGAATTCCACAAGAACAGCCTTAGAGAAAGGCTTCTTGAACGGAAAGATGTAACTCTGTGAGATGAATTAACAGAACACAGAGCAGTTTCTCAGAAAGCTTCTTTCCAGTTTTGAACCGAAGATATTTCCTTTTTCACCATAGCCCTCTATGGGCTTCCAAATATCCCTTTGCCAATTCCACAAGAACAGCCTTAGCGAAAGGCTTCTTGAAGTGAAAGATGTAACTCTGTGAGATGAATTAACAGAACACAGAACAGTTTCTCAGAAAGCTTCTTTTCAGTTTTGAACGGAAGATATTTCCTTTTTCACCATAGCCCTCTATGGGCTTCCAAATATCCCTTTGCCAATTCCACAAGAACAGCCTTAGCGAATGGCTTCTTGAAGGGAAAGATGTAACTCTGTGAGATGAACTAACAGAACACAGAGCAGTTTCTCAGAAAGCTTCTTTCCAGTTTTGAACGGAAGATATTTCCTTTTTCACCATAGCCCTCTATGGGCTTCCAAATATCCCTTTGCCAATTCCACAAGAACAGACTTAGCGAAAGGCTTCTTGAAGGTAAAGATGTAACTCTGTGAGATGAATTAACAGAACACAGAGCAGTTTCTCAGAAAGCTTCTTTCCAGTTTTGAACGGAAGATATTTCCTTTTTCACCATAGCCCTCTATGGGATTCCAGATATCCCTTTGCCAATTCCACGAGAACAGCCTTAGTGAAAGGCTTCTTGAAGGGAAAGATGTAACTCTGTGAGATGAATTAACAGAACACAGAGCAGTTTCTCAGAAATCTTCTTTCCAGTTTTGAACGGAAGATATTTCCTTTTTCACCATAGCCCTCTATGGGCTTCCAAATATCCCTTTGCCAATTCCACAAGAACAGCCTTAGCGAAAGGCTTCTTGAAGGGAAAGATGTAACTCTGTGAGATGAATTAACAGAACACAGAGCAGTTTCTCAGAAAGCTTCTTTCCAGTTTTGAACGGAAGATATTTCCTTTTTCACCATAGCCCAATATGGTCTTCCAAATATCCCTTTGCCAATTCCACAAGAACAGCCTTAGCGAAAGGCTTCTTGAAGGGAAAGATGAAACTCTGTGAGATGAACTAACAGAACACAGAGCAGTTTCTCAGAAAGCGTCTTTCCAGTTTTGAACGGAAGATATTTCCTTTTTCACCATAGCCCTCTATGGGCTTCCAAATATCCCTTTGCCAATTCCACAAGAACAGCCTTAGCGAAACGCTTCTTGAAGTGAAAGATGTAACTCTGTGAGATGAATTAACAGAACACAGAACAGTTTCTCAGAAAGCTTCTTTCCAGTTTTGAACGGAAGATATTTCCTTTTTCACCATAGCCCTCTATGGGCTTCCAAATATCCCTTTGCCAATTCCACAAGAACAGCCTTAGCGAAAGGCTTCTTGAAGGGAAAGATGTAACTCTGTGAGATGAACTAACAGAACACAGAGCAGTTTCTCAGAAAGCTCCTTTCCAGTTTTGAACGGAAGATATTTCCTTTTTCACCATAGCCCTCTAAGGGCTTCCAAATATCCCATTGCCAATTCCACAAGAACAGCCTTAGCGAAAGGCTTCTTGAAGGGAAAGATGTAACTCTGTGAGATGAATTAAAAGAACACAGAGCAGTTTCTCAAAAGCTTCTTTCCAGTTTTGAACGGAAGATATTTCCTTTTTCACCATAGCCGTCTATGGGCTTCCAAATATCCCTTTGCCAATTCCACAAGAACAGCCTTAGCGAAAGGCTTCTTGAAGGGAAAGATGTAACTCTGTGAGATGAATTAACAGAACACAGAGCAGTTTCTCAGAAAGCTTCTTTCCAGTTTTGAACGGAAGATATTTCCTTTTTCACCATAGCCCTCTATGGGCTTCCAAATATCCCTTTGCCAATTCCACAAGAACAGCCTTAGCGAAAGGCTTCTTGAAGGGAAAGATGTAACTCTGTGAGATGAACTAACAGAACACAGAGCAGTTTCTCAGAAAGCTTCTTTCCAGTTTTGAACGGAAGATATTTCCTTTTTCACCATAGCCCTCTATGGGCTTCCAAATATCCCTTTGCCAATTCCACTAGAACAGCCTTACCGAAAGGCTTTTTGAATGGAAAGATGTAACTCTGTGAGATGAATTAACAGAACACAGAGCAGTTTCTCAAAAGCTTCTTTCCAGTTTTGAACGGAAGATATTTCCTTTTTCACCATAGCCGTCTATGGGCTTCCAAATATCCCTTTGCCAATTCCACAAGAACAGCTTTAGCGAAAGGCTTCTTGAAGGGAAAGATGTAACTCTGTGAGATGAATTAACAGAACACAGAGCAGTTTCTCAGAAAGCTTCTTTCCAGTTTTGAACGGAAGATATTTCCTTTTTCACCATAGCCCTCTATGGGCTTCCAAATATCCCTTTGCCAATTCCACAGGAACAGACTTAGCGAAAGGCTTCTTGAAGGGAAAGATGGAACTCCGTGAGATGAATTAACAGAACACAGAGCAGTTTCTCAGAAAGCTTCTTTCCAGTTTTGAACGGAAGATATTTCCTTTTTCACCATAGCCCTCTATGGGCTTCCAGATATCCCTTTGCCAATTCCACAAGAACAGCCTTAGTGAAAGGCTTCTTGAAGGGAAAGATGTAACTCTGTGAGATGAATTAACAGAACACAGAGCAGTTTCTCAGAAATCTTCTTTCCAGTTTTGAACGGAAGATATTTCCTTTTTCACCATAGCCCTCTATGGGCTTCCAAATATCCCTTTGCCAATTCCACAAGAACAGCCTTAGCGAAAGGCTTCTTGAAGGGAAAGATGTAACTCTGTGAGATGAATTAACAGAACACAGAGCAGTTTCTCAGAAAGCTTCTTTCCAGTTTTGAACGGAAGATATTTCCTTTTTCACCATAGCCCTCTATGGGCTTCCAAATATCCCTTTGCCAATTCCACAAGAACAGCCTTAGCGAAAGGCTTCTTGAAGGGAAAGATGTAACTCTGTGAGATGAACTAACAGAACACAGAGCAGTTTTTCAGAAAGCTTTTTTCCAGTTTTGAACGGAAGATATTTCCTTTTTCACCATAGCCCTCTATGGGCTTCCAAATATCCCTTTGCCAATTCCACAAGAACAGCCTTAGCGAAAGGCTCCTTGAAGGGAAAGATGTAACTCTGTGAGATGAATTAACAGAACACAGAGCAGTTTCTCAGAAAGCTTCTTTCCAGTTTTGAACGGAAGATATTTCCTTTTTCACCATAGCCCTCTATGGGCTTCCAAATATCCCTTTGCCAATTCCACAAGAACAGCCTTAGCGAAAGGCTTCTTGAAGGGAAAGATGTAACTCTGTGAGATGAACTAACAGAACACAGAGCAGTTTCTCAGAAAGCTTCTTTCCAGTTTTGAACGGAAGATATTTCCTTTTTCACCATAGCCCTCTATGGGCTTCCAAATATCCCTTTGCCAATTCCACAAGAACAGCCTTAGCGAAAGGCTTCTTGAAGGGAAAGATGTAACTCTGTGAGATGAATTAACAGAACACAGAGCAGTTTCTCAGAAAGCTTCTTTCTAGTTTTGAACGGAAGATATTTCCTTTTTCACCATAGCCCTCTATGGGCTTCCAAATATCTTTGCGAATTCCACAAGAACAGCCTTAGCGAAAGGCTTCTGAACGGAAAGATGTAACTCTGTGAGATGAATTAACAGAACACAGAGCAGTTTCTCAGAAAGCTTCTTTCCAGTTTTGAACCGAAGATATTTCCTTTTTCACCATAGCCCTCTATGGGCTTCCAAATATCCCTTTGCCAATTCCACAAGAACAGCCTTAGCGAAAGGCTTCTTGAAGTGAAAGATGTAACTCTGTGAGATGAATTAACAGAACACAGAACAGTTTCTCAGAAAGCTTCTTTTCAGTTTTGAACGGAAGATATTTCCTTTTTCACCATAGCCTTCTATGGGCTTCCAAATATCCCTTTACCAAATCCACAAGAACAGCCTTAGCGAAAGGCTTCTTGAAGGGAAAGATGTAACTCTGTGAGATGAACTAACAGAACACAGAGCAGTTTCTCAGAAAGCTTCTTTCCAGTTTTGAACGGAAGATATTTCCTTTTTCACCATAGCCCTCTATGGGCTTCCAAATATCCCTTTGCCAATTCCACAAGAACAGCCTTACCGAAAGGCTTCTTGAAGGGAAAGATGTAACTCTGTGAGATGAATTAACAGAACACAGAGCAGTTTCTCAAAAGCTTCTTTCCAGTTTTGAACGGAAGATATTTCCTTTTTCACCATAGCCGTCTATGGGCTTCCAAATATCCCTTTGCCAATTCCACAAGAACAGCCTTAGCGAAAGGCTTCTTGAAGGGAAAGATGTAACTCTGTGAGATGAATTAACAGAACACAGAGCAGTTTCTCAGAAAGCTTCTTTCCAGTTTTGAACGGAAGATATTTCCTTTTTCACCATAGCCCTCTATGGGCTTCCAAATATCCCTTTGCCAATTCCACAAGAACAGACTTAGCGAAAGGCTTCTTGAAGGGAAAGATGTAACTCTGTGAGATGAATTAACAGAACACAGAGCAGTTTCTCAGAAAGCTTCTTTCCAGTTTTGAACGGAAGATATTTCCTTTTTCACCATAGCCCTCTATGGGCTTCCAAATATCCCTTTGCCAATTCCACAAGAACAGCCTTAGTGAAAGGCTTCTTGAAGACAAAGATGTAACTCTGTGAGATGAATTAACAGAACACAGAGCAGTTTCTCAGAAAGCTTCTTTCCAGTTTTGAACGGAAGATATTTCCTTTTTCACCATAGCCCTCTATGGGCTTCCAAATATCCCTTTGCCAATTCCACAAGAACAGCCTTAGCGAAAGGCTTCTTGAAGGGAAAGATGTAACTCTGTGAGATGAATTAACAGAACACAGAGCAGTTTCTCAGAAAGCTTCTTTCCAGTTTTGAACGGAAGATATTTCCTTTTTCACCATAGCCCTCTATGGGCTTCCAAATATCCCTTTGCCAATTCCACAAGAACAGCCTTAGCGAAAGGCTTCTTCAAGGGAAAGATGTAACTCTGTGAGATGAATTAACAGAACACAGAGCAGTTTCTCAGAAAGCTTCTTTCCAGTTTTGAACGGAAGATATTTCCTTTTTCACCATAGCCCTCTATGGGCTTCCAAATATCCCTTTGCCAATTCCACAAGAACAGCCTTAGCGAAAGGCTTCTTGAAGTGAAAGATGTAACTCTGTGAGACGAACTAACAGAACACAGAGCAGTTTCTCAGAAAGCTTCTTTCCAGTTTTGAACGGAAGATATTTCCTTTTTCACCATAGCCCTCTATGGGCTACCAAATATCCCTTTGCCAATTCCACAAGAACAGCCTTAGCGAAAGGCTTCTTGAAGGGAAAGATGTAACTCTGTGAGATGAATTAACAGAACACAGAGCAGTTTCTCAGAAAGCTTCTTTCCAGTTTTGAACAGAAGATATTTCCTTTTTCACCATAGCCCTCTATGGGCTTCCAAATATCCCTTTGCCAATTCCACAAGAACAGCCTTAGCGAAAGGCTTCTTGAAGGGAAAGATGTAACTCTGTGAGATGAATTAACAGAACACAGAGCAGTTTCTTAGAAAGCTTCTTTCCAGTTCTGAACGGAAGATATTTCCTTTTTCACCATAGCCCTCTATGGGCTTCCAAATATCCCTTTGCCAATTCCACAAGAACAGCCTTAGCAAAAGGCTTCTTGAAGGGAAACATGTAACTCTGAGATGAATTAACAGAACACAGAGCAGTTTCTCAGTAAGCTACTTTCCAGTTTTGAACGGAAGATATTTCCTTTTTCACCATAGCCCTCTATGGGCTTCCAAATATCCCTTTGCCAATTCCACAAGAACAGCCTTAGCGAAAGGCTTCTTGAAGGGAAAGATGTAACTCTGTGAGATGAATTAACAGAACACAGAGCAGTTTCTCAGAAAGCTTCTATCTAGTTTTGAACGGAAGATATTTCCTTTTTCACCATAGCCCTCTATGGGCTTCCAAATATCCCTTTGCGAATTCCACAAGAACAGCCTTAGAGAAAGGCTTCTTGAACGGAAAGATGTAACTCTGTGAGATGAATTAACAGAACACAGATCAGTTTCTCAGAAAGCTTCTTTCCAGTTTTGAACCGAAGATATTTCCTTTTTCACCATAGCCCTCTATGGGCTTCCAAATATCCCTTTGCCAATTCCACAAGAACAGCCTTAGCGAAAGGCTTCTTGAAGTGAAAGATGTAACTCTGTGAGATGAATTAACAGAACACAGAACAGTTTCTCAGAAAGCTTCTTTTCAGTTTTGAACGGAAGATATTTCCTTTTTCACCATAGCCCTCTATGGGCTTCCAAATATCCCTTTGCCAATTCCACAAGAACAGCCTTAGCGAAAGGCTTCTTGAAGGGAAAGATGTAACTCTGTGAGATGAACTAACAGAACACAGAGCAGTTTCTCAGAAAGCTACTTTCCAGTTTTGAACGGAAGATATTTCCTTTTTCACCATAGCCCTCTATGGGCTTCCAAATATCCCTTTGCCAATTCCACAAGAACAGACTTAGCGAAAGGCTTCTTGAAGGTAAAGATGTAACTCTGTGAGATGAATTAACAGAACACAGAGCAGTTTCTCAGAAAGCTTCTTTCCAGTTTTGAACGGAAGATATTTCCTTTTTCACCATAGCCCTCTATGGGATTCCAGATATCCCTTTGCCAATTCCACGAGAACAGCCTTAGTGAAAGGCTTCTTGAAGGGAAAGATGTAACTCTGTGAGATGAATTAACAGAACACAGAGCAGTTTCTCAGAAATCTTCTTTCCAGTTTTGAACGGAAGATATTTCCTTTTTCACCATAGCCCTCTATGGGCTTCCAAATATCCCTTTGCCAATTCCACAAGAACAGCCTTAGCGAAAGGCTTCTTGAAGGGAAAGATGTAACTCTGTGAGATGAATTAACAGAACACAGAGCAGTTTCTCAGAAAGCTTCTTTCCAGTTTTGAACGGAAGATATTTCCTTTTTCACCATAGCCCAATATGGTCTTCCAAATATCCCTTTGCCAATTCCACAAGAACAGCCTTAGCGAAAGGCTTCTTGAAGGGAAAGATGAAACTCTGTGAGATGAACTAACAGAACACAGAGCAGTTTCTCAGAAAGCGTCTTTCCAGTTTTGAACGGAAGATATTTCCTTTTTCACCATAGCCCTCTATGGGCTTCCAAATATCCCTTTGCCAATTCCACAAGAACAGCCTTAGCGAAACGCTTCTTGAAGTGAAAGATGTAACTCTGTGAGATGAATTAACAGAACACAGAACAGTTTCTCAGAAAGCTTCTTTCCAGTTTTGAACGGAAGATATTTCCTTTTTCACCATAGCCCTCTATGGGCTTCCAAATATCCCTTTGCCAATTCCACAAGAACAGCCTTAGCGAAAGGCTTCTTGAAGGGAAAGATGTAACTCTGTGAGATGAACTAACAGAACACAGAGCAGTTTCTCAGAAAGCTCCTTTCCAGTTTTGAACGGAAGATATTTCCTTTTTCACCGTAGCCCTCTAAGGGCTTCCAAATATCCCTTTGCCAATTCCACAAGAACAGCCTTAGCGAAAGGCTTCTTGAAGGGAAAGATGTAACTCTGTGAGATGAATTAAAAGAACACAGAGCAGTTTCTCAAAAGCTTCTTTCCAGTTTTGAACGGAAGATATTTCCTTTTTCACCATAGCCGTCTATGGGCTTCCAAATATCCCTTTGCCAATTCCACAAGAACAGCCTTAGCGAAAGGCTTCTTGAAGGGAAAGATGTAACTCTGTCAGATGAATTAACAGAACACAGAGCAGTTTCTCAGAAAGCTTCTTTCCAGTTTTGAACGGAAGATATTTCCTTTTTCACCATAGCCCTCTATGGGCTTCCAAATATCCCTTTGCCAATTCCACAAGAACAGCTTTAGCGAAAGGCTTCTTGAAGGGAAAGATGTAGCTCTGTGAGATGAATTAACAGAACACAGAGCAGTTTCTCAGAAAGCTTCTTTCCAGTTTTGAACGGAAGATATTTCCTTTTTCACCATAGCCCTCTATGGGCTTCCAGATATCCCTTTGCCAATTCCACAAGAACAGCCTTAGTGAAAGGCTTCTTGAAGGGAAAGATGTAACTCTGTGAGATGAATTAACAGAACACAGAGCAGTTTCTCAGAAAGCTTCTATCTAGTTTTGAACGGAAGATATTTCCTTTTTCACCATAGCCCTCTATGGGCTTCCAAATATCCCTTTGCGAATTCCAAAAGAACAGCCTTAGAGAAAGGCTACTTGAACGGAAAGATGTAACTCTGTGAGATGAATTAACAGAACACAGAGCAGTTTCTCAGAAAGCTTCTTTCCAGTTTTGAACCGAAGATATTTCCTTTTTCACCATAGCCCTCTATGGGCTTCCAAATATCCCTTTGCCAATTCCACAAGAACAGCCTTAGCGAAAGGCTTCTTGAAGTGAAAGATGTAACTCTGTGAGATGAATTAACAGAACACAGAACAGTTTCTCAGAAAGCTTCTTTTCAGTTTTGAACGGAAGATATTTCCTTTTTCACCATAGCCCTCTATGGGCTTCCAAATATCCCTTTGCCAATTCCACAAGAACAGCCTTAGCGAAAGGCTTCTTGAAGGGAAAGATGTAACTCTGTGAGATGAACTAACAGAACACAGAGCAGTTTCTCAGAAAGCTTCTTTCCAGTTTTGAACGGAAGATATTTCCTTTTTCACCATAGCCCTCTATGGGCTTCCAAATATCCCTTTGCCAATTCCACAAGAACAGACTTAGCGAAAGGCTTCTTGAAGGGAAAGATGTAACTCTGTGAGATGAATTAACAGAACACAGAGCAGTTTCTCAGAAATCTTCTTTCCAGTTTTGAACGGAAGATATTTCCTTTTTCACCATAGCCCTCTATGGGATTCCAGATATCCCTTTGCCAATTCCACAAGAACAGCCTTAGTGAAAGGCTTCTTGAAGGGAAAGATATAACTCTGTGAGATGAATTAACAGAACACAGAGCAGTTTCTCAGAAATCTTCTTTCCGGTTTTGAACGGAGGATATTTCCTTTTTCACCATAGCCCTTTATGGGCTTCCAAATATCCCTTTGCCAATTCCACAAGAACAGCCTTACCGAAAGGCTTCTTGAAGGGAAAGATGTAACTCTGTGAGATGAATTAACAGAACACAGAGCAGTTTCTCAGAAAGCTTCTTTCCAGTTTTGAACGGAAGATATTTCCTTTTTCACCATAGCCGTCTATGGGCTTCCAAATATCCCTTTGCCAATTCCACAAGAACAGCCTTAGCGAAAGGCTTCTTCAAGGGAAAGATGTAACTCTGTGAGATGAATTAAGAGAACACAGAGCAGTTTCTCAGAAAGCGTCTTTCCAGTTTTGAACGGAAGATATTTCCTTTTTCACCATAGCCCTCTATGGGCTTCCAAATATCCCTTTGCCAATTCCACAAGAACAGCCTTAGCGAAACGCTTCTTGAAGTGAAAGATGTAAATCTGTGAGATGAATTAACAGAACACAGAACAGTTTCTCTGAAAGCTTCTTTCCAGTTTTGAACGGAAGATATTTCCTTTTTCACCATAGCCCTCTATGGGCTTCCAAATATCCCTTTGCCAATTCCACAAGAACAGCCTTAGCGAAAGGCTTCTTGAAGGGAAAGATGTAACTCTGTGAGATGAACTAACAGAACACAGAGCAGTTTCTCAGAAAGCTCCTTTCCAGTTTTGAACGGAAGATATTTCCTTTTTCACCATAGCCCTCTAAGGGCTTCCAAATATCCCTTTGCCAATTCCACAAGAACAGCCTTAGCGAAAGGCTTCTTGAAGGGAAAGATGTACCTCTGTGAGATGAATTAAAAGAACACAGAGCAGTTTCTCAAAAGCTTCTTTCCAGTTTTGAACGGAAGATATTTCCTTTTTCACCATAGCCGTCTATGGGCTTCCAAATATCCCTTTGCCAATTCCAGAAGAACAGCCTTAGCGAAAGGCTCCTTGAAGGGAAAGATGTAACTCTGTGAGATGAATTAACAGAACACAGAGCAGTTTCTCAGAAAGCTTCTTTCCAGTTTTGAACGGAAGATATTTCCTTTTTCACCGTAGCCCTCTAAGGGCTTCCAAATATCCCTTTGCCAATTCCACAAGAACAGCCTTAGCGAAAGGCTTCTTGAAGGGAAAGATGTAACTCTGTGAGATGAATTAAAAGAACACAGAGCAGTTTCTCAAAAGCTTCTTTCCAGTTTTGAACGGAAGATATTTCCTTTTTCACCATAGCCGTCTATGGGCTTCCAAATATCCCTTTGCCAATTCCACAAGAACAGCCTTAGCGAAAGGCTTCTTGAAGGGAAAGATGTAACTCTGTCAGATGAATTAACAGAACACAGAGCAGTTTCTCAGAAAGCTTCTTTCCAGTTTTGAACGGAAGATATTTCCTTTTTCACCATAGCCCTCTATGGGCTTCCAAATATCCCTTTGCCAATTCCACAAGAACAGCTTTAGCGAAAGGCTTCTTGAAGGGAAAGATGTAGCTCTGTGAGATGAATTAACAGAACACAGAGCAGTTTCTCAGAAAGCTTCTTTCCAGTTTTGAACGGAAGATATTTCCTTTTTCACCATAGCCCTCTATGGGCTTCCAGATATCCCTTTGCCAATTCCACAAGAACAGCCTTAGTGAAAGGCTTCTTGAAGGGAAAGATGTAACTCTGTGAGATGAATTAACAGAACACAGAGCAGTTTCTCAGAAAGCTTCTATCTAGTTTTGAACGGAAGATATTTCCTTTTTCACCATAGCCCTCTATGGGCTTCCAAATATCCCTTTGCGAATTCCAAAAGAACAGCCTTAGAGAAAGGCTACTTGAACGGAAAGATGTAACTCTGTGAGATGAATTAACAGAACACAGAGCAGTTTCTCAGAAAGCTTCTTTCCAGTTTTGAACCGAAGATATTTCCTTTTTCACCATAGCCCTCTATGGGCTTCCAAATATCCCTTTGCCAATTCCACAAGAACAGCCTTAGCGAAAGGCTTCTTGAAGTGAAAGATGTAACTCTGTGAGATGAATTAACAGAACACAGAACAGTTTCTCAGAAAGCTTCTTTTCAGTTTTGAACGGAAGATATTTCCTTTTTCACCATAGCCCTCTATGGGCTTCCAAATATCCCTTTGCCAATTCCACAAGAACAGCCTTAGCGAAAGGCTTCTTGAAGGGAAAGATGTAACTCTGTGAGATGAACTAACAGAACACAGAGCAGTTTCTCAGAAAGCTTCTTTCCAGTTTTGAACGGAAGATATTTCCTTTTTCACCATAGCCCTCTATGGGCTTCCAAATATCCCTTTGCCAATTCCACAAGAACAGACTTAGCGAAAGGCTTCTTGAAGGGAAAGATGTAACTCTGTGAGATGAATTAACAGAACACAGAGCAGTTTCTCAGAAATCTTCTTTCCAGTTTTGAACGGAAGATATTTCCTTTTTCACCATAGCCCTCTATGGGATTCCAGATATCCCTTTGCCAATTCCACAAGAACAGCCTTAGTGAAAGGCTTCTTGAAGGGAAAGATATAACTCTGTGAGATGAATTAACAGAACACAGAGCAGTTTCTCAGAAATCTTCTTTCCGGTTTTGAACGGAGGATATTTCCTTTTTCACCATAGCCCTTTATGGGCTTCCAAATATCCCTTTGCCAATTCCACAAGAACAGCCTTACCGAAAGGCTTCTTGAAGGGAAAGATGTAACTCTGTGAGATGAATTAACAGAACACAGAGCAGTTTCTCAGAAAGCTTCTTTCCAGTTTTGAACGGAAGATATTTCCTTTTTCACCATAGCCGTCTATGGGCTTCCAAATATCCCTTTGCCAATTCCACAAGAACAGCCTTAGCGAAAGGCTTCTTCAAGGGAAAGATGTAACTCTGTGAGATGAATTAAGAGAACACAGAGCAGTTTCTCAGAAAGCGTCTTTCCAGTTTTGAACGGAAGATATTTCCTTTTTCACCATAGCCCTCTATGGGCTTCCAAATATCCCTTTGCCAATTCCACAAGAACAGCCTTAGCGAAACGCTTCTTGAAGTGAAAGATGTAAATCTGTGAGATGAATTAACAGAACACAGAACAGTTTCTCTGAAAGCTTCTTTCCAGTTTTGAACGGAAGATATTTCCTTTTTCACCATAGCCCTCTATGGGCTTCCAAATATCCCTTTGCCAATTCCACAAGAACAGCCTTAGCGAAAGGCTTCTTGAAGGGAAAGATGTAACTCTGTGAGATGAACTAACAGAACACAGAGCAGTTTCTCAGAAAGCTCCTTTCCAGTTTTGAACGGAAGATATTTCCTTTTTCACCATAGCCCTCTAAGGGCTTCCAAATATCCCTTTGCCAATTCCACAAGAACAGCCTTAGCGAAAGGCTTCTTGAAGGGAAAGATGTACCTCTGTGAGATGAATTAAAAGAACACAGAGCAGTTTCTCAAAAGCTTCTTTCCAGTTTTGAACGGAAGATATTTCCTTTTTCACCATAGCCGTCTATGGGCTTCCAAATATCCCTTTGCCAATTCCAGAAGAACAGCCTTAGCGAAAGGCTCCTTGAAGGGAAAGATGTAACTCTGTGAGATGAATTAACAGAACACAGAGCAGTTTCTCAGAAAGCTTCTTTCCAGTTTGGAACGGAAGATATTTCCTTTTTCACCATAGCCCTCTATGGGCTTCCAAATATCCCTTTGGCAATTCCACAAGAACAGCCTTAGCGAAAGGCTTCTTGAAGGGAAAGATGTAACTCTGTGAGATGAACTAACAGAACACAGAGCAGTTTCTCAGAAAGCTTCTTTCCAGTTTTGAACGGAAGATATTTCCTTTTTCACCATAGCCCTCTATGGGCTTCCAAATATCCCTTTGCCAATTCCACAAGAACAGCCTTAGCGAAAGGCTTCTTGAAGGGAAAGATGTAACTCTGTGAGATGAATTAACAGAACACAGAGCAGTTTCTCAGAAAGCTTCTTTCTAGTTTTGAACGGAAGATATTTCCTTTTTCACCATAGCCCTCTATGGGCTTCCAAATATCCCTTTGCGAATTCCACAAGAACAGCCTTAGCGAAAGGCTTCTTGAACGGAAAGATGTAACTCTGTGAGATGAATTAACAGAACACAGAGCAGTTTCTCAGAAAGCTTCTTTCCAGTTTTGAACCGAAGATATTTCCTTTTTCACCATAGCCCTCTATGGGCTTCCAAATATCCCTTTGCCAATTCCACAAGAACAGCCTTAGCGAAAGGCTTCTTGAAGTGAAAGATGTAACTCTGTGAGATGAATTAACAGAACACAGAACAGTTTCTCAGAAAGCTTCTTTTCAGTTTTGAACGGAAGATATTTCCTTTTTCACCATAGCCTTCTATGGGCTTCCAAATATCCCTTTACCAAATCCACAAGAACAGCCTTAGCGAAAGGCTTCTTGAAGGGAAAGATGTAACTCTGTGAGATGAACTAACAGAACACAGAGCAGTTTCTCAGAAAGCTTCTTTCCAGTTTTGAACGGAAGATATTTCCTTTTTCACCATAGCCCTCTATGGGCTTCCAAATATCCCTTTGCCAATTCCACAAGAACAGCCTTACCGAAAGGCTTCTTGAAGGGAAAGATGTAACTCTGTGAGATGAATTAACAGAACACAGAGCAGTTTCTCAAAAGCTTCTTTCCAGTTTTGAACGGAAGATATTTCCTTTTTCACCATAGCCGTCTATGGGCTTCCAAATATCCCTTTGCCAATTCCACAAGAACAGCCTTAGCGAAAGGCTTCTTGAAGGGAAAGATGTAACTCTGTGAGATGAATTAACAGAACACAGAGCAGTTTCTCAGAAAGCTTCTTTCCAGTTTTGAACGGAAGATATTTCCTTTTTCACCATAGCCCTCTATGGGCTTCCAAATATCCCTTTGCCAATTCCACAAGAACAGACTTAGCGAAAGGCTTCTTGAAGGGAAAGATGTAACTCTGTGAGATGAATTAACAGAACACAGAACAGTTTCTCAGAAAGCTTCTTTCCAGTTTTGAAGGGAAGATATTTCCTTTTTCACCATAGCCCTCTATGGGCTTCCAAATATCCCTTTGCCAATTCCACAAGAACAGCCTTAGTGAAAGGCTTCTTGAAGACAAAGATGTAACTCTGTGAGATGAATTAACAGAACACAGAGCAGTTTCTCAGAAAGCTTCTTTCCAGTTTTGAACGGAAGATATTTCCTTTTTCACCATAGCCCTCTATGGGCTTCCAAATATCCCTTTGCCAATTCCACAAGAACAGCCTTAGCGAAAGGCTTCTTGAAGGGAAAGATGTAACTCTGTGAGATGAATTAACAGAACACAGAGCAGTTTCTCAGAAAGCTTCTTTCCAGTTTTGAACGGAAGATATTTCCTTTTTCACCATAGCCCTCTATGGGCTTCCAAATATCCCTTTGCCAATTCCACAAGAACAGCCTTAGCGAAAGGCTTCTTCAAGGGAAAGATGTAACTCTGTGAGATGAATTAACAGAACACAGAGCAGTTTCTCAGAAAGCTTCTTTCCAGTTTTGAACGGAAGATATTTCCTTTTTCACCATAGCCCTCTATGGGCTTCCAAATATCCCTTTGCCAATTCCACAAGAACAGCCTTAGCGAAAGGCTTCTTGAAGTGAAAGATGTAACTCTGTGAGACGAACTAACAGAACACAGAGCAGTTTCTCAGAAAGCTTCTTTCCAGTTTTGAACGGAAGATATTTCCTTTTTCACCATAGCCCTCTATGGGCTACCAAATATCCCTTTGCCAATTCCACAAGAACAGCCTTAGCGAAAGGCTTCTTGAAGGGAAAGATGTAACTCTGTGAGATGAATTAACAGAACACAGAGCAGTTTCTCAGAAAGCTTCTTTCCAGTTTTGAACAGAAGATATTTCCTTTTTCACCATAGCCCTCTATGGGCTTCCAAATATCCCTTTGCCAATTCCACAAGAACAGCCTTAGCGAAAGGCTTCTTGAAGGGAAAGATGTAACTCTGTGAGATGAATTAACAGAACACAGAGCAGTTTCTTAGAAAGCTTCTTTCCAGTTCTGAACGGAAGATATTTCCTTTTTCACCATAGCCCTCTATGGGCTTCCAAATATCCCTTTGCCAATTCCACAAGAACAGCCTTAGCAAAAGGCTTCTTGAAGGGAAAGATGTAACTCTGAGATGAATTAACAGAACACAGAGCAGTTTCTCAGTAAGCTACTTTCCAGTTTTGAACGGAAGATATTTCCTTTTTCACCATAGCCCTCTATGGGCTTCCAAATATCCCTTTGCCAATTCCACAAGAACAGCCTTAGCGAAAGGCTTCTTGAAGGGAAAGATGTAACTCTGTGAGATGAATTAACAGAACACAGAGCAGTTTCTCAGAAAGCTTCTATCTAGTTTTGAACGGAAGATATTTCCTTTTTCACCATAGCCCTCTATGGGCTTCCAAATATCCCTTTGCGAATTCCACAAGAACAGCCTTAGAGAAAGGCTTCTTGAACGGAAAGATGTAACTCTGTGAGATGAATTAACAGAACACAGAGCAGTTTCTCAGAAAGCTTCTTTCCAGTTTTGAACCGAAGATATTTCCTTTTTCACCATAGCCCTCTATGGGCTTCCAAATATCCCTTTGCCAATTCCACAAGAAGAGCCTTAGCGAAAGGCTTCTTGAAGTGAAAGATGTAACTCTGTGAGATGAATTAACAGAACACAGAACAGTTTCTCAGAAAGCTTCTTTTCAGTTTTGAACGGAAGATATTTCCTTTTTCACCATAGCCCTCTATGGGCTTCCAAATATCCCTTTGCCAATTCCACAAGAACAGCCTTAGCGAAAGGCTTCATGAAGGGAAAGATGTAACTCTGTGAGATGAACTAACAGAACACAGAGCAGTTTCTCAGAAAGCTTCTTTCCAGTTTTGAACGGAAGATATTTCCTTTTTCACCATAGCCCTCTATGGGCTTCCAAATATCCCTTTGCCAATTCCACAAGAACAGACTTAGCGAAAGGCTTCTTGAAGGGAAAGATGTAACTCTGTGAGATGAATTAACAGAACACAGAGCAGTTTCTCAGAAAGCTTCTTTCCAGTTTTGAACGGAAGATATTTCCTTTTTCACCATAGCCCTCTATGGGATTCCAGATATCCCTTTGCCAATTCCACGAGAACAGCCTTAGTGAAAGGCTTCTTGAAGGGAAAGATGTAACTCTGTGAGATGAATTAACAGAACACAGAGCAGTTTCTCAGAAATCTTCTTTCCAGTTTTGAACGGAAGATATTTCCTTTTTCACCATAGCCCTCTATGGGCTTCCAAATATCCCTTTGCCAATTCCACAAGAACAGCCTTAGCGAAAGGCTTCTTGAAGGGAAAGATGTAACTCTGTGAGATGAATTAACAGAACACAGAGCAGTTTCTCAGAAAGCTTCTTTCCAGTTTTGAACGGAAGATATTTCCTTTTTCACCATAGCCCAATATGGTCTTCCAAATATCCCTTTGCCAATTCCACAAGAACAGCCTTAGCGAAAGGCTTCTTGAAGGGAAAGATGAAACTCTGTGAGATGAACTAACAGAACACAGAGCAGTTTCTCAGAAAGCGTCTTTCCAGTTTTGAACGGAAGATATTTCCTTTTTCACCATAGCCCTCTATGGGCTTCCAAATATCCCTTTGCCAATTCCACAAGAACAGCCTTAGCAAAAGGCTTCTTGAAGGGAAAGATGTAACTCTGAGATGAATTAACAGAACACAGAGCAGTTTCTCAGTAAGCTACTTTCCAGTTTTGAACGGAAGATATTTCCTTTTTCACCATAGCCCTCTATGGGCTTCCAAATATCCCTTTGCCAATTCCACAAGAACAGCCTTAGCGAAAGGCTTCTTGAAGGGAAAGATGTAACTCTGTGAGATGAATTAACAGAACACAGAGCAGTTTCTCAGAAAGCTTCTATCTAGTTTTGAACGGAAGATATTTCCTTTTTCACCATAGCCCTCTATGGGCTTCCAAATATCCCTTTGCGAATTCCACAAGAACAGCCTTAGAGAAAGGCTTCTTGAACGGAAAGATGTAACTCTGTGAGATGAATTAACAGAACACAGAGCAGTTTCTCAGAAAGCTTCTTTCCAGTTTTGAACCGAAGATATTTCCTTTTTCACCATAGCCCTCTATGGGCTTCCAAATATCCCTTTGCCAATTCCACAAGAACAGCCTTAGCGAAAGGCTTCTTGAAGTGAAAGATGTAACTCTGTGAGATGAATTAACAGAACACAGAACAGTTTCTCAGAAAGCTTCTTTTCAGTTTTGAACGGAAGATATTTCCTTTTTCACCATAGCCCTCTATGGGCTTCCAAATATCCCTTTGCCAATTCCACAAGAACAGCCTTAGCGAAAGGCTTCTTGAAGGGAAAGATGTAACTCTGTGAGATGAACTAACAGAACACAGAGCAGTTTCTCAGAAAGCTTCTTTCCAGTTTTGAACGGAAGATATTTCCTTTTTCACCATAGCCCTCTATGGGCTTCCAAATATCCCTTTGCCAATTCCACAAGAACAGACTTAGCGAAAGGCTTCTTGAAGGGAAAGATGTAACTCTGTGAGATGAATTAACAGAACACAGAGCAGTTTCTCAGAAAGCTTCTTTCCAGTTTTGAACGGAAGATATTTCCTTTTTCACCATAGCCCTCTATGGGATTCCAGATATCCCTTTGCCAATTCCACGAGAACAGCCTTAGTGAAAGGCTTCTTGAAGGGAAAGATGTAACTCTGTGAGATGAATTAACAGAACACAGAGCAGTTTCTCAGAAATCTTCTTTCCAGTTTTGAACGGAAGATATTTCCTTTTTCACCATAGCCCTCTATGGGCTTCCAAATATCCCTTTGCCAATTCCACAAGAACAGCCTTAGCGAAAGGCTTCTTGAAGGGAAAGATGTAACTCTGTGAGATGAATTAACAGAACACAGAGCAGTTTCTCAGAAAGCTTCTTTCCAGTTTTGAACAGAAGATATTTCCTTTTTCACCATAGCCCAATATGGTCTTCCAAATATCCCTTTGCCAATTCCACAAGAACAGCCTTAGCGAAAGGCTTCTTGAAGGGAAAGATGAAACTCTGTGAGATGAACTAACAGAACACAGAGCAGTTTCTCAGAAAGCGTCTTTCCAGTTTTGAACGGAAGATATTTCCTTTTTCACCATAGCCCTCTATGGGCTTCCAAATATCCCTTTGCCAATTCCACAAGAACAGCCTTAGCGAAACGCTTCTTGAAGTGAAAGATGTAACTCTGTGAGATGAATTAACAGAACACAGAACAGTTTCTCAGAAAGCTTCTTTCCAGTTTTGAACGGAAGATATTTCCTTTTTCACCATAGCCCTCTATGGGCTTCCAAATATCCCTTTGCCAATTCCACAAGAACAGCCTTAGCGAAAGGCTTCTTGAAGGGAAAGATGTAACTCTGTGAGATGAACTAACAGAACACAGAGCAGTTTCTCAGAAAGCTCCTTTCCAGTTTTGAACGGAAGATATTTCCTTTTTCACCATAGCCCTCTAAGGGCTTCCAAATATCCCTTTGCCAATTCCACAAGAACAGCCTTAGCGAAAGGCTTCTTGAAGGGAAAGATGTAACTCTGTGAGATGAATTAAAAGAACACAGAGCAGTTTCTCAAAAGCTTCTTTCCAGTTTTGAACGGAAGATATTACCTTTTTCACCATAGCCGTCTATGGGCTTCCAAATATCCCTTTGCCAATTCCACAAGAACAGCCTTAGCGAAAGGCTTCTTGAAGGGAAAGATGTAACTCTGTGAGATGAATTAACAGAACACAGAGCAGTTTCTCAGAAAGCTTCTTTCCAGTTTTGAACGGAAGATATTTCCTTTTTCACCATAGCCCTCTATGGGCTTCCAAATATCCCTTTGCCAATTCCACAAGAACAGCTTTAGCGAAAGGCTTCTTGAAGGGAAAGATGTAACTCTGTGAGATGAATTAACAGAACACAGAGCAGTTTCTCAGAAAGCTTCTTTCCAGTTTTGAACGGAAGATATTTCCTTTTTCACCATAGCCCTCTATGGGCTTCCAGATATCCCTTTGCCAATTCCACAAGAACAGCCTTAGTGAAAGGCTTCTTGAAGGGAAAGATGTAACTCTGTGAGATGAATTAACAGAACACAGAGCAGTTTCTCAGAAATCTTCTTTCCAGTTTTGAACGGAAGATATTTCATTTTTCACCATAGCCCTCTATGGGCTTCCAAATATCCCTTTGCCAATTCCACAAGAACAGCCTTAGCGAAAGGCTTCTTGAAGGGAAAGATGTAACTCTGTGAGATGAATTAACAGAACTCAGAGCAGTTTCTCAGAAAGCTTCTATCTAGTTTTGAACGGAAGATATTTCCTTTTTCACCATGGCCCTCTATGGGCTTCCAAATATCCCTTTGCGAATTCCAAAAGAACAGCCTTAGAGAAAGGCTTCTTGAAGGGAAAGATGTAACTCTGTGAGATGAATTAACAGAACACAGAGCAGTTTCTCAGAAAGCTTCTTTCCAGTTTTGAACGGAAGATATTTCCTTTTTCACCACAGCCCTCTATGGGCTTCCAAATATCCCTTTGCCAATTCCACAAGAACAGCCTTAGCGAAAGGCTTCTTGAAGGGAAAGATGTAACTCTGTGAGATGAATTAACAGAACACAGAACAGTTTCTCAGAAAGCTTCTTTTCAGTTTTGAACGGAAGATATTTCCTTTTTCACCATAGCCCTCTATGGGCTTCCAAATATCCCTTTACCAAATCCACAAGAACAGCCTTAGCGAAAGGCTTCTTGAAGGGAAAGATGTAACTCTGTGAGATGAATTAACAGAACACAGAGCAGTTTCTCAGAAAGCTTCTTTCCAGTTTTGAACGGAAGATATTTCCTTTTTCACCATAGCCCTCTATGGGCTTCCAAATATCCCTTTGCCAATTCCACAAGAACAGCCTTAGTGAAAGGCTTCTTGAAGAGAAAGATGTAACTCTGTGAGATGAATTAACAGAACACAGAGCAGTTTCTCAGAAAGCTTCTTTCCAGTTTTGAACGGAAGATATTTCCTTTTTCACCATAGCCCTCTATGGGCTTCCAAATATCCCTTTGCCAATTCCACAAGAACAGCCTTAGCGAAAGGCTTCTTGAAGGGAAAGATGTAACTCTGTGAGATGAATTAACAGAACACAGAGCAGTTTCTCAGAAAGCTTCTTTCCAGTTTTGAACGGAAGATATTTCCTTTTTCACCATAGCCCTCTATGGGCTTCCAAATATCCCTTTGCCAATTCCACAAGAACAGCCTTAGCGAAAGGCTTCTTCAAGGGAAAGATGTAACTCTGTGAGATGAATTAACAGAACACAGAGCAGTTTCTCAAAAGCTTCTTTCCAGTTTTGAACGGAAGATATTTCCTTTTTCACCATAGCCCTCTATGGGCTTCCAAATATCCCTTTGCCAATTCCACAAGAACAGCCTTAGCGAAAGGCTTCTTGAAGTGAAAGATGTAACTCTGTGAGACGAACTAACAGAACACAGAGCAGTTTCTCAGAAAGCTTCTTTCCAGTTTTGAACCGAAGATATTTCCTTTTTCACCATAGCCCTCTATGGGCTACCAAATATCCCTTTGCCAATTCCACAAGAACAGCCTTAGCGAAAGGCTTCTTGAAGGGAAAGATGTAACTCTGTGAGATGAATTAACAGAACACAGAGCAGTTTCTCAGAAAGCTTCTTTCCAGTTTTGAACAGAAGATATTTCCTTTTTCACCATAGCCCTCTATGGGCTTCCAAATATCCCTTTGCCAATTCCACAAGAACAGCCTTAGCGAAAGGCTTCTTGAAGGGAAAGATGTAACTCTGTGAGATGAATTAACAGAACACAGAGCAGTTTCTTAGAAAGCTTCTTTCCAGTTCTGAACGGAAGATATTTCCTTTTTCACCATAGCCCTCTATGGGCTTCCAAATATCCCTTTGCCAATTCCACAAGAACAGCCTTAGCGAAAGGCTTCTTGAAGGGAAAGATGTAACTCTGTGAGATGAATTAACAGAACACAGAGCAGTTTCTCAGTAAGCTACTTTCCAGTTTTGAACGGAAGATATTTCCTTTTTCACCATAGCCCTCTATGGGCTTCCAAATATCCCTTTGCCAATTCCACAAGAACAGCCTTAGCGAAAGGCTTCTTGAAGGGAAAGATGTAACTCTGTGAGATGAATTAACAGAACACAGAGCAGTTTCTCAGAAAGCTTCTATCTAGTTTTGAACGGAAGATATTTCCTTTTTCACCATAGCCCTCTATGGGCTTCCAAATATCCCTTTGCGAATTCCACAAGAACAGCCTTAGAGAAAGGCTTCTTGAACGGAAAGATGTAACTCTGTGAGATGAATTAACAGAACACAGAGCAGTTTCTCAGAAAGCTTCTTTCCAGTTTTGAACCGAAGATATTTCCTTTTTCACCATAGCCCTCTATGGGCTTCCAAATATCCCTTTGCCAATTCCACAAGAACAGCCTTAGCGAAAGGCTTCTTGAAGTGAAAGATGTAACTCTGTGAGATGAATTAACAGAACACAGAACAGTTTCTCAGAAAGCTTCTTTTCAGTTTTGAACGGAAGATATTTCCTTTTTCACCATAGCCCTCTATGGGCTTCCAAATATCCCTTTGCCAATTCCACAAGAACAGCCTTAGCGAAAGGCTTCTTGAAGGGAAAGATGTAACTCTCTGAGATGAACTAACAGAACACAGAGCAGTTTCTCAGAAAGCTTCTTTCCAGTTTTGAACGGAAGATATTTCCTTTTTCACCATAGCCCTCTATGGGCTTCCAAATATCCCTTTGCCAATTCCACAAGAACAGACTTAGCGAAAGGCTTCTTGAAGGGAAAGATGGAACTCTGTGAGATGAATTAACAGAACACAGAGCAGTTTCTCAGAAAGCTTCTTTCCAGTTTTGAACGGAAGATATTTCCTTTTTCACCATAGCCCTCTATGGGATTCCAGATATCCCTTTGCCAATTCCACGAGAACAGCCTTAGTGAAAGGCTTCTTGAAGGGAAAGATGTAACTCTGTGAGATGAATTAACAGAACACAGAGCAGTTTCTCAGAAATCTTCTTTCCAGTTTTGAACGGAAGATATTTCCTTTTTCACCATAGCCCTCTATGGGCTTCCAAATATCCCTTTGCCAATTCCACAAGAACAGCCTTAGCGAAAGGCTTCTTGAAGGGAAAGATGTAACTCTGTGAGATGAATTAACAGAACACAGAGCAGTTTCTCAGAAAGCTTCTTTCCAGTTTTGAACGGAAGATATTTCCTTTTTCACCATAGCCCAATATGGTCTTCCAAATATCCCTTTGCCAATTCCACAAGAACAGCCTTAGCGAAAGGCTTCTTGAAGGGAAAGATGAAACTCTGTGAGATGAACTAACAGAACACAGAGCAGTTTCTCAGAAAGCGTCTTTCAGGTTTTGAACGGAAGATATTTCCTTTTTCACCATAGCCCTCTATGGGCTTCCAAATATCCCTTTGCCAATTCCACAAGAACAGCCTTAGCGAAACGCTTCTTGAAGTGAAAGATGTAACTCTGTGAGATGAATTAACAGAACACAGAACAGTTTCTCAGAAAGCTTCTTTCCAGTTTTGAACGGAAGATATTTCCTTTTTCACCATAGCCCTCTATGGGCTTCCAAATATCCCTTTGCCAATTCCACAAGAACAGCCTTAGCGAAAGGCTTCTTGAAGGGAAAGATGTAACTCTGTGAGATGAACTAACAGAACACAGAGCAGTTTCTCAGAAAGCTCCTTTCCAGTTTTGAACGGAAGATATTTCCTTTTTCACCATAGCCCTCTAAGGGCTTCCAAATATCCCTTTGCCAATTCCACAAGAACAGCCTTAGCGAAAGGCTTCTTGAAGGGAAAGATGTAACTCTGTGAGATGAATTAAAAGAACACAGAGCAGTTTCTCAAAAGCTTCTTTCCAGTTTTGAACGGAAGATATTTCCTTTTTCACCATAGCCGTCTATGGGCTTCCAAATATCCCTTTGCCAATTCCACAAGAACAGCCTTAGCGAAAGGCTTCTTGAAGGGAAAGATGTAACTCTGTGAGATGAATTAACAGAACACAGAGCAGTTTCTCAGAAAGCTTCTTTCCAGTTTTGAACGGAAGATATTTCCTTTTTCACCATAGCCCTCTATGGGCTTCCAAATATCCCTTTGCCAATTCCACAAGAACAGCTTTAGCGAAAGGCTTCTTGAAGGGAAAGATGTAACTCTGTGAGATGAATTAACAGAACACAGAGCAGTTTCTCAGAAAGCTTCTTTCCAGTTTTGAACGGAAGATATTTCCTTTTTCACCATAGCCCTCTATGGGCTTCCAGATATCCCTTTGCCAATTCCACAAGAACAGCCTTAGTGAAAGGCTTTTTGAAGGGAAAGATGTAACTCTGTGAGATGAATTAACAGAACACAGAGCAGTTTCTCAGAAATCTTCTTTCCAGTTTTGAACGGAAGATATTTCATTTTTCACCATAGCCCTCTATGGGCTTCCAAATATCCCTTTGCCAATTCCACAAGAACAGCCTTAGCGAAAGGCTTCTTGAAGGGAAAGATGTAACTCTGTGAGATGAATTAACAGAACACAGAGCAGTCTCTCAGAAAGCTTCTTTCCAGTTTTGAACGGAAGATATTTCCTTTTTCACCATAGCCCTCTATGGGCTTCCAAATATCCCTTTGCCAATTCCACAAGAACAGCCTTAGCGAAAGGCTTCTTCAAGGGAAAGATGTAACTCTGTGAGATGAATTAACAGAACACAGAGCAGTTTCTCAGAAAGCTTCTTTCCTGTTTTGAACGGAAGATATTTCCTTTTTCACCATAGCCCTCTATGGGCTTCCAAATATCCCTTTGCCAATTCCACAAGAACAGCCTTAGCGAAAGGCTTCTTGAAGGGAAAGATGTAACTCTGTGAGATGAATTAACAGAACACAGAGCAGTTTCTCAAAAGCTTCTTTCCAGTTTTGAACGGAAGATATTTCCTTTTTCGCCATAGCCGTCTATGGGCTTCCAAATATCCTTTTGCCAATTCCACAAGAACAGCCTTAGCGAAAGGCTTCTTGAAGGGAAAGATGTAACTCTGTGAGATAAATTAACAGAACACAGAGCAGTTTCTCTGAAAGCTTCTTTCCAGTTTTGAACGGAAGATATTTCCTTTTTCACCATAGCCCTCTATGGGCTTCCAAATATCCCTTTGCCAATTCCACAAGAACAGCTTTAGCGAAAGGCTTCTTGAAGGGAAAGATGTAACTCTGTGAGATGAATTAACAGAACACAGAGCAGTTTCTCAGAAAGCTTCTTTCCAGTTTTGAACGGAAGATATTTCCTTTTTCACCATAGCCCTCTATGGGCTTCCAGATATCCCTTTGCCAATTCCACAAGAACAGCCTTAGTGAAAGGCTTCTTGAAGGGAAAGATGTAACTCTGTGAGATGAATTAACAGAACACAGAGCAGTTTCTCAGAAATCTTCTTTCCAGATTTGAACGGAAGATATTTCATTTTTCACCATAGCCCTCTATGGGCTTCCAAATATCCCTTTGCCAATTCCACAAGAACAGCCTTAGCGAAAGGCTTCTTGAAGGGAAAGATGTAACTCTGTGAGATGAATTAACAGAACACAGAGCAGTTTCTCAGAAAGCTTCTTTCCAGTTTTGAACGGAAGATATTTCCTTTTTCACCATAGCCCTCTATGGGCTTCCAAATATCCCTTTGCCATATCCACAAGAACAGCCTTAGCGAAAGGCTTCTTCAAGGGAAAGATGTAACTCTGTGAGATGAATTAACAGAACACAGAGCAGTTTCTCAGAAAGCTTCTTTCCTGTTTTGAACGGAAGATATTTCCTTTTTCACCATAGCCCTCTATGGGCTTCCAAATATCCCTTGGCCAATTCCACAAGAACAGCCTTAGCGAAAGGCTTCTTGAAGGGAAAGATGTAACTCTGTGAGATGAATTAACAGAACACAGAGCAGTTTCTCAAAAGCTTCTTTCCAGTTTTGAACGGAAGATATTTCCTTTTTCGCCATAGCCGTCTATGGGCTTCCAAATATCCTTTTGCCAATTCCACAAGAACAGCCTTAGCGAAAGGCTTCTTGAAGGGAAAGATGTAACTCTGTGAGATAAATTAACAGAACACAGAGCAGTTTCTCTGAAAGTTTCTTTCCAGTTTTGAACGGAAGATATTTCCTTTTTCACCATAGCCCTCTATGGGCTTCCAAATATCCCTTTGCCAATTCCACAAGAACAGCCTTAGCGAAAGGCTTCTTGAAAGGAAAGATGTAACTCTGTGAGATGAATTAACAGAACACAGAACAGTTTCTCAGAAAGCTTCTTTCCAGTTTTGAACGGAAGATATTTCCTTTTTCACCATAGCCCTCTATGGGCTTCCAAATATCCCTTTGCCAATTCCACAAGAACAGCCTTAGCGAAAGGCTTCTTGAAGGGAAAGATGTAACTCTGTGAGATGAATTAACAGAACACAGAGCAGTTTCTCAGAATGCTACTTTCCAGTTTTGAACGGAAGATATTTCCTTTTTCACCATAGCCCTCTATGGGCTTCCAAATATCCCTTTGCCAATTCCACAAGAACAGCCTTAGCGAAAGGCTTCTTGAAGGGAAAGATGTAACTCTGTGAGATGAATTAACAGAACACAGAGCAGTTTCTCAGAAAGCTTCTTTCCAGTTTTGAACGGAAGATATTTCCTTTTTCACCATAGCCCTCTATGGGCTTCCAAATATCCCTTTGCCAATTCCACAAGAACAGCCTTACCGAAAGGCTTCTTGAAGGGAAAGATGTAACTCTGTGAGATGAATTAACAGAACACAGAGCAGTTTCTCAAAAGCTTCTTTCCAGTTTTGAACGGAAGATATTTCCTTTTTCACCATAGCCCTCTAAGGGCTTACAAATATCCCTTTGCCAATTCCACAAGAACAGCCTTAGCGAAAGGCTTCTTGAAGTGAAAGATGTAACTCCGTGAGATGAATTAACAGAACACAGAACAGTTTCTCAGAAAGCTTCTTTCCAGTTTTGAACGGAAGATATTTCCTTTTTCACCATACCCCTCTATGGGCTTCCAAATATCCCTTTGCCAATTCCACAAGAACAGCCTAAGCGAAAGGCTTCTTGAAGGGAAAGATGTAACTCTGTGAGATGAACTAACAGAACACAGAGCAGTTTCTCAGAAAGCTTCTTTCCAGTTTTGAACGGAAGATATTTCCTTTTTCACCATAGCCCTCTATGGGCTTCCAAATATCCCTTTGCCAATTCCACAAGAACAGCCTTAGCGAAAGGCTTCTTGAAGGGAAAGATATAACTCTGTGAGATGAATTAAAAGAACACAGAGCAGTTTCTCAAAAGCTTCTTTCCAGTTTTGAACGGAAGATATTTCCTTTTTCACCATAGCCGTCTAAGGGCTTCTAAATATCCCTTTGCCAATTCCACAAGAACAGCCTTAGCGAAAGGCTTCTTGAAGGGAAAGATGTAACTCTGTGAGATGAATTAACATAACACAGAGCAGTTTCTCAGAAAGCTTCTTTCCAGTTTTGAACGGAAGATATTTCCTTTTTCACCATAGCCCTCTATGGGCTTCCAAATATCCCTTTGCCAATTCCACAAGAACAGACTTAGCGAAAGACTTCTTGAAGGGAAAGATGTAACTCTGTGAGATGAATTAACAGAACACAGAGCAGTTTCTCAGAAAGCTTCTTTCCAGTTTTGAACGGAAGATATTTCCTTTTTCACCCTAGCCCTCTATGGGCTTCCAAATATCCCTTTGCCAATTCCACAAGAACAGACTTAGCGAAAGGCTTCTTGAAGGGAAAGATGTAACTCTGTGAGATGAATTAACAGAACACAGAGCAGTTTCTCAGAAAGCTTCTTTCCAGTTTTGAACGGAAGATATTTCCTTTTTCACCATAGCCCTCTATGGGCTTCCAAATATCCCTTTTCCAATTCCACAAGAACAGCCTTAGTGAAAGGCTTCTTGAAGGGAAAGATGTAACTCTGTGAGATGAATTAAAAGAACACAGAGCAGTTTCTCAGAAAGCTTCTTTCCAGTTTTGAACGGAAGATATTTCCTTTTTCACCATAGCCCTCTATGGGCTTCCAAATATCCCTTTGCCAATTCCACAAGAACAGCCTTAGCGAAAGGCTTCTTGAAGGGAAAGATGTAACTGTGTGAGATGAATTAACAGAACACAGAGCAGTTTCTCAGAAAGCTTCTTTCCAGTTTTGAATGGAAGATATTTCCTTTTTCACCATAGCCCTCTATGGGCTTCCAAATATCCCTTTGCCAATTCCACAAGAACAGCCTTAGCGAAAGGCTTCTTCAAGGGAAAGATGTAACTCTGTGAGATGAATTAACAGAACACAGAGCAGATTCTCAGAAAGCTTCTTTCCAGTTTTGAACGGAAGATATTTCCTTTTTCACCATAGCCCTCTATGGGCTTCCAAATATCCCTTTGCCAATTCCACAAGAACAGTCTTACCGTAAGGCTTCTTGAAGGGAAAGATGTAACTCTGTGAGATGAATTAACAGAACACAGAGCAGTTTCTCAAAAGCTTCTTTCCAGTTTTGAACGGAAGATATTTCCTTTTTCGCCATAGCCGTCTATGGGCTTCCAAATATCCTTTTGCCAACTCCACAAGAACAGCCTTTGCGAAAGGCTTTTTGAAGGGAAAGATGTAACTCTGTGAGATGAATTAACAGAACACAGAGCAGTTTCTCTGAAAGCTTCTTTCCAGTTTTGAACGGAAGATATTTCCTTTTTCACCATAGCCCTCTATGGGCTTCCAAATATCCCTTTGCCAATTCCACAAGAACAGCCTTAGCGAAAGGCTTCTTGAAGGGAAAGATGTAACTCTGTGAGATGAACTAACAGAACACAGAGCAGTTTCTCAGAAAGCTTTTTTCCAGTTTTGAACGGAAGATATTTCCTTTTTCACCTTAGCCCTCTATGGGCTTCCAAATATCCCTTTGCCAATTCCACAAGAACAGCCTTAGCGAAAGGCTTCTTGAAGGGAAAGATGTAACTCTGTGAGATGAATTAACAGAACACAGAACAGTTTCTCAGAAAGCTTCTTTCCAGTTTTGAACGGAAGATATTTCCTTTTTCACCATAGCCCTCTATGGGCTTCCAAATATCCCTTTGCCAATTCCACAAGAACAGCCTTAGCGAAAGGCTTCTTGAAGGGAAAGATGTAACTCTGTGAGATGAATTAACAGAACACAGAGCAGTTTCTCAGAAAGCTACTTTCCAGTTTTGAACGGAAGATATTTCCTTTTTCACCATAGCCCTCTATGGGCTTCCAAATATCCCTTTGCCAATTCCACAAGAACAGCCTTAGCGAAAGGCTTCTTGAAGGGAAAGATGTAACTCTGTGAGATGAATTAACAGAACACAGAGCAGTTTCTCAGAAAGCTTCTTTCTAGTTTGAACGGAAGATATTTCCTTTTTCACCATAGCCCTCTATGGGCTTCCAAATATCCGTTTGCGAATTCCACAAGAACAGCCTTAGCGAAAGGCTTCTTGAACGGAAAGATGTAACTCTGTGAGATGAATTAACAGAACACAGAGCAGTTTCTCAGAAAGCTTCTTTCCAGTTTTGAACCGAAGATATTTCCTTTTTCACCATAGCCCTCTATGGGCTTCCAAATATCCCTTTGCCAATTCCACAAGAATAGCCTTAGCGAAAGGCTTCTTGAAGTGAAAGATGTAACTCTGTGAGATGAATTAACAGAACACAGAACAGTTTCTCAGAAAGCTTCTTTTCAGTTTTGAACGGAAGATATTTCCTTTTTCACCATAGCCCTCTATGGGCTTCCAAAAATCCCTTTACCAAATCCACAAGAACAGCCTTAGCGAAAGGCTTCTTGAAGGGAAAGATGTAACTCTGTGAGATGAATTAACAGAACACAGAGCAGTTTCTCAGAAAGCTTCTTTCCAGTTGTGAACGGAAGATATTTCCTTTTTCACCATAGCCCTCTAAGGGCTTCCAAATATCCCTTTGCCAATTCCACAAGAACAGCCTTAGCGAAAGGCTTCTTGAAGTGAAAGATGTAACTCTGTGAGATGAATTAACAGAACACAGAACAGTTTCTCAGAAAGCTTCTTTCCAGTTTTGAACGGAAGATATTTCCTTTTTCACCATAGCCCTCTATGGGCTTCCAAATATCCCTTTGCCAATTCCACAAGAACAGCCTTAGCGAAAGGCTTCTTGAAGGGAAAGATGTAACTCTGTGAGATGAACTAACAGAACACAGAGCAGTTTCTCAGAAAGCTTCTTTCCAGTTTTGAACGGAAGATATTTCCTTTTTCACCATAGCCCTCTATGGGCTTCCAAATATCCCTTTGCCAATTCCACAAGAACAGCCTTAGCGAAAGGCTTCTTGAAGGGAAAGATATAACTCTGTGAGATGAATTAAAAGAACACAGAGCAGTTTCTCAACAGCTTCTTTCCAGTTTTGAACGGAAGATATTTCCTTTTTCACCATAGCCGTCTATGGGCTTCCAAATATCCCTTTGCCAATTCCACAAGAACAGCCTTAGCGAAAGGCTTCTTGAAGGGAAAGATGTAACTCTGTGAGATGAATAAACAGAACACAGAGCTGTTTCTCAGAAAGCTTCTTTCCAGTTTTGAACGGAAGATATTTCCTTTTTCACCATAGCCCACTATGGGCTTCCAAATATCCCTTTGCCAATTCCACAAGAACAGCCTTAGCGAAAGGCTTCTTGAAGGTAAAGATGAAACTCTGTGAGATGAACTAACAGAACACAGAGCAGTTTCTCAGAAAGCTTCTTTCCAGTTTTGAACGGAAGATATTTCCTTTTTCACCATAGTCCTCTAAGGGCTTCCAAATATCCCTTTGCCAATTCCACAAGAACAGCCTTAGCGAAAGTCTTCTTGAAGGGAAAGATGTAACTCTGTGAGATGAATTAACAGAACACAGAACAGTTTCTCAGAAAGCTTCTTTCCAGTTTTGAACGGAAGATATTTCCTTTTTCACCATAGCCCTCTATGGGCTTCCAAATATCCCTTTGCCAATTCCACAAGAACAGCCTTACCGAAAGGCTTCTTGAAGGGAAAGATGTAACTCTGTGAGATGAATTAACAGAACACAGAGCAGTTTCTCAGAAAGCTTCTTTCCAGTTTTGAACGGAAGATATTTCCTTTTTCACCATAGCCCTCTATGGGCTTCCAAATATCCCTTTGCCAATTCCACAAGAACAGCCTTAGCGAAAGGCTTCTTGAAGGGAAAGATGTAACTCTGTGAGATGAATTAACAGAACACAGAGCAGTTTCTCAAAAGCTTCTTTCCAGTTTTGAACGGAAGATATTTCCTTTTTCGCCATAGCCGTCTATGGGCTTCCAAATATCCTTTTGCCAATTCCACAAGAACAGCCTTAGCGAAAGGCTTCTTGAAGGGAAACATGTAACTCTGTGAGATAAATTAACAGAACACAGAGCAGTTTCTCTGAAAGCTTCTTTCCAGTTTTGAACGGAAGATATTTCCTTTTTCACCATAGCCCTCTATGGGCTTCCAAATATCCCTTTGCCAATTCCACAAGAACAGCTTTAGCGAAAGGCTTCTTGAAGGGAAAGATGTAACTCTGTGAGATGAATTAACAGAACACAGAGCAGTTTCTCAGAAAGCTTCTTTCCAGTTTTGAACGGAAGATATTTCCTTTTTCACCATAGCCCTCTATGGGCTTCCAGATATCCCTTTGCCAATTCCACAAGAACAGCCTTAGTGAAAGGCTTCTTGAAGGGAAAGATGTAACTCTGTGAGATGAATTAACAGAACACAGAGCAGTTTCTCAGAAATCTTCTTTCCAGTTTTGAACGGAAGATATTTCATTTTTCACCATAGCCCTCTATGGGCTTCCAAATATCCCTTTGCCAATTCCACAAGAACAGCCTTAGCGAAAGGCTTCTTGAAGGGAAAGATGTAACTCTGTGAGATGAATTAACAGAACACAGAGCAGTTTCTCAGAAAGCTTCTTTCCAGTTTTGAACGGAAGATATTTCCTTTTTCACCATAGCCCTCTATGGGCTTCCAAATATCCCTTTGCCAATTCCACAAGAACAGCCTTAGCGAAAGGCTTCTTCAAGGGAAAGATGTAACTCTGTGAGATGAATTAACAGAACACAGAGCAGTTTCTCAGAAAGCTTCTTTCCTGTTTTGAACGGAAGATATTTCCTTTTTCACCATAGCCCTCTATGGGCTTCCAAATATCCCTTTGCCAATTCCACAAGAACAGCCTTAGCGAAAGGCTTCTTGAAGGGAAAGATGTAACTCTGTGAGATGAATTAACAGAACACAGAGCAGTTTCTCAGAAAGCTTCTTTCCAGTTTTGAACGGAAGATATTTCCTTTTTCACCATAGCCCTCTATGGGCTTCCAAATATCCCTTTGCCAATTCCACAAGAACAGACTTAGCGAAAGACTTCTTGAAGGGAAAGATGTAACTCTGTGAGATGAATTAACAGAACACAGAGCAGTTTCTCAGAAAGCTTCTTTCCAGTTTTGAACGGAAGATATTTCCTTTTTCACCCTAGCCCTCTATGGGCTTCCAAATATCCCTTTGCCAATTCCACAAGAACAGACTTAGCGAAAGGCTTCTTGAAGGGAAAGATGTAACTCTGTGAGATGAATTAACAGAACACAGAGCAGTTTCTCAGAAAGCTTCTTTCCAGTTTTGAACGGAAGATATTTCCTTTTTCACCATAGCCCTCTATGGGCTTCCAAATATCCCTTTTCCAATTCCACAAGAACAGCCTTAGTGAAAGGCTTCTTGAAGGGAAAGATGTAACTCTGTGAGATGAATTAAAAGAACACAGAGCAGTTTCTCAGAAAGCTTCTTTCCAGTTTTGAACGGAAGATATTTCCTTTTTCACCATAGCCCTCTATGGGCTTCCAAATATCCCTTTGCCAATTCCACAAGAACAGCCTTAGCGAAAGGCTTCTTGAAGGGAAAGATGTAACTGTGTGAGATGAATTAACAGAACACAGAGCAGTTTCTCAGAAAGCTTCTTTCCAGTTTTGAATGGAAGATATTTCCTTTTTCACCATAGCCCTCTATGGGCTTCCAAATATCCCTTTGCCATTTCCACAAGAACAGCCTTAGCGAAAGGCTTCTTCAAGGGAAAGATGTAACTCTGTGAGATGAATTAACAGAACACAGAGCAGATTCTCAGAAAGCTTCTTTCCAGTTTTGAACGGAAGATATTTCCTTTTTCACCATAGCCCTCTATGGGCTTCCAAATATCCCTTTGCCAATTCCACAAGAACAGGCTTACCGAAAGGCTTCTTGAAGGGAAAGATGTAACTCTGTGAGATGAATTAACAGAACACAGAGCAGTTTCTCAAAAGCTTCTTTCCAGTTTTGAACGGAAGATATTTCCTTTTTCGCCATAGCCGTCTATGGGCTTCCAAATATCCTTTTGCCAATTCCACAAGAACAGCCTTTGCGAAAGGCTTCTTGAAGGGAAAGATGTAACTCTGTGAGATGAATTAACAGAACACAGAGCAGTTTCTCTGAAAGCTTCTTTCCAGTTTTGAACGGAAGATATTTCCTTTTTCACCATAGCCCTCTATGGGCTTCCAAATATCCCTTTGCCAATTCCACAAGAACAGCCTTAGCGAAAGGCTTCTTGAAGGGAAAGATGTAACTCTGTGAGATGAACTAACAGAACACAGAGCAGTTTCTCAGAAAGCTTTTTTCCAGTTTTGAACGGAAGATATTTCCTTTTTCACCTTAGCCCTCTATGGGCTTCCAAATATCCCTTTGCCAATTCCACAAGAACAGCCTTAGCGAAAGGCTTCTTGAAGGGAAAGATGTAACTCTGTGAGATGAATTAACAGAACACAGAACAGTTTCTCAGAAAGCTTCTTTCCAGTTTTGAACGGAAGATATTTCCTTTTTCACCATAGCCCTCTATGGGCTTCCAAATATCCCTTTGCCAATTCCACAAGAACAGCCTTAGCGAAAGGCTTCTTGAAGGGAAAGATGTAACTCTGTGAGATGAATTAACAGAACACAGAGCAGTTTCTCAGAAAGCTACTTTCCAGTTTTGAACGGAAGATATTTCCTTTTTCACCATAGCCCTCTATGGGCTTCCAAATATCCCTTTGCCAATTCCACAAGAACAGCCTTAGCGAAAGGCTTCTTGAAGGGAAAGATGTAACTCTGTGAGATGAATTAACAGAACACAGAGCAGTTTCTCAGAAAGCTTCTTTCTAGTTTTGAACGGAAGATATTTCCTTTTTCACCATAGCCCTCTATGGGCTTCCAAATATCCGTTTGCGAATTCCACAAGAACAGCCTTAGCGAAAGGCTTCTTGAACGGAAAGATGTAACTCTGTGAGATGAATTAACAGAACACAGAGCAGTTTCTCAGAAAGCTTCTTTCCAGTTTTGAACCGAAGATATTTCCTTTTTCACCATAGCCCTCTATGGGCTTCCAAATATCCCTTTGCCAATTCCACAAGAATAGCCTTAGCGAAAGGCTTCTTGAAGTGAAAGATGTAACTCTGTGAGATGAATTAACAGAACACAGAACAGTTTCTCAGAAAGCTTCTTTTCAGTTTTGAACGGAAGATATTTCCTTTTTCACCATAGCCCTCTATGGGCTTCCAAAAATCCCTTTACCAAATCCACAAGAACAGCCTTAGCGAAAGGCTTCTTGAAGGGAAAGATGTAACTCTGTGAGATGAATTAACAGAACACAGAGCAGTTTCTCAGAAAGCTTCTTTCCAGTTGTGAACGGAAGATATTTCCTTTTTCACCATAGCCCTCTAAGGGCTTCCAAATATCCCTTTGCCAATTCCACAAGAACAGCCTTAGCGAAAGGCTTCTTGAAGTGAAAGATGTAACTCTGTGAGATGAATTAACAGAACACAGAACAGTTTCTCAGAAAGCTTCTTTCCAGTTTTGAACGGAAGATATTTCCTTTTTCACCATAGCCCTCTATGGGCTTCCAAATATCCCTTTGCCAATTCCACAAGAACAGCCTTAGCGAAAGGCTTCTTGAAGGGAAAGATGTAACTCTGTGAGATGAACTAACAGAACACAGAGCAGTTTCTCAGAAAGCTTCTTTCCAGTTTTGAACGGAAGATATTTCCTTTTTCACCATAGCCCTCTATGGGCTTCCAAATATCCCTTTGCCAATTCCACAAGAACAGCCTTAGCGAAAGGCTTCTTGAAGGGAAAGATATAACTCTGTGAGATGAATTAAAAGAACACAGAGCAGTTTCTCAACAGCTTCTTTCCAGTTTTGAACGGAAGATATTTCCTTTTTCACCATAGCCGTCTATGGGCTTCCAAATATCCCTTTGCCAATTCCACAAGAACAGCCTTAGCGAAAGGCTTCTTGAAGGGAAAGATGTAACTCTGTGAGATCAATTAACAGAACACAGAGCTGTTTCTCAGAAAGCTTCTTTCCAGTTTTGAACGGAAGATATTTCCTTTTTCACCATAGCCCACTATGGGCTTCCAAATATCCCTTTGCCAATTCCACAAGAACAGCCTTAGCGAAAGGCTTCTTGAAGGTAAAGATGAAACTCTGTGAGATGAACTAACAGAACACAGAGCAGTTTCTCAGAAAGCTTCTTTCCAGTTTTGAACGGAAGATATTTCCTTTTTCACCATAGTCCTCTAAGGGCTTCCAAATATCCCTTTGCCAATTCCACAAGAACAGCCTTAGCGAAAGTCTTCTTGAAGGGAAAGATGTAACTCTGTGAGATGAATTAACAGAACACAGAACAGTTTCTCAGAAAGCTTCTTTCCAGTTTTGAACGGAAGATATTTCCTTTTTCACCATAGCCCTCTATGGGCTTCCAAATATCCCTTTGCCAATTCCACAAGAACAGCCTTACCGAAAGGCTTCTTGAAGGGAAAGATGTAACTCTGTGAGATGAATTAACAGAACACAGAGCAGTTTCTCAGAAAGCTTCTTTCCAGTTTTGAACGGAAGATATTTCCTTTTTCACCATAGCCCTCTATGGGGTTCCAAATATCCCTTTGCCAATTCCACAAGAACAGCCTTAGCGAAAGGCTTCTTGAAGGGAAAGATGTAACTCTGTGAGATGAATTAACAGAACACAGAGCAGTTTCTCAGAAAGCTTCTTTCCAGTTTTGAACGGAAGATATTTCCTTTTTCACCATAGCCCTCTATGGGCTTCCAAATATCCCTTTGCCAATTCCAAAAGAACAGCCTTAGCGAAAGGCTTCTTTAAGGGAAAGATGTAACTCTGTGAGATGAATTAACAGAACACAGAGCAGTTTCTCAAAAGCCTTTTTCCAATTTTGAACGGAAGATATTTCCTTTTTCACCATAGCCGTCTATGGGCTTTCAAATATCCCTTTGCCAATTCCACAAGAACAGCCTTAGCGAAAGGCTTCTTGAAGAGAAAGATGTAACTCTGTGAGATGAATTAACAGAACACAGAGCAGTTTCTCAGAAAGCTTCTTTCCAGTTTTGAACGGAAGATATTTCCTTTTTCACCATAGCCCTCTATGGGCTTCCAAATATCCCCTTGCCAATTCCACAAGAACAGACTTAGCGAAAGGCTTCTTGAAGGGAAAGATGTAACTCTGTGAGATGAATTAACAGAACACAGAGCAGTTTCTCAAAAGCTTCTTTCCAGTTTTGAACGGAAGATATTTCCTTTTTCACCATAGCCGTCTATGGGCTTCCAAATATCCTTTTGCCAATTCCACAAGAACAGCCTTAGCGAAAGGCTTCTTGAAGGGAAAGATGTAACTCTGTGAGATGAATTAACAGAACACAGAGCAGTTTCTCAGAAAGCTTCTTTCCAGTTTTGAACGGAAGATATTTCCTTTTTCACCATAGCCCTCTATGGGCTTCCAAATATCCCTTTGCCAATTCCACAAGAACAGCCTTAGCGAAAGGCTTCTTGAAGGGAAAGATGTAACTCTGTGAGATGAATTAACAGAACACAGAGCAGTTTCTCAGAAAGCTACTTTCCAGTTTTGAACGGAAGATATTTCCTTTTTCACCATAGCCCTCTATGGGCTTCCAAATATCCCTTTGCCAATTCCACAAGAACAGCCTTAGCGAAAGGCTTCTTGAAGGGAAAGATGTAACTCTGTGAGATGAATTAACAGAACACAGAGCAGTTTCTCAGAAAGCTTCTTTCTAGTTTTGAACGGAAGATATTTCCTTTTTCACCATAGCCCTCTATGGGCTTCCAAATATCCGTTTGCGAATTCCACAAGAACAGCCTTAGCGAAAGGCTTCTTGAACGGAAAGATGTAACTCTGTGAGATGAATTAACAGAACACAGAGCAGTTTCTCAGAAAGCTTCTTTCCAGTTTTGAACCGAAGATATTTCCTTTTTCACCATAGCCCTCTATGGGCTTCCAAATATCCCTTTGCCAATTCCACAAGAATAGCCTTAGCGAAAGGCTTCTTGAAGTGAAAGATGTAACTCTGTGAGATGAATTAACAGAACACAGAACAGTTTCTCAGAAAGCTTCTTTTCAGTTTTGAACGGAAGATATTTCCTTTTTCACCATAGCCCTCTATGGGCTTCCAAAAATCCCTTTACCAAATCCACAAGAACAGCCTTAGCGAAAGGCTTCTTGAAGGGAAAGATGTAACTCTGTGAGATGAATTAACAGAACACAGAGCAGTTTCTCAGAAAGCTTCTTTCCAGTTGTGAACGGAAGATATTTCCTTTTTCACCATAGCCCTCTAAGGGCTTCCAAATATCCCTTTGCCAATTCCACAAGAACAGCCTTAGCGAAAGGCTTCTTGAAGTGAAAGATGTAACTCTGTGAGATGAATTAACAGAACACAGAACAGTTTCTCAGAAAGCTTCTTTCCAGTTTTGAACGGAAGATATTTCCTTTTTCACCATAGCCCTCTATGGGCTTCCAAATATCCCTTTGCCAATTCCACAAGAACAGCCTTAGCGAAAGGCTTCTTGAAGGGAAAGATGTAACTCTGTGAGATGAACTAACAGAACACAGAGCAGTTTCTCAGAAAGCTTCTTTCCAGTTTTGAACGGAAGATATTTCCTTTTTCACCATAGCCCTCTATGGGCTTCCAAATATCCCTTTGCCAATTCCACAAGAACAGCCTTAGCGAAAGGCTTCTTGAAGGGAAAGATATAACTCTGTGAGATGAATTAAAAGAACACAGAGCAGTTTCTCAACAGCTTCTTTCCAGTTTTGAACGGAAGATATTTCCTTTTTCACCATAGCCGTCTATGGGCTTCCAAATATCCCTTTGCCAATTCCACAAGAACAGCCTTAGCGAAAGGCTTCTTGAAGGGAAAGATGTAACTCTGTGAGATCAATTAACAGAACACAGAGCTGTTTCTCAGAAAGCTTCTTTCCAGTTTTGAACGGAAGATATTTCCTTTTTCACCATAGCCCACTATGGGCTTCCAAATATCCCTTTGCCAATTCCACAAGAACAGCCTTAGCGAAAGGCTTCTTGAAGGTAAAGATGAAACTCTGTGAGATGAACTAACAGAACACAGAGCAGTTTCTCAGAAAGCTTCTTTCCAGTTTTGAACGGAAGATATTTCCTTTTTCACCATAGTCCTCTAAGGGCTTCCAAATATCCCTTTGCCAATTCCACAAGAACAGCCTTAGCGAAAGTCTTCTTGAAGGGAAAGATGTAACTCTGTGAGATGAATTAACAGAACACAGAACAGTTTCTCAGAAAGCTTCTTTCCAGTTTTGAACGGAAGATATTTCCTTTTTCACCATAGCCCTCTATGGGCTTCCAAATATCCCTTTGCCAATTCCACAAGAACAGCCTTACCGAAAGGCTTCTTGAAGGGAAAGATGTAACTCTGTGAGATGAATTAACAGAACACAGAGCAGTTTCTCAGAAAGCTTCTTTCCAGTTTTGAACGGAAGATATTTCCTTTTTCACCATAGCCCTCTATGGGGTTCCAAATATCCCTTTGCCAATTCCACAAGAACAGCCTTAGCGAAAGGCTTCTTGAAGGGAAAGATGTAACTCTGTGAGATGAATTAACAGAACACAGAGCAGTTTCTCAGAAAGCTTCTTTCCAGTTTTGAACGGAAGATATTTCCTTTTTCACCATAGCCCTCTATGGGCTTCCAAATATCCCTTTGCCAATTCCAAAAGAACAGCCTTAGCGAAAGGCTTCTTTAAGGGAAAGATGTAACTCTGTGAGATGAATTAACAGAACACAGAGCAGTTTCTCAAAAGCCTTTTTCCAATTTTGAACGGAAGATATTTCCTTTTTCACCATAGCCGTCTATGGGCTTTCAAATATCCCTTTGCCAATTCCACAAGAACAGCCTTAGCGAAAGGCTTCTTGAAGAGAAAGATGTAACTCTGTGAGATGAATTAACAGAACACAGAGCAGTTTCTCAGAAAGCTTCTTTCCAGTTTTGAACGGAAGATATTTCCTTTTTCACCATAGCCCTCTATGGGCTTCCAAATATCCCCTTGCCAATTCCACAAGAACAGACTTAGCGAAAGGCTTCTTGAAGGGAAAGATGTAACTCTGTGAGATGAATTAACAGAACACAGAGCAGTTTCTCAAAAGCTTCTTTCCAGTTTTGAACGGAAGATATTTCCTTTTTCACCATAGCCGTCTATGGGCTTCCAAATATCCTTTTGCCAATTCCACAAGAACAGCCTTAGCGAAAGGCTTCTTGAAGGGAAAGATGTAACTCTGTGAGATGAATTAACAGAACACAGAGCAGTTTCTCAGAAAGCTTCTTTCCAGTTTTGAACGGAAGATATTTCCTTTTTCACCATAGCCGTCTATGGGCTTCCAAATATCCCTTTGCCAATTCCACAAGAACAGCCTTAGCGAAAGGCTTCTTGAAGGGAAAGATGTAAGTCTGTGAGATGAACTAACAGAACACAGAGCAGTTTTCAGAAAGCTTCTTTCCAGTTTTGAACGGAAGATATTTCCTTTTTCACCATAGCCCTCTATGGGCTTCCATATATCCCTTTGCCAATTCCACAAGAACAGCCTTAGCGAAAGGCTCCTTGAAGGGAAAGATGTAACTCTGTGAGATGAATTAACAGAACACAGAACAGTTTCTCAGAAAGCTTCTTTCCAGTTTTGAACGGAAGATATTTCCTTTTTCACCATAGCCCTCTATGGGCTTCCAAATATCCCTTCGCCAATTCCACAAGAACAGCCTTAGCGAAAGGCTTCTTGAAGGGAAAGATGTAACTCTGTGAGATGAATTAAAAGAACAGAGATCAGTTTCTCAAAAGCTTCTTTCCAGTTTTGAACGGAAGATATTTCCTTTTTCACCATAGCCGTCTATGGGCTTCCAAATATCCCTTTGCCAATTCCAAAAGAACAGCCTTAGCGAAAGGCTTCTTGAAGGGAAAGATGTAACTCTGTGAGATGAATTAACAGAACACAGAGCAGTTTCTCAGAAAGCTTCCTTCCAGTTTTGAACGGAAGATATTTCCTTTTTCACCATAGCCCTCTATGTCCTTCCAAATATCCCTTTGCCAATTCCACAAGAACAGACTTAGCGAAAGACTTCTTGAAGGGAAAGATGTAACTCTGTGAGATGAATTAACAGAACACAGAGCAGTTTCTCAGAAAGCTTCTTTCCAGTTTTGAACGGAAGATATTTCCTTTTTCACCATAGCCCTCTATGGGCTTCCAAATATCCCTTTGCCAATTCCACAAGAACAGCCTTAGTGAAAGGCTTCTTGAAGGGAAAGATGTAACTCTGTGAGATGAATTAACAGAACACAGAGCAGTTTCTCAGATAGCTTCTTTCCAGTTTTGAACGGAAGATATTTCCTTTTTCACCATAGCCCAATATGGGCTTCCAAATATCCCTTTGCCAATTCCACAAGAACAGCCTTAGCGAAAGGCTTCTTGAAGGGAAAGATGAAACTCTGTGAGATGAACTAACAGAACACAGAGCAGTTTCTCAGAAAGCTTCTTTCCAGTTTTGAACGGAAGATATTTCCTTTTTCACCATAGCCCTCTATGGGCTTCCAAATATCCCTTTGCCAATTCCACAAGAACAGCCTTAGCGAAAGGCTTCTTGAAGGGAAAGATGTAACTCTGTGAGATGAATTAACAGAACACAGAGCAGTTTCTCAGAAAGCTTCTTTCCAGTTTTGAACGGAAGATATTTCCTTTTTCACCATAGCCCAATATGGGCTTCCAAATATCCCTTTGCCCATTCCACAAGAACAGCCTTAGCGAAAGGCTTCTTCAAGGGAAAGATGTAACTCTGTGAGATGAATTAACAGAACACAGAACAGTTTCACAGAAAGCTTCTTTCCAGTTTTGAACGGAAGATATTTCCTTTTTCACCATAGCCCTCTATGGGCTTCCAAATATCCCTTTGCCAATTCCACAAGAACAGCCTTAGCGAAAGGCTTCTTGAAGGGAAAGATGTAACTCTGTGAGATGAATTAACAGAACACAGAGCAGTTTCTCAGAAAGCTTCTTTCCAGTTTTGAACGGAAGATATTTCCTTTTTCACCATAGCCCTCTATGGGCTTCCAAATATCCCTTTGCCAATTCCACAAGAACAGCCTTAGCGAAAGGCTTCTTGAAGGGAAAGATGTAACTCTGTGAGATGAATTAACAGAACACAGAGCAGTTTCTCAGAAAGCTTCTTTCCAGTTTTGAACGGAAGTTATTTCCTTTTTCACCATAGCCCTCTATGGGCTTCTAAATATCCCTTTGCCAATTCCAGAAGAACAGCCTTAGCGAAAGGCTTCTTGAAGGGAAAGATGTAACTCTGTGAGATGAATTAACAGAACACAGAGCAGTTTCCCAGAAAGCTTCTTTCCAGTTTTGAACGGAAGATATTTCCTTTTTCACCATAGCCCTCTATGGGCTTCCAAATATCCCTTTGCCAATTCCACAAGAACAGCCTTAGCGAAAGGCTTCTTGAAGGGAAAGATGTAACTCTGTGAGATGAACTAACAGAACACAGAGCAGTTTCTCAGAAAGCTTCTTTCCAGTTTTGAACGGAAGATATTTCCTTTTTCACCATAGCCCTCTATGGGCTTCCAAATATCCCTTTGCCAATTCCACAAGAACAGCCTTAGCGAAAGGCTTCTTGAAGGGAAAGATGTAACCCTGTGAGATGAATTAAAAGAACAGAGAGCAGTTTCTCAAAAGCTTCTTTCCAGTTTTGAACGGAAGATATTTCCTTTTTCACCATAGCCCTCTATGGGCTTCCAAATATCCCTTTGCCAATTCCACAAGAATAGCCTTAGCGAAAGGCTTCTTGAAGGGAAAGATGTAACTCTGTGAGATGAATTAACAGAACACAGAGCAGTTTCTCAGAAAGCTTCTTTCCAGTTTTGAACGGAAGATATTTCCTTTTTCACCATAGCCCTCTATGGGCTTCCAAATATCCCTTTGCCAATTCCACAAGAACAGCCTTAGCGAAAGGCTTCTTGAAGGGAAAGATGTAACTCTGTGAGATGAATTAACAGAACACAGAGCAGTTTCTCAGAAAGCTTCTTTCCAGTTTTGAACGGAAGTTATTTCCTTTTTCACCATAGCCCTCTATGGGCTTCTAAATATCCCTTTGCCAATTCCACAAGAACAGCCTTAGCGAAAGGCTTCTTGAAGGGAAAGATGTAACTCTGTGAGATGAATTAACAGAACACAGAGCAGTTTCTCAGAAAGCTTCTTTCCAGTTTTGAACGGAAGATATTTCCTTTTCCACCATAGCCCTCTAAGGGCTTCCAAATATCCCTTTGCCAATTCCACAAGAACAGCCTTAGCGAAAGGCTTCTTGAAGGGAAAGATGTAACTCTGTGAGATGAACTAACAGAACACAGAGCAGTTTCTCAGAAAGCTTCTTTCCAGTTTGGAACGGAAGATATTTCCTTTTTCACCATAGCCCTCTATGGGCTTCCAAATATCCCTTTGCCAATTCCACAAGAACAGCCTTAGCGAAAGGCTTCTTGAAGGGAAAGATGTAACTCTGTGAGATGAATTAACAGAACACAGAGCAGTTTCTCAAAAGCCTCTTTCCAATTTTGAACGGAAGATATTTCCTTTTTCACCGTAGCCGTCTATGGGCTTCCAAATATCCCTTTGTCAATTCCACAAGAACAGCCTTAGCGAAAGGCTTCTTGAAGGGAAAGATGTAACTCTGTGAGATGAATTAACAGAACACAGAGCAGTTTCTCAGAAAGCTTCTTTCCAGTTTTGAACGGAAGATATTTCCTTTTTCACCATAGCCCTCTATGGGCTTTCAAATATCCCTTTGCCAATTCCACAAGAACAGACTTAGCGAAAGGCTTCTTGAAGGGAAAGATGTAACTCTGTGAGATGAATTAACAGAACACAGAGCAGTTTCTCAGAAAGCTTCTTTCCAGTTTTGAACGGAAGATATTTCCTTTTTCACCATAGCCCAATATGGGCTTCCAAATATCCCTTTGCCAATTCCACAAGAACAGCCTTAGCGAAAGGCTTCTTGAAGGGAAAGATGAAACTCTGTGAGATGAACTAACAGAACACAGAGCAGTTTCTCAGAAAGCTTCTTTCCAGTTTTGAACGGAAGATATTTCCTTTTTCACCATAGCCCTCTATGGGCTTCCAAATATCCCTTTGCCAATTCCACAAGAACAGCCTTAGCGAAAGGCTTCTTGAAGGGAAAGATGTAACTCTGTGAGATGAATTAACAGAACACAGAACAGTTTCACAGAAAGCTTCTTTCCAGTTTTGAACGGAAGATATTTCCTTTTTCACCATAGCCCTCTATGGGCTTCCAAATATCCCTTTGCCAATTCCACAAGAACAGCCTTAGCGAAAGGCTTCATGAAGGGAAAGATGTAACTCTGTGAGATGAATTAACAGAACACAGAGCAGTTTCTCAGAAAGCTTCTTTCCAGTTTTGAACGGAAGATATTTCCTTTTTCACCATAGCCCTCTATGGGCTTCCAAATATCCCTTTGCCAATTCCACAAGAACAGCCTTAGCGAAAGGCTTCTTGAAGGGAAAGATGTAACTCTGTGAGATGAATTAACAGAACACAGAGCAGTTTCTCAGAAAGCTTCTTTCCAGTTTTGAACGGAAGTTATTTCCTTTTTCACCATAGCCCTCTATGGGCTTCTAAATATCCCTTTGCCAATTCCACAAGAACAGACTTAGCGAAAGGCTTCTTGAAGGGAAAGATGTAACTCTGTGAGATGAATTAACAGAACACAGAGCAGTTTCTCAGAAAGCTTCTTTCCAGTTTTGAACGGAAGATATTTCCTTTTCACCATAGCCCACTATGGGCTTCCAAATATCCCTTTGCCAATTCCACAAGAACAGCCTTAGCGAAAGGCTTCTTGAAGGGAAAGATGAAACTCTGTGAGATGAACTAACAGAACACAGAGCAGTTTCTCAGAAAGCTTCTTTCCAGTTTTGAACGGAAGATATTTCCTTTTTCACCATAGCCGTCTATGGGCTTCCAAATATCCCTTTGCCAATTCCACAAGAACAGCTTTAGCGAAAGGCTTCTTGAAGGGAAAGATGTAACTCTGTGAGGTGAATTAACAGAACACAGAGCAGTTTGTCAGAAAGCTTCTTTCCAGTTTTGAACGGAAGATATTTCCTTTTTCACCATAGCCCTCTATGGGCTTCCAAATATCCCTTTGCCAATTCCACAAGAACAGACTTAGCGAAAGGCTTCTTGAAGGGAAAGATGTAACTCTGTGAGATGAATTAACAGAACACAGAGCAGTTTCTCAGAAAGCTTCTTTCCAGTTTTGAACGGAAGATATTTCCTTTTTCACCATAGCCCTCTATGGGCTTCCAGATATCCCTTTGCCAATTCCACAAGAACAGCCTTAGTGAAAGGCTTCTTGAAGGGAAAGATGTAACTCTGTGAGATGAATTAACAGAACACAGAGCATTTTCTCAGAAATCTTCTTTCCAGTTTTGAACGGAAGATATTTCCTTTTTCACCATAGCCCTCTATGGGCTTCCAAATATCCCTTTGCCAATTCCACAAGAACAGCCTTAGCGAAAGGCTTCTTGAAGGGAAAGATGTAACTGTGAGATGAATTAACAGAACACAGAGCAGTTTCTCAGAAAGCTTCTTTCCAGTTTTGAACGGAAGATATTTCCTTTTTCACCATAGGCCTCTATGGGCTTCCAAATATCCCTTTGCCAATTCCACAAGAACAGCCTTAGCGAAAGGCTTCTTCAAGGGAAAGATGTAACTCTGTGAGATGAATTAACAGAACACAGAGCAGTTTCCCAGAAAGCTTCTTTCCAGTTTTGAACGGAAGATATTTCCTTTTTCACCATAGCCCTCTATGGGCTTCCAAATATCCCTTTGCCAATTCCACAAGAACAGCCTTAGCGAAAGGCTTCTTGAAGGGAAAGATGTAACTCTGTGAGATGAACTAACAGAACACAGAGCAGTTTCTCAGAAAGCTTCTTTCCAGTTTTGAACGGAAGATATTTCCTTTTTCACCATAGCCCTCTATGGGCTTCCAAATATCCCTTTGCCAATTCCACAAGAACAGCCTTAGCGAAAGGCTTCTTGAAGGGAAAGATGTAACTCTGTGAGATGAATTAAAAGAACAGAGAGCAGTTTCTCAAAAGCTTCTTTCCAGTTTTGAACGGAAGATATTTCCTTTTTCACCATAGCCGTCTATGGGCTTCCAAATATCCCTTTGCCAATTCCACAAGAATAGCCTTAGCGAAAGGCTTCTTGAAGGGAAAGATGTAACTCTGTGAGATGAATTAACAGAACACAGAGCAGTTTCTCAGAAAGCTTCTTTCCAGTTTTGAACGGAAGATATTTCCTTTTTCACCATAGCCCTCTATGGGCTTCCAAATATCCCTTTGCCAATTCCACAAGAACAGCCTTAGCGAAAGGCTTCTTGAAGGGAAAGATGTAACTCTGTGAGATGAATTAACAGAACACAGAGCAGTTTCTCATAAAGCTTCTTTCCAGTTTTGAACGGAAGTTATTTCCTTTTTCACCATAGCCCTCTATGGGCTTCTAAATATCCCTTTGCCAATTCCACAAGAACAGCCTTAGCGAAAGGCTTCTTGAAGGGAAAGATGTAACTCTGTGAGATGAATTAACAGAACACAGAGCAGTTTCTCAGAAAGCTTCTTTCCAGTTTTGAACGGAAGATATTTCCTTTTCCACCATAGCCCTCTAAGGGCTTCCAAATATCCCTTTGCCAATTCCACAAGAACAGCCTTAGCGAAAGGCTTCTTGAAGGGAAAGATGTAACTCTGTGAGATGAACTAACAGAACACAGAGCAGTTTCTCAGAAAGCTTCTTTCCAGTTTGGAACGGAAGATATTTCCTTTTTCACCATAGCCCTCTATGGGCTTCCAAATATCCCTTTGCCAATTCCACAAGAACAGCCTTAGCGAAAGGCTTCTTGAAGGGAAAGATGTAACTCTGTGAGATGAATTAACAGAACACAGAACAGTTTCACAGAAAGCTTCTTTCCAGTTTTGAACGGAAGATATTTCCTTTTTCACCATAGCCCTCTATGGGCTTCCAAATATCCCTTTGCCAATTCCACAAGAACAGCCTTAGCGAAAGGCTTCTTGAAGGGAAAGATGTAACTCTGTGAGATGAATTAACAGAACACAGAGCAGTTTCTCAGAAAGCTTCTTTCCAGTTTTGAACGGAAGATATTTCCTTTTTCACCATAGCCCTCTATGGGCTTCCAAATATCCCTTTGCCAATTCCACAAGAACAGCCTTAGCGAAAGGCTTCTTGAAGGGAAAGATGTAACTCTGTGAGATGAATTAACAGAACACAGAGCAGTTTCTCAGAAAGCTTCTTTCCAGTTTTGAACGGAAGTTATTTCCTTTTTCACCATAGCCCTCTATGGGCTTCTAAATATCCCTTTGCCAATTCCACAAGAACAGACTTAGCGAAAGGCTTCTTGAAGGGAAAGATGTAACTCTGTGAGATGAATTAACAGAACACAGAGCAGTTTCTCAGAAAGCTTCTTTCCAGTTTTGAACGGAAGTTATTTCCTTTTTCACCATAGCCCTCTATGGGCTTCCAAATATCCCTTTGCCAATTCCACAAGAACAGCCTTAGCGAAAGGCTTCTTGAAGGGAAAGATGTAACTCTGTGAGATGAATTAAAAGAACAGAGAGCAGTTTCTCAAAAGCTTCTTTCCAGTTTTGAACGGAAGATATTTCCTTTTTCACCATAGCCGTCTATGGGCTTCCAAATATCCCTTTGCCAATTCCACAAGAATAGCCTTAGCGAAAGGCTTCTTGAAGGGAAAGATGTAACTCTGTGAGATGAATTAACAGAACACAGAGCAGTTTCTCAGAAAGCTTCTTTCCAGTTTTGAACGGAAGATATTTCCTTTTTCACCATAGCCCTCTATGGGCTTCCAAATATCCCTTTGCCAATTCCACAAGAACAGCCTTAGCGAAAGGCTTCTTGAAGGGAAAGATGTAACTCTGTGAGATGAATTAACAGAACACAGAGCAGTTTCTCATAAAGCTTCTTTCCAGTTTTGAACGGAAGTTATTTCCTTTTTCACCATAGCCCTCTATGGGCTTCCAAATATCCCTTTGCCAATTCCACAAGAACAGCCTTAGCGAAAGGCTTCTTGAAGGGAAAGATGTAACTCTGTGAGATGAATTAACAGAACACAGAGCAGTTTCTCATAAAGCTTCTTTCCAGTTTTGAACGGAAGTTATTTCCTTTTTCACCATAGCCCTCTATGGGCTTCTAAATATCCCTTTGCCAATTCCACAAGAACAGCCTTAGCGAAAGGCTTCTTGAAGGGAAAGATGTAACTCTGTGAGATGAATTAACAGAACACAGAGCAGTTTCTCAGAAAGCTTCTTTCCAGTTTTGAACGGAAGATATTTCCTTTTCCACCATAGCCCTCTAAGGGCTTCCAAATATCCCTTTGCCAATTCCACAAGAACAGCCTTAGCGAAAGGCTTCTTGAAGGGAAAGATGTAACTCTGTGAGATGAACTAACAGAACACAGAGCAGTTTCTCAGAAAGCTTCTTTCCAGTTTGGAACGGAAGATATTTCCTTTTTCACCATAGCCCTCTATGGGCTTCCAAATATCCCTTTGCCAATTCCACAAGAACAGCCTTAGCGAAAGGCTTCTTGAAGGGAAAGATGTAACTCTGTGAGATGAATTAACAGAACACAGAACAGTTTCACAGAAAGCTTCTTTCCAGTTTTGAACGGAAGATATTTCCTTTTTCACCATAGCCCTCTATGGGCTTCCAAATATCCCTTTGCCAATTCCACAAGAACAGCCTTAGCGAAAGGCTTCTTGAAGGGAAAGATGTAACTCTGTGAGATGAATTAACAGAACACAGAGCAGTTTCTCAGAAAGCTTCTTTCCAGTTTTGAACGGAAGATATTTCCTTTTTCACCATAGCCCTCTATGGGCTTCCAAATATCCCTTTGCCAATTCCACAAGAACAGCCTTAGCGAAAGGCTTCTTGAAGGGAAAGATGTAACTCTGTGAGATGAATTAACAGAACACAGAGCAGTTTCTCAGAAAGCTTCTTTCCAGTTTTGAACGGAAGTTATTTCCTTTTTCACCATAGCCCTCTATGGGCTTCTAAATATCCCTTTGCCAATTCCACAAGAACAGACTTAGCGAAAGGCTTCTTGAAGGGAAAGATGTAACTCTGTGAGATGAATTAACAGAACACAGAGCAGTTTCTCAGAAAGCTTCTTTCCAGTTTTGAACGGAAGATATTTCCTTTTCACCATAGCCCACTATGGGCTTCCAAATATCCCTTTGCCAATTCCACAAGAACAGCCTTAGCGAAAGGCTTCTTGAAGGGAAAGATGAAACTCTGTGAGATGAACTAACAGAACACAGAGCAGTTTCTCAGAAAGCTTCTTTCCAGTTTTGAACGGAAGATATTTCCTTTTTCACCATAGCCGTCTATGGGCTTCCAAATATCCCTTTGCCAATTCCACAAGAACAGCTTTAGCGAAAGGCTTCTTGAAGGGAAAGATGTAACTCTGTGAGGTGAATTAACAGAACACAGAGCAGTTTCTCAGAAAGCTTCTTTCCAGTTTTGAACGGAAGATATTTCCTTTTTCACCATAGCCCTCTATGGGCTTCCAAATATCCCTTTGCCAATTCCACAAGAACAGACTTAGCGAAAGGCTTCTTGAAGGGAAAGATGTAACTCTGTGAGATGAATTAACAGAACACAGAGCAGTTTCTCAGAAAGCTTCTTTCCAGTTTTGAACGGAAGATATTTCCTTTTTCACCATAGCCCTCTATGGGCTTCCAGATATCCCTTTGCCAATTCCACAAGAACAGCCTTAGTGAAAGGCTTCTTGAAGGGAAAGATGTAACTCTGTGAGATGAATTAACAGAACACAGAGCATTTTCTCAGAAATCTTCTTTCCAGTTTTGAACGGAAGATATTTCCTTTTTCACCATAGCCCTCTATGGGCTTCCAAATATCCCTTTGCCAATTCCACAAGAACAGCCTTAGCGAAAGGCTTCTTGAAGGGAAAGATGTAACTCTGTGAGATGAATTAACAGAACACAGAGCAGTTTCTCAGAAAGCTTCTTTCCAGTTTTGAACGGAAGATATTTCCTTTTTCACCATAGGCCTCTATGGGCTTCCAAATATCCCTTTGCCAATTCCACAAGAACAGCCTTAGCGAAAGGCTTCTTCAAGGGAAAGATGTAACTCTGTGAGATGAATTAACAGAACACAGAGCAGTTTCCCAGAAAGCTTCTTTCCAGTTTTGAACGGAAGATATTTCCTTTTTCACCATAGCCCTCTATGGGCTTCCAAATATCCCTTTGCCAATTCCACAAGAACAGCCTTAGCGAAAGGCTTCTTGAAGGGAAAGATGTAACTCTGTGAGATGAACTAACAGAACACAGAGCAGTTTCTCAGAAAGCTTCTTTCCAGTTTTGAACGGAAGATATTTCCTTTTTCACCATAGCCCTCTATGGGCTTCCAAATATCCCTTTGCCAATTCCACAAGAACAGCCTTAGCGAAAGGCTTCTTGAAGGGAAAGATGTAACTCTGTGAGATGAATTAAAAGAACAGAGAGCAGTTTCTCAAAAGCTTCTTTCCAGTTTTGAACGGAAGATATTTCCTTTTTCACCATAGCCGTCTATGGGCTTCCAAATATCCCTTTGCCAATTCCACAAGAATAGCCTTAGCGAAAGGCTTCTTGAAGGGAAAGATGTAACTCTGTGAGATGAATTAACAGAACACAGAGCAGTTTCTCAGAAAGCTTCTTTCCAGTTTTGAACGGAAGATATTTCCTTTTTCACCATAGCCCTCTATGGGCTTCCAAATATCCCTTTGCCAATTCCACAAGAACAGCCTTAGCGAAAGGCTTCTTGAAGGGAAAGATGTAACTCTGTGAGATGAATTAACAGAACACAGAGCAGTTTCTCATAAAGCTTCTTTCCAGTTTTGAACGGAAGTTATTTCCTTTTTCACCATAGCCCTCTATGGGCTTCTAAATATCCCTTTGCCAATTCCACAAGAACAGCCTTAGCGAAAGGCTTCTTGAAGGGAAAGATGTAACTCTGTGAGATGAATTAACAGAACACAGAGCAGTTTCTCAGAAAGCTTCTTTCCAGTTTTGAACGGAAGATATTTCCTTTTCCACCATAGCCCTCTAAGGGCTTCCAAATATCCCTTTGCCAATTCCACAAGAACAGCCTTAGCGAAAGGCTTCTTGAAGGGAAAGATGTAACTCTGTGAGATGAACTAACAGAACACAGAGCAGTTTCTCAGAAAGCTTCTTTCCAGTTTGGAACGGAAGATATTTCCTTTTTCACCATAGCCCTCTATGGGCTTCCAAATATCCCTTTGCCAATTCCACAAGAACAGCCTTAGCGAAAGGCTTCTTGAAGGGAAAGATGTAACTCTGTGAGATGAATTAACAGAACACAGAGCAGTTTCTCAAAAGCCTCTTTCCAATTTTGAACGGAAGATATTTCCTTTTTCACCGTAGCCGTCTATGGGCTTCCAAATATCCCTTTGTCAATTCCACAAGAACAGCCTTAGCGAAAGGCTTCTTGAAGGGAAAGATGTAACTCTGTGAGATGAATTAACAGAACACAGAGCAGTTTCTCAGAAAGCTTCTTTCCAGTTTTGAACGGAAGATATTTCCTTTTTCACCATAGCCCTCTATGGGCTTTCAAATATCCCTTTGCCAATTCCACAAGAACAGACTTAGCGAAAGGCTTCTTGAAGGGAAAGATGTAACTCTGTGAGATGAATTAACAGAACACAGAGCAGTTTCTCAGAAAGCTTCTTTCCAGTTTTGAACGGAACATATTTCCTTTTTCACCATAGCCCACTATGGGCTTCCAAATATCCCTTTGCCAATTCCACAAGAACAGCCTTAGCGAAAGGCTTCTTGAAGGGAAAGATGAAACTCTGTGAGATGAACTAACAGAACACAGAGCAGTTTCTCAGAAAGCTTCTTTCCAGTTTTGAACGGAAGATATTTCCTTTTTCACCATAGCCCTCTATGGGCTTCCAAATATCCCTTTGCCAATTCCACAAGAACAGCCTTAGCGAAAGGCTTTTTGAAGGGAAAGATGTAACTCTGTGAGAAGAATTAACAGAACACAGAACAGTTTCTCAGAAAGCTTCTTTCCAGTTTAGAACGGAAGATATTTCCTTTTTCACCATAGCCCTCTATGGGCTTCCAAATATCCCTTTGCCAATTCCACAAGAACAGCCTTAGCGAAAGGCTTCTTGAAGGGAAAGATGTAACTCTGTGAGATGAATTAACAGAACACAGAGCAGTTTCTCAGAAAGCTTCTTTCCAGTTTTGAACGGAAGATATTTCCTTTATCACCATAGCCCTCTATGGGCTTCTAAATATCCCTTTGCCAATTCCACAAGAACAGCCTTAGCGAAAGGCTTCTTGAAGGGAAAGATGTAACTCTGTGAGATGAATCAACAGAACACAGAGCAGTTTCTCAGAAAGCTTCTTTCCAGTTTTGAACGGAAGATATTTCCTTTTTCACCATAGCCCTCTATGGGCTTCCAAATATCCCTTTGCCAATTCTACAAGAACAGCCTTAGCGAAAGGCTTCTTGAAGGGAAAGATGTAACTCTTTGAGATGAACTAACAGAACACAGAGCAGTTTCTCAGAAAGCTTCCTTCCAGTTTGGAACGGAAGATATTTCCTTTTTCACCATAGCCCTCTATGGGCTTCCAAATATCCCTTTGCCAATTCCACAAGAACAGCCTTAGCGAAAGGCTTCTGGAAGGGAAAGATGTAACTCTGTGAGATGAATTAACAGAACACAGAGCAGTTTCTCAGAAAGCTTCTTTCCAGTTTTGAACGGAAGATATTTCCTTTTTCACCATAGCCCTCTATGGGCTTCCAAATATTCCTTTGCCAATTCCACAAGAACAGCCTTAGCGAAAGGCTTCTTGAAGGGAATGATGTAACTCTGTGAGATGAATTAACAGAACACAGAGCAGTTTCTTAGAAAGCTTCTTTCCAGTTTTGAACGGAAGATATTTCCTTTTTCACCATAGCCCTCTATGGGCTTCTAAATATCCCTTTGCCAATTCCACAAGAACAGCCTTAGCGAAAGGCTTCTTGAAGGGAAAGATGTAACTCTGTGAGATGAATTAACAGAACACAGAGCAGTTTCTCAGAAAGCTTCTATCTAGTTTTGAACGGAAGATATTTCCTTTTTCACCATAGCCCTCTATGGGCTTCCAAATATCCCTTTGCCAATTCCACAAGAACAGCCTTAGCGAAAGGCTTCTTGAAGGGAAAGATGTAACTCTGTGAGATGAACTAACAGAACACAGAGCAGTTTCTCAGAAAGCTTCTTTCCAGTTTTGAACGGAAGATATTTCCTTTTTCACCATAGCCTTCTATGGGCTTCCAAATATCCCTTTGCAAATTCCACAAGAACAGCCTTAGCGAAAGGCTTCTTGGAGGGAAAGATGTAACTCTGTGAGATGAATTAACAGAACACAGAGCAGTTTCTCAAAAGCCTCTTTCCAATTTTGAACGGAAGATATTTCCTTTTTCACCATAGCCGTCTATGGGCTTCCAAATATCCCTTTGCCAATTCCACAAGAACAGCCTTAGCGAAAGGCTTCTTGAAGGGAAAGATGTAACTCTGTGAGATGAATTAACAGACCACAGAGCAGTTTCTCAGAAAGCTTCTTTCCAGTTTTGAACGGAAGATATTTCCTTTTTCACCATAGCCCTCTATGGGCTTCCAAATATCCCTTTGCCAATTCCACAAGAACAGACTTAGCGAAAGGCTTCTTGAAGGGAAAGATGTAACTCTGTGAGATGAATTAACAGAACACAGAGCAGTTTCTCAAAAGCTTCTTTCCAGTTTTGAACGGAAGATATTTCCTTTTTCACCATAGCCGTCTATGGGCTTCCAAATATCCTTTTGGCAATTCCACAAGAACAGCCTTAGCGAAAGGCTTCTTGAAGGGAAAGATGTAACTCTGTGAGATGAATTAACAGAACACAGAGCAGTTTCTCAGAAAGCTTCTTTCCAGTTTTGAACGGAAGATATTTCCCTTTTCACCATAGCCCTCTATGGGCTTCCAAATATCCCTTTGCCAATTCCACAAGAACAGCCTTAGCGAAAGGCTTCTTGAAGGGAAAGATGTAACTCTGTGAGATGAACTAACAGAACACAGAGCAGTTTCTCAGAAAGCTTCTTTCCAGTTTTGAACGGAAGATATTTCCTTTTTCACCATAGCCCTCTATGGGCTTCCAAATATCCCTTTGCCAATTCCACAAGAACAGACTTAGCGAAAGGCTTCTTGAAGGGAAAGATGTAACTCTGTGAGATGAATTAACAGAACACAGAGCAGTTTCTCAGAAAGCTTCTTTCCAGTTTTGAACGGAAGATATTTCCTTTTTCACCATAGCCCTCTATGGGCTTCCAGATATCCCTTTGCCAATTCCACAAGAACAGCCTTAGTGAAAGGCTTCTTGAAGGGAAAGATGTAACTCTGTGAGTTGAATTAACAGAACACAGAGCAGTTTCTCAGAAATCTTCTTTCCAGTTTTGAACGGAAGATATTTCCTTTTTCACCATAGCCCTCTATGGGCTTCCAAATATCCCTTTGCCAATTCCACAAGAACAGCCTTAGCGAAAGGCTTCTTGAAGGGAAAGATGTAACTCTGTGAGATGAATTAACAGAACACAGAGCAGTTTCTCAGAAAGCTTCTTTCCAGTTTTGAACGGAAGATATTTCCTTTTTCACCATAGCCCTCTATGGCCTTCCAAATATCCCTTTGCCAATTCCACAAGAACAGCCTTAGCGAAAGGCTTCTTCAAGGGAAAGATGTAACTCTGTGAGATGAATTAACAGAACACAGAGCAGTTTCTCAGAAAGCTTCTTTCCAGTTTTGAACGGAAGATATTTCCTTTTTCAGCATAGCCCTCTATGGGCTTCCAAATATCCCTTTGCCAATTCCACAAGAACAGCCTTAGCGAAAGGCTTCTTGAAGGGAAAGATGTAACTCTGTGAGATGAACTAACAGAACACAGAGCGGTTTCTCAGAAAGCTTCTTTCCAGTTTTGAACGGAAGATATTTCCTTTTTCACCATAGCCCTCTAGGGGCTTCCAAATATCCCTTTGCCAATTCCACAAGAACAGCCTTAGCGAAAGGCTTCTTGAAGGGAAAGATGTAACTCTGTGAGATGAATTAAAAGAACAGAGAGCAGTTTCTCAAAAGCTTCTTTCCAGTTTTGAACGGAAGATATTTCCTTTTTCACCATAGCCGTCTATGGGCTTCCAAATATCCCTTTGCCAATTCCACAAGAATAGCCTTAGCGAAAGGCTTCTTGAAGTTAAAGATGTAACTCTGTGAGATGAATTAACAGAACACAGAGCAGTTTCTCAGAAAGCTTCTTTCCAGTTTTGAACGGAAGATATTTCCTTTTTCACCATAGCCCTCTATGGGTTTCCAAATATCCCTTTGCCAATTCCACAAGAACAGACTTAGCGAAAGACTTCTTGAAGGGAAAGATGTAACTCTGTGAGATGAATTAACAGAACACAGAGCAGTCTCTCAGAAAGCTTCTTTCCAGTTTTGAACGGAAGATATTTCCTTTTTCACCATAGCCCTCTATGGGCTTCCAAATATCCCTTTGCCAATTCCACAAGAACAGCCTTAGCGAAAGGCTTCTTGAAGGGAAAGATGTAACTCTGTGAGATGAATTAACAGAACACAGAGCAGTTTCTCAGAAAGCTTCTTTCCAGTTTTGAACGGAAGATATTTCCTTTTTCACCATAGCCCTCTAGGGGTTCCAAATATCCCTTTGCCAATTCCACAAGAACAGCCTTAGCGAAAGGCTTCTTGAATGGAAAGATGAAACTCTGTGAGATGAACTAACAGAACACAGAGCAGTTTCTCAGAAAGCTTCTTTCCAGTTTTGAACGGAAGATATTTCCTTTTTCACCATAGCCCTCTATGGGCTTCCAAATATCCCTTTGCCAATTCCACAAGAACAGCCTTAGCGAAAGGCTTTTTGAAGGGAAAGATATAACTCTGTGAGATGAATTAACAGAACACAGAGCAGTTTCTCAGAAAGCTTCTTTCCAGTTTTGAACGGAAGATATTTCCTTTATCACCGTAGCCCTCTATGGGCTTCTAAATATCCCTTTGCCAATTCCACAAGAACAGCCTTAGCGAAAGGCTTCTTGAAGGGAAAGATGTAACTCTGTGAGATGAATTAACAGAACACAGAGCAGTTTCTCAGAAAGCTTCTTTCCAGTTTTGAACGGAAGATATTTCCTTTTTCACCATAGCCCTCTATGGGCTTCCAAATATCCCTTTGCCAATTCTACAAGAACAGCCTTAGCGAAAGGCTTCTTGAAAGGAAAGATGTAACTCTTTGAGATGAACTAACAGAACACAGAGCAGTTTCTCAGAAAGCTTCCTTCCAGTTTGGAACGGAAGATATTTCCTTTTTCACCATAGCCCTCTATGGGCTTCCAAATATCCCTTTGCCAATTCCACAAGAACAGCCTTAGCGAAAGGCTTCTGGAAGGGAAAGATGTAACTCTGTGAGATGAATTAACAGAACACAGAGCAGTTTCTTAGAAAGCTTCTTTCCAGTTTTGAACGGAAGATATTTCCTTTTTCACCATAGCCCTCTATGGGCTTCTAAATATCCCTTTGCCAATTCCACAAGAACAGCCTTAGCGAAAGGCTTCTTGAAGGGAAAGATGTAACTCTGTGAGATGAATTAACAGAACACAGAGCAGTTTCTCAGAAAGCTTCTTTCCAGTTTTGAACGGAAGATATTTCCTTTTTCACCATAGCCCTCTATGGGCTTCCAAATATCCCTTTGACAATTCCACAAGAACAGCCTTAGCGAAAGGCTTCTTGAAGGGAAAGATGTAACTCTGTGAGATGAACTAACAGAACACAGAGCAGTTTCTCAGAAAGCTTCTTTCCAGTTTTGAACGGAAGATATTTCCTTTTTCACCATAGCCCTCTATGGGCTTCCAAATATCCCTTTGCCAATTCCACAAGAACAGCCTTAGCGAAAGGCTTCTTGAAGGGAAAGATGTAACTCTGTGAGATGAATTAACAGAACACAGAGCAGTTTCTCAAAAGCCTCTTTCCACTTTTGAACGGAAGATATTTCCTTTTTCACCATAGCCGTCTATGGGCTTCCAAATATCCCTTTGCCAATTCCACAAGAACAGCCTTAGCGAAAGGCTTCTTGAAGGGAAAGATGTAACTCTGTGAGATGAATTAACAGAACACAGAGCAGTTTCTCAGAAAGCTTCTTTCCAGTTTTGAACGGAAGATATTTCCTTTTTCACCATAGCCCTCTATGGGCTTCCAAATATCCCTTTGCCAATTCCACAAGAACAGACTTAGCGAAAGGCTTCTTGAAGGGAAAGATGTAACTCTGTGAGATGAATTAACAGAACACAGAGCAGTTTCTCAAAAGCTTCTTTCCAGTTTTGAACGGAAGATATTTCCTTTTTCACTATAGCCGTCTATGGGCTTCCAAATATCCTTTTGGCAATTCCACAAGAACAGCCTTAGCGAAAGGCTTCTTGAAGGGAAAGATGTAACTCTGTGAGATGAATTAACAGAACACAGAGCAGTTTCTCAGAAAGCTTCTTTCCAGTTTTGAACGGAAGATATTTCCTTTTTCACCATAGCCCTCTATGGGCTTCCAAATATCCCATAGCCAATTCCACAAGTACAGCCTTAGCGAAAGGCTTCTTGAAGGGAAAGATGTAACTCTGTGAGATGAACTAACAGAACACAGAGCAGTTTCTCAGAAAGCTTCTTTCCAGTTTTGAACGGAAGATATTTCCTTTTTCACCATAGCCCTCTATGGGCTTCCAAATATCCCTTTGCCAATTCCACAAGAACAGCCTTAGCGAAAGGCTTCTTGAAGGGAAAGATGTAACTCTGTGAGATGAATTAACAGAACACAGAACAGTTTCTCAGAAAGCTTCTTTCCAGTTTTGAACGGAAGATATTTCCTTTTTCACCATAGCCCTCTATGGGCTTCCAAATATCCCTTTGCCAATTCCACAAGAACAGCCTTAGCGAAAGGCTTCTTGAAGGGAAAGATGTAACTCTGTGAGATGAATTAACAGAACACAGAGCAGTTTCTCAGAAAGCGTCTTTCCAGTTTTGAACGGAAGATATTTCCTTTTTCACCATAGCCCTCTATGGGCTTCCAAATATCCCTTTGCCAATTCCACAAGAACAGCCTTAGCGAAACGCTTCTTGAAGTGAAAGATGTAACTCTGTGAGATGAATTAACAGAACACAGAACAGTTTCTCAGAAAGGTTCTTTCTAGTTTTGAACGGAAGATATTTCCTTTTTCACCATAGCCCTCTATGGGCTTCCAAATATCCCTTTGCCAATTCCACAAGAACAGCCTTAGCGAAAGGCTTCTTGAAGGGAAAGATGTAACTCTGTGAGATGAACTAACAGAACACAGAGCAGTTTCTCAGAAAGCTTCTTTCCAGTTTTGAACGGAAGATATTTCCTTTTTCACCATAGCCCTCTATGGGCTTCCAAATATCCCTTTGCCAATTCCACAAGAACAGCCTTAGCGAAAGGCTTCTTGAAGGGAAAGATGTAACTCTGTGAGATGAATTAAAAGAACAGAGAGCAGTTTCTCAAAAGCTTCTTTCCAGTTTTGAACGGAAGATATTTCCTTTTTCACCATAGCCGTCTATGGGCTTCCAAATATCCCTTTGCCAATTCCACAAGAACAGCCTTAGCGAAAGGCTTCTTGAAGGGAAAGATGTAACACTGTGAGATGAATTAACAGAACACAGAGCAGTTTCTCAGAAAGCTTCTTTCCAGTTTTGAACGGAAGATATATCCTTTTTCACCATAGCCCTCTATGGGCTTCCAAATATCCCTTTGCCAATTCCACAAGAACAGACTTAGCGAAAGACTTCTTGAAGGGAAAGATGTAACTCTGTGAGATGAATTAACAGAACACAGAGCAGTTTCTCAGAAAGCTTCTTTCCAGTTTTGAACGGAAGATATTTCCTTTTTCACCATAGCCCTCTATGGGCTTCCAAATATCCCTTTGCCAATTCCACAAGAACAGCCTTAGTGAAAGGCTTCTTGAAGGGAAAGATGTAACTCTGTGAGATGAATTAACAGAACACAGAGCAGTTTCTCAGAAAGCTTCTTTCCAGTTTTGAACGGAAGATATTTCCTTTTTCACCATAGCCCAATATGGGCTTCCAAATATCCCTTTGCCAATTCCACAAGAACAGCCTTAGCGAAAGGCTTCTTGAAGGGAAAGATGAAACTCTGTGAGATTAACTAACAGAACACAGAGCAGTTTCTCAGAAACCTTCTTTCCACTTTTGAACGGAAGATATTTCCTTTTTCACCATAGCCCTCTATGGGCTTCCAAATATCCCTTTGCCAATTCCACAAGAACAGCCTTAGCGAAAGGCTCCTTGAAGGGAAAGATGTAACTCTGTGAGATGAATTAACAGAACACAGAACAGTTTCACAGAAAGATTCTTTCCAGTTTTGAACGGAAGATATTTCCTTTTTCACAATAGCCCTCTATGGGCTTCCAAATATCCCTTTGCCAATTCCACAAGAACAGCCTTAGCGAAAGGCTTCTTGAAGGGAAAGATGTAACTCTGTGAGATGAATTAACAGAACACAGAGCAGTTTCTCAGAAAGCTTCTTTCCAGTTTTGAACGGAAGATATTTCCTTTTTCACCATAGCCCTCTATGGGCTTCCAAATATCCCTTTGCCAATTCCACAAGAACAGCCTTAGCGAAAGGCTTCTTGAAGGGAAAGATGTAACTCTGTGAGATGAATTAACAGAACACAGAGCAGTTTCTCAGAAAGCTTCTTTCCAGTTTTGTACGGAAGATATTTCCTTTTTCACCATAGCCCTCTATGGGCTTCTAAATATCCCTTTGCCAATTCCACAAGAACAGCCTTAGCGAAAGGCTTCTTGAAGGGAAAGATGTAACTCTGTGAGATGAATTAACAGAACACAGAGCAGTTTCTCAGAAAGCTTCTTTCCAGTTTTGAACGGAAGATATTTCCTTTTTCACCATAGCCCTCTATGGGCTTCCAAATATCCCTTTGCCAATTCCACAAGAACAGCCTTAGCGAAAGGCTTCTTGAAGGGAAAGATGTAACCCTTTGAGATGAACTAACAGAACACAGAGCAGTTTCCCAGAAAGCTTCTTTCCAGTTTGGAACGGAAGATATTTCCTTTTTCACCATAGCCGTCTATGGGCTTCCAAATATCCCTTTGCCAATTCCACAAGAACAGCCTCAGCGAAAGGCTTCTTAAAGGGAAAGATGTAACTCTGTGAGATGAATTAACAGAACACAGAGCAGTTTCTCAAAAGCCTCTTTCCAATTTTGAACGGAAGATATTTCTTTTTTCACCATAGCCGTCTATGGGCTTCCAAATATCCCTTTGCCAATTCCACAAGAACAGCCTTAGCGAAAGGCTTCTTGAAGGGAAAGATGTAACTCTGTGAGATGAATTAACAGAACACAGAGCAGTTTCTCAGAAAGCTTCTTTCCAGTTTTGAACGGAAGATATTTCCTTTTTCACCATAGCCCTCTATGGGCTTTCAAATATCCCTTTGCCAATTCCACAAGAACAGACTTAGCGAAAGGCTTCTTGAAGGGAAAGATGTAACTCTGTGAGATGAATTAACAGAACACAGAGCAGTTCCTCAGAAAGCTTCTTTCCAGTTTTGAACGGAAGATATTTCCTTTTTCACCATAGCCCACTATGGGCTTCCAAATATCCCTTTGCCAATTCCACAAGAACAGCCTTAGCGAAAGGCTTCTTGAAGGGAAAGATGTAACTCTGTGAGATGAACTAACAGAACACAGAGCAGTTTCTCAGAAAGCTTCTTTCCAGTTTTGAACGGAAGATATTTCCTTTTTCACCATAGCCCTCTATGGGCTTCCAAATATCCCTTTGCCAATTCCACAAGAACAGCCTTAGCGAAAGGCTTCTTGAAGGGAAAGATGTAACTCTGTGAGATGAATTAACAGAACACAGAACAGTTTCTCAGAAAGCTTCTTTCCAGTTTTGAACGGAAGATATTTCCTTTTTCACCATAGCCCTCTATGGGCTTCCAAATATCCCTTTGCCAATTCCACAAGAACAGCCTTAGCGAAAGGCTTCTTGAAGGGAAAGATGTAACTCTGTGAGATGAACTAACAGAACACAGAACAGTTTCTCAGAAAGCTTCTTTCCAGTTTTGAACGGAAGATATTTCCTTTTTCACCATAGCCCTCTATGGGCTTCCAAATATCCCTTTGCCAATTCTACAAGAACAGCCTTAGCGAAAGGCTTCTTGAAGGGAAAGATGTAACTCTTTGAGATGAACTAACAGACCACAGAGCAGTTTCTCAGAAAGCTTCCTTCCAGTTTGGAACGGAAGATATTTCCTTTTTCACCATAGCCCTCTATGGGCTTCCAAATATCCCTTTGCCAATTCCACAAGAACAGCCTTAGCGAAAGGCTTCTTGAAGGGAAAGATGTAACTCTGTGAGATGAATTAACAGAACACAGAGCAGTTTCTCAGAAAGCTTCTTTCCAGTTTTGTACGGAAGATATTTCCTTTTTCACCATAGCCCTCTATGGGCTTCTAAATATCCCTTTGCCAATTCCACAAGAACAGCCTTAGCTAAAGGCTTCTTGAAGGGAAAGATGTAACTCTGTGAGATGAATTAACAGAACACAGAGCAGTTTCTCAGAAAGCTTCTTTCCAGTTTTGAACGGAAGATATTTCCTTTTTCACCATAGCCCTCTATGGGCTTCCAAATATCCCTTTGCCAATTCCACAAGAACAGCCTTAGCGAAAGGCTTCTTGAAGGGAAAGATGTAACCCTTTGAGATGAACTAACAGAACACAGAGCAGTTTCTCAGAAAGCTTCTTTCCAGTTTGGAACGGAAGATATTTCCTTTTTCACCATAGCCGTCTATGGGCTTCCAAATATCCCTTTGCCAATTCCACAAGAACAGCCTTAGCGAAAGGCTTCTTGAAGGGAAAGATGTAACTCTGTGAGATGAATTAACAGAACACAGAGCAGTTTCTCAAAAGCCTCTTTACAATTTTGAACGGAAGATATTTCCTTTTTCACCATAGCCGTCTATGGGCTTCCAAATATCCCTTTGCCAATTCCACAAGAACAGCCTTAGCGAAAGGCTTCTTGAAGGGAAAGATGTAACTCTGTGAGATGAATTAACAGAACACAGAGCAGTTTCTCAGAAAGCTTCTTTCCAGTTTTGAACGGAAGATATTTCCTTTTTCACCATAGCCCTCTATGGGCTTTCAAATGTCCCTTTGCCAATTCCACAAGAACAGACTTAGCGAAAGGCTTCTTGAAGGGAAAGATGTAACTCTGTGAGATGAATTAACAGAACACAGAGCAGTTCCTCAGAAAGCTTCTTTCCAGTTTTGAACGGAAGATATTTCCTTTTTCACCATAGCCCACTATGGGCTTCCAAATATCCCTTTGCCAATTCCACAAGAACAGCCTTAGCGAAAGGCTTCTTCAAGGGAAAGATGTAACTCTGTGAGATGAATTAACAGAACACAGAGCAGTTTCTCAGAAAGCTTCTTTCCAGTTTTGAACGGAAGATATTTCCTTTTTCACCATAGCCCTCTATGGGCTTCCAAATATCCCTTTGCCAATTCCACAAGAACAGCCTTAGCGAAAGGCTTCTTGAAGGGAAAGATGTAACTCTGTGAGATGAACTAACAGAACACAGAGCGGTTTCTCAGAAAGCTTCTTTCCAGTTTTGAACGGAAGATATTTCCTTTTTCACCATAGCCCTCTAGGGGCTTCCAAATATCCCTTTGCCAATTCCACAAGAACAGCCTTAGCGAAAGGCTTCTTGAAGGGAAAGATGTAACTCTGTGAGATGAATTAACAGAACACAGAGCAGTTTCTCAGAAAGCTTCTTTCCAGTTTTGTACGGAAGATATTTCCTTTTTCACCATAGCCCTCTATGGGCTTCTAAATATCCCTTTGCCAATTCCACAAGAACAGCCTTAGCTAAAGGCTTCTTGAAGGGAAAGATGTAACTCTGTGAGATGAATTAACAGAACACAGAGCAGTTTCTCAGAAAGCTTCTTTCCAGTTTTGAACGGAAGATATTTCCTTTTTCACCATAGCCCTCTATGGGCTTCCAAATATCCCTTTGCCAATTCCACAAGAACAGCCTTAGCGAAAGGCTTCTTGAAGGGAAAGATGTAACCCTTTGAGATGAACTAACAGAACACAGAGCAGTTTCTCAGAAAGCTTCTTTCCAGTTTGGAACGGAAGATATTTCCTTTTTCACCATAGCCGTCTATGGGCTTCCAAATATCCCTTTGCCAATTCCACAAGAACAGCCTTAGCGAAAGGCTTCTTGAAGGGAAAGATGTAACTCTGTGAGATGAATTAACAGAACACAGAGCAGTTTCTCAAAAGCCTCTTTACAATTTTGAACGGAAGATATTTCCTTTTTCACCATAGCCGTCTATGGGCTTCCAAATATCCCTTTGCCAATTCCACAAGAACAGCCTTAGCGAAAGGCTTCTTGAAGGGAAAGATGTAACTCTGTGAGATGAATTAACAGAACACAGAGCAGTTTCTCAGAAAGCTTCTTTCCAGTTTTGAACGGAAGATATTTCCTTTTTCACCATAGCCCTCTATGGGCTTTCAAATGTCCCTTTGCCAATTCCACAAGAACAGACTTAGCGAAAGGCTTCTTGAAGGGAAAGATGTAACTCTGTGAGATGAATTAACAGAACACAGAGCAGTTCCTCAGAAAGCTTCTTTCCAGTTTTGAACGGAAGATATTTCCTTTTTCACCATAGCCCACTATGGGCTTCCAAATATCCCTTTGCCAATTCCACAAGAACAGCCTTAGCGAAAGGCTTCTTCAAGGGAAAGATGTAACTCTGTGAGATGAATTAACAGAACACAGAGCAGTTTCTCAGAAAGCTTCTTTCCAGTTTTGAACGGAAGATATTTCCTTTTTCACCATAGCCCTCTATGGGCTTCCAAATATCCCTTTGCCAATTCCACAAGAACAGCCTTAGCGAAAGGCTTCTTGAAGGGAAAGATGTAACTCTGTGAGATGAACTAACAGAACACAGAGCGGTTTCTCAGAAAGCTTCTTTCCAGTTTTGAACGGAAGATATTTCCTTTTTCACCATAGCCCTCTAGGGGCTTCCAAATATCCCTTTGCCAATTCCACAAGAACAGCCTTAGCGAAAGGCTTCTTGAAGGGAAAGATGTAACTCTGTGAGATGAATTAAAAGAACAGAGAGCAGTTTCTCAAAAGCTTCTTTCCAGTTTTGAACGGAAGATATTTCCTTTTTCACCATAGCCGTCTATGGGCTTCCAAATATCCCTTTGCCAATTCCACAAGAATAGCCTTAGCGAAAGGCTTCTTGAAGTTAAAGATGTAACTCTGTGAGATGAATTAACAGAACACAGAGCAGTTTCTCAGAAAGCTTCTTTCCAGTTTTGAACGGAAGATATTTCCTTTTTCACCATAGCCCTCTATGGGTTTCCAAATATCCCTTTGCCAATTCCACAAGAACAGACTTAGCGAAAGACTTCTTGAAGGGAAAGATGTAACTCTGTGAGATGAATTAACAGAACACAGAGCAGTCTCTCAGAAAGCTTCTTTCCAGTTTTCAACGGAAGATATTTCCTTTTTCACCATAGCCCTCTATGGGCTTCCAAATATCCCTTTGCCAATTCCACAAGAACAGCCTTAGCGAAAGGCTTCTTGAAGGGAAAGATGTAACTCTGTGAGATGAATTAACAGAACACAGAGCAGTTTCTCAGAAAGCTTCTTTCCAGTTTTGAACGGAAGATATTTCCTTTTTCACCATAGCCCTCTAGGGGTTCCAAATATCCCTTTGCCAATTCCACAAGAACAGCCTTAGCGAAAGGCTTCTTGAATGGAAAGATGAAACTCTGTGAGATGAACTAACAGAACACAGAGCAGTTTCTCAGAAAGCTTCTTTCCAGTTTTGAACGGAAGATATTTCCTTTTTCACCATAGCCCTCTATGGGCTTCCAAATATCCCTTTGCCAATTCCACAAGAACAGCCTTAGCGAAAGGCTTTTTGAAGGGAAAGATGTAACTCTGTGAGATGAATTAACAGAACACAGAGCAGTTTCTCAGAAAGCTTCTTTCCAGTTTTGAACGGAAGATATTTCCTTTATCACCGTAGCCCTCTATGGGCTTCTAAATATCCCTTTGCCAATTCCACAAGAACAGCCTTAGCGAAAGGCTTCTTGAAGGGAAAGATGTAACTCTGTGAGATGAATTAACAGAACACAGAGCAGTTTCTCAGAAAGCTTCTTTCCAGTTTTGAACGGAAGATATTTCTTTTTTCACCATAGCCCTCTATGGGCTTCCAAATATCCCTTTGCCAATTCTACAAGAACAGCCTTAGCGAAAGGCTTCTTGAAAGGAAAGATGTAACTCTTTGAGATGAACTAACAGAACACAGAGCAGTTTCTCAGAAAGCTTCCTTCCAGTTTGGAACGGAAGATATTTCCTTTTTCTCCATAGCCCTCTATGGGCTTCCAAATATCCCTTTGCCAATTCCACAAGAACAGCCTTAGCGAAAGGCTTCTGGAAGGGAAAGATGTAACTCTGTGAGATGAATTAACAGAACACAGAGCAGTTTCTTAGAAAGCTTCCTTCCAGTTTTGAACGGAAGATATTTCCTTTTTCACCATAGCCCTCTATGGGCTTCTAAATATCCCTTTGCCAATTCCACAAGAACAGCCTTAGCGAAAGGCTTCTTGAAGGGAAAGATGTAACTCTGTGAGATGAATTAACAGAACACAGAGCAGTTTCTCAGAAAGCTTCTTTCCAGTTTTGAACGGAAGATATTTCCTTTTTCACCATAGCCCTCTATGGGCTTCCAAATATCCCTTTGACAATTCCACAAGAACAGCCTTAGCGAAAGGCTTCTTGAAGGGAAAGATGTAACTCTGTGAGATGAACTAACAGAACACAGAGCAGTTTCTCAGAAAGCTTCTTTCCAGTTTTGAACGGAAGATATTTCCTTTTTCACCATAGCCCTCTATGGGCTTCCAAATATCCCTTTGCCAATTCCACAAGAACAGCCTTAGCGAAAGGCTTCTTGAAGGGAAAGATGTAACTCTGTGAGATGAATTAACAGAACACAGAGCAGTTTCTCAAAAGCCTCTTTCCACTTTTGAACGGAAGATATTTCCTTTTTCACCATAGCCGTCTATGGGCTTCCAAATATCCCTTTGCCAATTCCACAAGAACAGCCTTAGCGAAAGGCTTCTTGAAGGGAAAGATGTAACTCTGTGAGATGAATTAACAGAACACAGAGCAGTTTCTCAGAAAGCTTCTTTCCAGTTTTGAACGGAAGATATTTCCTTTTTCACCATAGCCCTCTATGGGCTTCCAAATATCCCTTTGCCAATTCCACAAGAACAGACTTAGCGAAAGGCTTCTTGAAGGGAAAGATGTAACTCTGTGAGATGAATTAACAGAACACAGAGCAGTTTCTCAAAAGCTTCTTTCCAGTTTTGAACGGAAGATATTTCCTTTTTCACTATAGCCGTCTATGGGCTTCCAAATATCCTTTTGGCAATTCCACAAGAACAGCCTTAGCGAAAGGCTTCTTGAAGGGAAAGATGTAACTCTGTGAGATGAATTAACAGAACACAGAGCAGTTTCTCAGAAAGCTTCTTTCCAGTTTTGAACGGAAGATATTTCCTTTTTCACCATAGCCCTCTATGGGCTTCCAAATATCCCATTGCCAATTCCACAAGTACAGCCTTAGCGAAAGGCTTCTTGAAGGGAAAGATGTAACTCTGTGAGATGAACTAACAGAACACAGAGCAGTTTCTCAGAAAGCTTCTTTCCAGTTTTGAACGGAAGATATTTCCTTTTTCACCATAGCCCTCTATGGGCTTCCAAATATCCCTTTGCCAATTCCACAAGAACAGCCTTAGCGAAAGGCTTCTTGAAGGGAAAGATGTAACTCTGTGAGATGAATTAACAGAACACAGAACAGTTTCTCAGAAAGCTTCTTTCCAGTTTTGAACGGAAGATATTTCCTTTTTCACCATAGCCCTCTATGGGCTTCCAAATATCCCTTTGCCAATTCCACAAGAACAGCCTTAGCGAAAGGCTTCTTGAAGGGAAAGATGTAACTCTGTGAGATGAATTAACAGAACACAGAGCAGTTTCTCAGAAAGCGTCTTTCCAGTTTTGAACGGAAGATATTTCCTTTTTCACCATAGCCCTCTATGGGCTTCCAAATATCCCTTTGCCAATTCCACAAGAACAGCCTTAGCGAAACGCTTCTTGAAGTGAAAGATGTAACTCTGTGAGATGAATTAACAGAACACAGAACAGTTTCTCAGAAAGCTTCTTTCCAGTTTTGAACGGAAGATATTTCCTTTTTCACCATAGCCCTCTATGGGCTTCCAAATATCCCTTTGCCAATTCCACAAGAACAGCCTTAGCGAAAGGCTTCTTGAAGGGAAAGATGTAACTCTGTGAGATGAACTAACAGAACACAGAGCAGTTTCTCAGAAAGCTTCTTTCCAGTTTTGAACGGAAGATATTTCCTTTTTCACCATAGCCCTCTATGGGCTTCCAAATATCCCTTTGCCAATTCCACAAGAACAGCCTTAGCGAAAGGCTTCTTGAAGGGAAAGATGTAACTCTGTGAGATGAATTAAAAGAACAGAGAGCAGTTTCTCAAAAGCTTCTTTCCAGTTTTGAACGGAAGATATTTCCTTTTTCACCATAGCCGTCTATGGGCTTCCAAATATCCCTTTGCCAATTCCACAAGAACAGCCTTAGCGAAAGGCTTCTTGAAGGGAAAGATGTAACACTGTGAGATGAATTAACAGAACACAGAGCAGTTTCTCAGAAAGCTTCTTTCCAGTTTTGAACGGAAGATATATCCTTTTTCACCATAGCCCTCTATGGGCTTCCAAATATCCCTTTGCCAATTCCACAAGAACAGACTTAGCGAAAGACTTCTTGAAGGGAAAGATGTAACTCTGTGAGATGAATTAACAGAACACAGAGCAGTTTCTCAGAAAGCTTCTTTCCAGTTTTGAACGGAAGATATTTCCTTTTTCACCATAGCCCTCTATGGGCTTCCAAATATCCCTTTGCCAATTCCACAAGAACAGCCTTAGTGAAAGGCTTCTTGAAGGGAAAGATGTAACTCTGTGAGATGAATTAACAGAACACAGAGCAGTTTCTCAGAAAGCTTCTTTCCAGTTTTGAACGGAAGATATTTCCTTTTTCACCATAGCCCAATATGGGCTTCCAAATATCCCTTTGCCAATTCCACAAGAACAGCCTTAGCGAAAGGCTTCTTGAAGGGAAAGATGAAACTCTGTGAGATTAACTAACAGAACACAGAGCAGTTTCTCAGAAACCTTCTTTCCACTTTTGAACGGAAGATATTTCCTTTTTCACCATAGCCCTCTATGGGCTTCCAAATATCCCTTTGCCAATTCCACAAGAACAGCCTTAGCGAAAGGCTTCTTGAAGGGAAAGATGTAACTCTGTGAGATGAATTAACAGAACACAGAACAGTTTCACAGAAAGATTCTTTCCAGTTTTGAACGGAAGATATTTCCTTTTTCACAATAGCCCTCTATGGGCTTCCAAATATCCCTTTGCCAATTCCACAAGAACAGCCTTAGCGAAAGGCTTCTTGAAGGGAAAGATGTAACTCTGTGAGATGAATTAACAGAACACAGAGCAGTTTCTCAGAAAGCTTCTTTCCAGTTTTGAACGGAAGATATTTCCTTTTTCACCATAGCCCTCTATGGGCTTCCAAATATCCCTTTGCCAATTCCACAAGAACAGCCTTAGCGAAAGGCTTCTTGAAGGGAAAGATGTAACTCTGTGAGATGAATTAACAGAACACAGAGCAGTTTCTCAGAAAGCTTCTTTCCAGTTTTGTACGGAAGATATTTCCTTTTTCACCATAGCCCTCTATGGGCTTCTAAATATCCCTTTGCCAATTCCACAAGAACAGCCTTAGCGAAAGGCTTCTTGAAGGGAAAGATGTAACTCTGTGAGATGAATTAACAGAACACAGAGCAGTTTCTCAGAAAGCTTCTTTCCAGTTTTGAACGGAAGATATTTCCTTTTTCACCATAGCCCTCTATGGGCTTCCAAATATCCCTTTGCCAATTCCACAAGAACAGCCTTAGCGAAAGGCTTCTTGAAGGGAAAGATGTAACCCTTTGAGATGAACTAACAGAACACAGAGCAGTTTCCCAGAAAGCTTCTTTCCAGTTTGGAACGGAAGATATTTCCTTTTTCACCATAGCCGTCTATGGGCTTCCAAATATCCCTTTGCCAATTCCACAAGAACAGCCTCAGCGAAAGGCTTCTTAAAGGGAAAGATGTAACTCTGTGAGATGAATTAACAGAACACAGAGCAGTTTCTCAAAAGCCTCTTTCCAATTTTGAACGGAAGATATTTCTTTTTTCACCATAGCCGTCTATGGGCTTCCAAATATCCCTTTGCCAATTCCACAAGAACAGCCTTAGCGAAAGGCTTCTTGAAGGGAAAGATGTAACTGTGAGATGAATTAACAGAACACAGAGCAGTTTCTCAGAAAGCTTCTTTCCAGTTTTGAACGGAAGATATTTCCTTTTTCACCATAGCCCTCTATGGGCTTTCAAATATCCCTTTGCCAATTCCACAAGAACAGACTTAGCGAAAGGCTTCTTGAAGGGAAAGATGTAACTCTGTGAGATGAATTAACAGAACACAGAGCAGTTCCTCAGAAAGCTTCTTTCCAGTTTTGAACGGAAGATATTTCCTTTTTCACCATAGCCCACTATGGGCTTCCAAATATCCCTTTGCCAATTCCACAAGAACAGCCTTAGCGAAAGGCTTCTTGAAGGGAAAGATGTAACTCTGTGAGATGAACTAACAGAACACAGAGCAGTTTCTCAGAAAGCTTCTTTCCAGTTTTGAACGGAAGATATTTCCTTTTTCACCATAGCCCTCTATGGGCTTCCAAATATCCCTTTGCCAATTCCACAAGAACAGCCTTAGCGAAAGGCTTCTTGAAGGGAAAGATGTAACTCTGTGAGATGAATTAACAGAACACAGAACAGTTTCTCAGAAAGCTTCTTTCCAGTTTTGAACGGAAGATATTTCCTTTTTCACCATAGCCCTCTATGGGCTTCCAAATATCCCTTTGCCAATTCCACAAGAACAGCCTTAGCGAAAGGCTTCTTGAAGGGAAAGATGTAACTCTGTGAGATGAACTAACAGAACACAGAACAGTTTCTCAGAAAGCTTCTTTCCAGTTTTGAACGGAAGATATTTCCTTTTTCACCATAGCCCTCTATGGGCTTCCAAATATCCCTTTGCCAATTCTACAAGAACAGCCTTAGCGAAAGGCTTCTTGAAGGGAAAGATGTAACTCTTTGAGATGAACTAACAGACCACAGAGCAGTTTCTCAGAAAGCTTCCTTCCAGTTTGGAACGGAAGATATTTCCTTTTTCACCATAGCCCTCTATGGGCTTCCAAATATCCCTTTGCCAATTCCACAAGAACAGCCTTAGCGAAAGGCTTCTTGAAGGGAAAGATGTAACTCTGTGAGATGAATTAACAGAACACAGAGCAGTTTCTCAGAAAGCTTCTTTCCAGTTTTGTACGGAAGATATTTCCTTTTTCACCATAGCCCTCTATGGGCTTCTAAATATCCCTTTGCCATTTCCACAAGAACAGCCTTAGCTAAAGGCTTCTTGAAGGGAAAGATGTAACTCTGTGAGATGAATTAACAGAACACAGAGCAGTTTCTCAGAAAGCTTCTTTCCAGTTTTGAACGGAAGATATTTCCTTTTTCACCATAGCCCTCTATGGGCTTCCAAATATCCCTTTGCCAATTCCACAAGAACAGCCTTAGCGAAAGGCTTCTTGAAGGGAAAGATGTAACCCTTTGAGATGAACTAACAGAACACAGAGCAGTTTCTCAGAAAGCTTCTTTCCAGTTTGGAACGGAAGATATTTCCTTTTTCACCATAGCCGTCTATGGGCTTCCAAATATCCCTTTGCCAATTCCACAAGAACAGCCTTAGCGAAAGGCTTCTTGAAGGGAAAGATGTAACTCTGTGAGATGAATTAACAGAACACAGAGCAGTTTCTCAAAAGCCTCTTTACAATTTTGAACGGAAGATATTTCCTTTTTCACCATAGCCGTCTATGGGCTTCCAAATATCCCTTTGCCAATTCCACAAGAACAGCCTTAGCGAAAGGCTTCTTGAAGGGAAAGATGTAACTCTGTGAGATGAATTAACAGAACACAGAGCAGTTTCTCAGAAAGCTTCTTTCCAGTTTTGAACGGAAGATATTTCCTTTTTCACCATAGCCCTCTATGGGCTTTCAAATGTCCCTTTGCCAATTCCACAAGAACAGACTTAGCGAAAGGCTTCTTGAAGGGAAAGATGTAACTCTGTGAGATGAATTAACAGAACACAGAGCAGTTCCTCAGAAAGCTTCTTTCCAGTTTTGAACGGAAGATATTTCCTTTTTCACCATAGCCCACTATGGGCTTCCAAATATCCCTTTGCCAATTCCACAAGAACAGCCTTAGCGAAAGGCTTCTTGAAGGGAAAGATGAAACTCTGTGAGATGAACTAACAGAACACAGAGCAGTTTCTCAGAAAGCTTCTTTCCAGTTTTGAACGGAAGATATTTCCTTTTTCACCATAGCCCTCTATGGGCTTCTAAATATCCCTTTGCCAATTCCACAAGAACAGCCTTAGAGAAAGGCTTCTTGAAGGGAAAGATGTAACTCTGTGAGATGAATTAACAGAACACAGAGCAGTTTCTCAGAAATCTTCTTTCCAGTTTTGAACGGAAGATATTTCCTTTTTCACCATAGCCCTCTATGGGCTTCCAAATATAACTTTGCCAATTCTACAAGAACAGCCTTAGCGAAAGGCTTCTTGAAGGGAAAGATGTAACTCTTTGAGATGAACTAACAGAACACAGAGCAGTTTCTCAGAAAGCTTCCTTCCAGTTTGGAACGGAAGATATTTCCTTTTTCACCATAGCCCTCTATGGGCTTCCAAATATCCCTTTGCCAATTCCACAAGAACAGACTTAGCGAAAGGCTTCTTGAAGGGAAAGATGTAACTCTGTGAGATGAGTTAACAGAACACAGAGCAGTTCCTCAGAAAGCTTCTTTAAAGTTTTGAACGGAAGATATTTCCTTTTTCACCATAGCCCCCTATGGGCTTCCAAATATCCGTTTGCCAATTCCACAAGAACAGCCTTAGCGAAAGGCTTCTTGAAGGGAAAGATGAAACTCTGTGAGATGAACTAACAGAACACAGAGCAGTTTCTCAGAAAGCTTCTTTCCAGTTTTGAACGGAAGATATTTCCTTTTTCACCATAGCCCTCTATGGGCTTCCAAATATCCCTTTGCCAATTCCACAAGAACAGTCTTAGCGAAAGGCTTCTTGAAGGGAAAGATGTAACTCTGTGAGATGAATTAACAGAACACAGAACAGTTTCTCAGAAAGCTTCTTTCCAGTTTTGAACGGAAGATATTTCCTTTTTCACCATAGCCCTCTATGGGCTTCCAAATATCCCTTTGCCAATTCCACAAGAACAGCCTTAGCGAAAGGCTTCTTGAAGGGAAAGATGTAACTCTGTGAGATGAATTAACAGAACACAGAGCAGTTTCTCAGAAACCTTCTTTCCAGTTTTGAACGGAAGATATTTCCTTTTTCACCATAGCCCTCTATGGGCTTCAAATATCCCTTTGCCAATTCCACAAGAACAGCCTTAGCGAAAGGCTTCTTGAAGGGAAAGATGTAATTCTGTGAGATGAATTAACAGAACACAGAGCAGTTTCTCAGAAAGCTTCTTTCCAGTTTTGAGCGGAAGATATTTCCTTTTTCACCATAGCCCTCTATGGGCTTCCAAATATCCCTTTGCCAATTCTACAAGAACAGCCTTAGCGAAAGGCTTCTTGAAGGGAAAGATGTAACTCTTTGAGATGAACTAACAGAACACAGAGCAGTTTCTCAGAAAGCTTCCTTCCAGTTTGGAACGGAAGATATTTCCTTTTTCACCATAGCCCTCTATGGGCTTCCAAATATCCCTTTGCCAATTCCACAAGAACAGCCTTAGCGAAAGGCTTCTTGAAGGGAAAGATGTAACTCTGTGAGATGAATTAACAGAACACAGAGCAGTTTCTCAGAAAGCTTCTTTCCAGTTTTGAACGGAAGATATTTCCTTTTTCACTATAGCCGTCTATGGGCTTCCAAATATCCTTTTGGCAATTCCACAAGAACAGCCTTAGCGAAAGGCTTCTTGAAGGGAAAGATGTAACTCTGTGAGATGAATTAACAGAACACAGAGCAGTTTCTCAGAAAGCTTCTTTCCAGTTTTGAACGGAAGATATTTCCTATTTCACCATAGCCCTCTATGGGCTTCCAAATATCCCATTGCCAATTCCACAAGTACAGCCTTAGCGAAAGGCTTCTTGAAGGGAAAGATGTAACTCTGTGAGATGAACTAACAGAACACAGAGCAGTTTCTCAGAAAGCTTCTTTCCAGTTTTGAACGGAAGATATTTCCTTTTTCACCATAGCCCTCTATGGGCTTCCAAATATCCCTTTGCCAATTCCACAAGAACAGCCTTAGCGAAAGGCTTCTTGAAGGGAAAGATGTAACTCTGTGAGATGAATTAACAGAACACAGAACAGTTTCTCAGAAAGCTTCTTTCCAGTTTTGAACGGAAGATATTTCCTTTTTCACCATAGCCCTCTATGGGCTTCCAAATATCCCTTTGCCAATTCCACAAGAACAGCCTTAGCGAAAGGCTTCTTGAAGGGAAAGATGTAACCCTTTGAGATGAACTAACAGAACACAGAGCAGTTTCTCAGAAAGCTTCTTTCCAGTTTGGAACGGAAGATATTTCCTTTTTCACCATAGCCGTCTATGGGCTTCCAAATATCCCTTTGCCAATTCCACAAGAACAGCCTTAGCGAAAGGCTTCTTGAAGGGAAAGATGTAACTCTGTGAGATGAATTAACAGAACACAGAGCAGTTTCTCAAAAGCCTCTTTACAATTTTGAACGGAAGATATTTCCTTTTTCACCATAGCCGTCTATGGGCTTCCAAATATCCCTTTGCCAATTCCACAAGAACAGCCTTAGCGAAAGGCTTCTTGAAGGGAAAGATGTAACTCTGTGAGATGAATTAACAGAACACAGAGCAGTTTCTCAGAAAGCTTCTTTCCAGTTTTGAACGGAAGATATTTCCTTTTTCACCATAGCCCTCTATGGGCTTTCAAATGTCCCTTTGCCAATTCCACAAGAACAGACTTAGCGAAAGGCTTCTTGAAGGGAAAGATGTAACTCTGTGAGATGAATTAACAGAACACAGAGCAGTTCCTCAGAAAGCTTCTTTCCAGTTTTGAACGGAAGATATTTCCTTTTTCACCATAGCCCACTATGGGCTTCCAAATATCCCTTTGCCAATTCCACAAGAACAGCCTTAGCGAAAGGCTTCTTGAAGGGAAAGATGAAACTCTGTGAGATGAACTAACAGAACACAGAGCAGTTTCTCAGAAAGCTTCTTTCCAGTTTTGAACGGAAGATATTTCCTTTTTCACCATAGCCCTCTATGGGCTTCTAAATATCCCTTTGCCAATTCCACAAGAACAGCCTTAGAGAAAGGCTTCTTGAAGGGAAAGATGTAACTCTGTGAGATGAATTAACAGAACACAGAGCAGTTTCTCAGAAATCTTCTTTCCAGTTTTGAACGGAAGATATTTCCTTTTTCACCATAGCCCTCTATGGGCTTCCAAATATAACTTTGCCAATTCTACAAGAACAGCCTTAGCGAAAGGCTTCTTGAAGGGAAAGATGTAACTCTTTGAGATGAACTAACAGAACACAGAGCAGTTTCTCAGAAAGCTTCCTTCCAGTTTGGAACGGAAGATATTTCCTTTTTCACCATAGCCCTCTATGGGCTTCCAAATATCCCTTTGCCAATTCCACAAGAACAGACTTAGCGAAAGGCTTCTTGAAGGGAAAGATGTAACTCTGTGAGATGAGTTAACAGAACACAGAGCAGTTCCTCAGAAAGCTTCTTTAAAGTTTTGAACGGAAGATATTTCCTTTTTCACCATAGCCCCCTATGGGCTTCCAAATATCCGTTTGCCAATTCCACAAGAACAGCCTTAGCGAAAGGCTTCTTGAAGGGAAAGATGAAACTCTGTGAGATGAACTAACAGAACACAGAGCAGTTTCTCAGAAAGCTTCTTTCCAGTTTTGAACGGAAGATATTTCCTTTTTCACCATAGCCCTCTATGGGCTTCCAAATATCCCTTTGCCAATTCCACAAGAACAGTCTTAGCGAAAGGCTTCTTGAAGGGAAAGATGTAACTCTGTGAGATGAATTAACAGAACACAGAACAGTTTCTCAGAAAGCTTCTTTCCAGTTTTGAACGGAAGATATTTCCTTTTTCACCATAGCCCTCTATGGGCTTCCAAATATCCCTTTGCCAATTCCACAAGAACAGCCTTAGCGAAAGGCTTCTTGAAGGGAAAGATGTAACTCTGTGAGATGAATTAACAGAACACAGAGCAGTTTCTCAGAAACCTTCTTTCCAGTTTTGAACGGAAGATATTTCCTTTTTCACCATAGCCCTCTATGGGCTTCAAATATCCCTTTGCCAATTCCACAAGAACAGCCTTAGCGAAAGGCTTCTTGAAGGGAAAGATGTAATTCTGTGAGATGAATTAACAGAACACAGAGCAGTTTCTCAGAAAGCTTCTTTCCAGTTTTGAGCGGAAGATATTTCCTTTTTCACCATAGCCCTCTATGGGCTTCCAAATATCCCTTTGCCAATTCTACAAGAACAGCCTTAGCGAAAGGCTTCTTGAAGGGAAAGATGTAACTCTTTGAGATGAACTAACAGAACACAGAGCAGTTTCTCAGAAAGCTTCCTTCCAGTTTGGAACGGAAGATATTTCCTTTTTCACCATAGCCCTCTATGGGCTTCCAAATATCCCTTTGCCAATTCCACAAGAACAGCCTTAGCGAAAGGCTTCTTGAAGGGAAAGATGTAACTCTGTGAGATGAATTAACAGAACACAGAGCAGTTTCTCAGAAAGCTTCTTTCCAGTTTTGAACGGAAGATATTTCCTTTTTCACTATAGCCGTCTATGGGCTTCCAAATATCCTTTTGGCAATTCCACAAGAACAGCCTTAGCGAAAGGCTTCTTGAAGGGAAAGATGTAACTCTGTGAGATGAATTAACAGAACACAGAGCAGTTTCTCAGAAAGCTTCTTTCCAGTTTTGAACGGAAGATATTTCCTATTTCACCATAGCCCTCTATGGGCTTCCAAATATCCCATTGCCAATTCCACAAGTACAGCCTTAGCGAAAGGCTTCTTGAAGGGAAAGATGTAACTCTGTGAGATGAACTAACAGAACACAGAGCAGTTTCTCAGAAAGCTTCTTTCCAGTTTTGAACGGAAGATATTTCCTTTTTCACCATAGCCCTCTATGGGCTTCCAAATATCCCTTTGCCAATTCCACAAGAACAGCCTTAGCGAAAGGCTTCTTGAAGGGAAAGATGTAACTCTGTGAGATGAATTAACAGAACACAGAACAGTTTCTCAGAAAGCTTCTTTCCAGTTTTGAACGGAAGATATTTCCTTTTTCACCATAGCCCTCTATGGGCTTCCAAATATCCCTTTGCCAATTCCACAAGAACAGCCTTAGCGAAAGGCTTCTTGAAGGGAAAGATGTAACTCTGTGAGATGAATTAACAGAACACAGAGCAGTTTCTCAGAAAGCGTCTTTCCAGTTTTGAACGGAAGATATTTCCTTTTTCACCATAGCCCTCTATGGGCTTCCAAATATCCCTTTGCCAATTCCACAAGAACAGCCTTAGCGAAAGGCTTCTTGAAGTGAAAGATGTAACTCTGTGAGATGAATTAACAGAACACAGAGCAGTTTCTCAGAAAGCTTCTTTCCAGTTTTGAACGGAAGATATTTCCTTTTTCACCATAGCCCTCTATGGGCTTCCAAATATTCGTTTGCCAATTCCACAAGAACAGACTTAGCGAAAGGCTTCTTGAAGGGAAAGATGTAACTCTGTGAGATGAATTAACAGAACACAGAGCAGTTTCTCAAAAGCTTCTTTCCAGTTTTGAACGGAAGATATTTCCTTTTTCAAAATAGCCGTCTATGGGCTTCCAAATATCCTTTTGGCAATTCCACAAGAACAGCCTTAGCGAAAGGCTTCTTGAAGGGAAAGATGTAACTCTGTGAGATGAATTAACAGAACACAGAGCAGTTTCTCAGAAAGCTTCTTTCCAGTTTTGAACGGAAGATATTTCATTTTTCACCATAGCCCTCTATGGGCTTCCAAATATCCCTTTGCCAATTCCACAAGAACAGCCTTAGCGAAAGGCTTCTTGAAGGGAAAGATGTAACTCTGTGAGATGAACTAACAGAACACAGAGCAGTTTCTCAGAAAGCTTCTTTCCAGTTTTGAACGGAAGATATTTCATTTTTCACCATAGCCCTCTATGGGGCTTCCAAATATCCCTTTGCCAATTCCACAAGAACAGCCTTAGCGAAAGGCTTCTTGAAGGGAAAGATGTAACTCTGTGAGATGAATTAACAGAACACAGAACAGTTTCTCAGAAAGCTTCTTTCCAGTTTTGAACGGAAGATATTTCCTTTTTCACCATAGCCCTCTATGGGCTTCCAAATATCCCTTTGCCAATTCCACAAGAACAGCCTTAGCGAAAGGCTTCTTGAAGGGAAAAATGTAACTCTGTGAGATGAATTAACAGAACACAGAGCAGTTTCTCAGAAAGCTACTTTCCAGTTTTGAACGGAAGATATTTCCTTTTTCACCATAGCCCTCTATGGGTTTCCAAATATCCCTTTGCCAATTCCACAAGAACAGCCTTAGCGAAAGGCTTCTTGAAGGGAAAGATGTAACTCTGTGAGATGAATTAACAGAACACAGAGCAGTTTCTCAGAAAGCTTCTTTCCAGTTTTGAACGGAAGATATTTCCTTTTTCACCATAGCCCTCTATGGGCTTCCAAATATCCCTTTGCCAATTCCACAAGAACAGCCTTAGCGAAAGGCTTCTTGAAGGGAAAGATGTAACTCTGTGAGATGAATTAACAGAACACAGAGCAGTTTCTCAGAAAGCTTCTTTCCAGTTTTGTACGGAAGATATTTCCTTTTTCACCATAGCCCTCTATGGGCTTCTAAATATCCCTTTGCCAATTCCACAAGAACAGCCTTAGCGAAAGGCTTCTTGAAGGGAAAGATGTAACTCTGTGAGATGAATTAACAGAACACAGAGCAGTTTCTCAGAAAGCTTCTTTCCAGTTTTGAACGGAAGATATTTCCTTTTTCACCATAGCCCTCTATGGGCTTCCAAATATCCCTTTGCCAATTCCACAAGAACAGCCTTAGCGAAAGGCTTCTTGAAGGGAAAGATGTAACCCTTTGAGATGAACTAACAGAACACAGAGCAGTTTCTCAGAAAGCTTCTTTCCAGTTTGGAACGGAAGATATTTCCTTTTTCACCATAGCCGTCTATGGGCTTCCAAATATCCCTTTGCCAATTCCACAAGAACAGCCTCAGCGAAAGGCTTCTTAAAGGGAAAGATGTAACTCTGTGAGATGAATTAACAGAACACAGAGCAGTTTCTCAAAAGCCTCTTTCCAATTTTGAACGGAAGATATTTCTTTTTTCACCATAGCCGTCTATGGGCTTCCAAATATCCCTTTGCCAATTCCACAAGAACAGCCTTAGCGAAAGGCTTCTTGAAGGGAAAGATGTAACTCTGTGAGATGAATTAACAGAACACAGAGCAGTTTCTCAGAAAGCTTCTTTCCAGTTTTGAACGGAAGATATTTCCTTTTTCACCATAGCCCTCTATGGGCTTTCAAATATCCCTTTGCCAATTCCACAAGAACAGACTTAGCGAAAGGCTTCTTGAAGGGAAAGATGTAACTCTGTGAGATGAATTAACAGAACACAGAGCAGTTCCTCAGAAAGCTTCTTTCCAGTTTTGAACGGAAGATATTTCCTTTTTCACCATAGCCCACTATGGGCTTCCAAATATCCCTTTGCCAATTCCACAAGAACAGCCTTAGCGAAAGGCTTCTTGAAGGGAAAGATGAAACTCTGTGAGATGAACTAACAGAACACAGAGCAGTTTCTCAGAAAGCTTCTTTCCAGTTTTGAACGGAAGATATTTCTTTTTTCACCATAGCCCTCTATGGGCTTCCAAATATCCCTTTGCCAATTCCACAAGAACAGCCTTAGCGAAAGGCTTCTTGAAGGGAAAGATGTAACTCTGTGAGATGAATTAACAGAACACAGAACAGTTTCTCAGAAAGCTTCTTTCCAGTTTTGAACGGAAGATATTTCCTTTTTCACCATAGCCCTCTATGGGCTTCCAAATATCCGTTTGCCAATTCCACAAGAACAGCCTTAGCGAAAGGCTTCTTGAAGGGAAAGATGTAACTCTGTGAGATGAATTAACAGAACACAGAACAGTTTCTCAGAAAGCTTCTTTCCAGTTTTGAACGGAAGATATTTCCTTTTTCACCATAGCCCTCTATGGGCTTCCAAATATCCCTTTGCCAATTCTACAAGAACAGCCTTAGCGAAAGGCTTCTTGAAGGGAAAGATGTAACTCTTTGAGATGAACTAACAGACCACAGAGCAGTTTCTCAGAAAGCTTCCTTCCAGTTTGGAACGGAAGATATTTCCTTTTTCACCATAGCCCTCTATGGGCTTCCAAATATCCCTTTGCCAATTCCACAAGAACAGCCTTAGCGAAAGGCTTCTTGAAGGGAAAGATGTAACTCTGTGAGATGAATTAACAGAACACAGAGCAGTTTCTCAGAAAGCTTCTTTCCAGTTTTGTACGGAAGATATTTCCTTTTTCACCAGAGCCCTCTATGGGCTTCTAAATATCCCTTTGCCAATTCCACAAGAACAGCCTTAGCTAAAGGCTTCTTGAAGGGAAAGATGTAACTCTGTGAGATGAATTAACAGAACACAGAGCAGTTTCTCAGAAAGCTTCTTTCCAGTTTTGAACGGAAGATATTTCCTTTTTCACCATAGCCCTCTATGGGCTTCCAAATATCCCTTTGCCAATTCCACAAGAACAGCCTTAGCGAAAGGCTTCTTGAAGGGAAAGATGTAACCCTTTGAGATGAACTAACAGAACACAGAGCAGTTTCTCAGAAAGCTTCTTTCCAGTTTGGAACGGAAGATATTTCCTTTTTCACCATAGCCCTCTATGGGCTTCCAAATATCCCTTTGCCAATTCCACAAGAACAGCCTTAGCGAAAGGCTTCTTGAAGGGAAAGATGTAACTCTGTGAGATGAATTAACAGAACACAGAGCAGTTTCTCAAAAGCCTCTTTACAATTTTGAACGGAAGATATTTCCTTTTTCACCATAGCTGTCTATGGGCTTCCAAATATCCCTTTGCCAATTCCACAAGAACAGCCTTAGCGAAAGGCTTCTTGAAGGGAAAGATGTAACTCTGTGAGATGAATTAACAGAACACAGAGCAGTTTCTCAGAAAGCTTCTTTCCAGTTTTGAACGGAAGATATTTCCTTTTTCACCATAGCCCTCTATGGGCTTTCAAATGTCCCTTTGCCAATTCCACAAGAACAGACTTAGCGAAAGGCTTCTTGAAGGGAAAGATGTAACTCTGTGAGATGAATTAACAGAACACAGAGCAGTTCCTCAGAAAGCTTCTTTCCAGTTTTGAACGGAAGATATTTCCTTTTTCACCATAGCCCACTATGGGCTTCCAAATATCCCTTTGCCAATTCCACAAGAACAGCCTTAGCGAAAGGCTTCTTGAAGGGAAAGATGAAACTCTGTGAGATGAACTAACAGAACACAGAGCAGTTTCTCAGAAAGCTTCTTTCCAGTTTTGAACGGAAGATATTTCCTTTTTCACCATAGCCCTCTATGGGCTTCTAAATATCCCTTTGCCAATTCCACAAGAACAGCCTTAGAGAAAGGCTTCTTGAAGGGAAAGATGTAACTCTGTGAGATGAATTAACAGAACACAGAGCAGTTTCTCAGAAATCTTCTTTCCAGTTTTGAACGGAAGATATTTCCTTTTTCACCATAGCCCTCTATGGGCTTCCAAATATCCCTTTGCCAATTCTACAAGAACAGCCTTAGCGAAAGGCTTCTTGAAGGGAAAGATGTAACTCTTTGAGATGAACTAACAGAACACAGAGCAGTTTCTCAGAAAGCTTCCTTCCAGTTTGGAACGGAAGATATTTCCTTTTTCACCATAGCCCTCTATGGGCTTCCAAATATCCCTTTGCCAATTCCACAAGAACAGACTTAGCGAAAGGCTTCTTGAAGGGAAAGATGTAACTCTGTGAGATGAGTTAACAGAACACAGAGCAGTTCCTCAGAAAGCTTCTTCAAAGTTTTGAACGGAAGATATTTCCTTTTTCACCATAGCCCCCTATGGGCTTCCAAATATCCCTTTGCCAATTCCACAAGAACAGCCTTAGCGAAAGGCTTCTTGAAGGGAAAGATGAAACTCTGTGAGATGAACTAACAGAACACAGAGCAGTTTCTCAGAAAGCTTCTTTCCAGTTTTGAACGGAAGATATTTCCTTTTTCACCGTAGCCCTCTATGGGCTTCCAAATATCCCTTTTCCAATTCCACAAGAACAGTCTTAGCGAAAGGCTTCTTGAAGGGAAAGATGTAACTCTGTGAGATGAATTAACAGAACACAGAACAGTTTCTCAGAAAGCTTCTTTCCAGTTTTGAACGGAAGATATTTCCTTTTTCACCATAGCCCTCTATGGGCTTCCAAATATCCCTTTGCCAATTCCACAAGAACAGCCTTAGCGAAAGGCTTCTTGAAGGGAAAGATGTAACTCTGTGAGATGAATTAACAGAACACAGAGCAGTTTCTCAGAAACCTTCTTTCCAGTTTTGAACGGAAGATATTTCCTTTTTCACCATAGCCCTCTATGGGCTTCTAAATATCCCTTTGCCAATTCCACAAGAACAGCCTTAGCGAAAGGCTTCTTGAAGGGAAAGATGTAATTCTGTGAGATGAATTAACAGAACACAGAGCAGTTTCTCAGAAAGCTTCTTTCCAGTTTTGAACGGAAGATATTTCCTTTTTCACCATAGCCCTCTATGGGCTTCCAAATATCCCTTTGCCAATTCTACAAGAACAGCCTTAGCGAAAGGCTTCTTGAAGGGAAAGATGTAACTCTTTGAGATGAACTAACAGAACACAGAGCAGTTTCTCAGAAAGCTTCCTTCCAGTTTTGAACGGAAGATATTTCCTTTTTCTCCATAGCCCTCTATGGGCTTCCAAATATCCCTTTGCCAATTCCACAAGAACAGCCTTAGCGAAAGGCTTCTTGAAGGGAAAGATGTAACTCTGTGAGATGAATTAACAGAACACAGAGCAGTTTCTCAGAAAGCTTCTTTCCAATTTTGAACGGAAGTTATTTCCTTTTTCACCATAGCCCTCTATGGGCTTCCAAATATCCCTTTGCCAATTCCACAAGAACAGCCTTAGCGAAAGGCTTCTTGAAGGGAAAGATGTAACTCTGTGAGATGAATTAACAGAACACAGAGCAGTTTCTTAGAAAGCTTCTTTCCAGTTTTGAACGGAAGATATTTCCTTTTTCACCATAGCCCTCTATGGGCTTCCAAATATCCCTTTGCCAATTCCACAAGAACAGCCTTAGTGAAAGGCTTCTTGAACGGAAAGATGTAACTCTGTGAGATGAATTAACAGAACACAGAGCAGTTTCTCAGAAAGCTTCTTTCCAGTTTTGAACGGAAGATATTTCCTTTTTCACCATAGCCCTCTATGGGCTTCCAAATATCCCTTTGCCAATTCCACAAGAACAGCCTTAGCGAAAGGCTTCTTGAAGGGAAAGATGTAACTCTGTGAGATGAATTAACAGAACACAGAGCAGTTTCTCAGAAAGCTTCTTTCCAGTTTTGAACGGAAGATATTTCCTTTTTCACCATAGCCCTCTATGGGCTTCCAAATATCCCTTTGCCAATTCCACAAGAACAGCCTTAGTGAAAGGCTTCTTGAAGGGAAAGATGTAACTCTGTGAGATGAATTAACAGAACACAGAGCAGTTTCTCAGAAAGCTTCTTTCCGGTTTTGAACGGAAGATAATTCCTTTTTCACCATAGCCCTCTATGGGCTTCCAAATATCCGTTTGCCAATTCCACAAGAACAGCCTTAGCGAAAGGCTTCTTGAAGGGAAAGATGTAACTCTGTGAGATGAATTAACAGAACACAGAGTAGTTTCTCAGAAAGTTTCTTTCCACTTTTGAAGGTAAGATATTTCCTTTTTCACCATAGCCCTCTATGGGCTTCCAAATATCCCTTTGCCAATTCCACAAGAACAGTCTTAGCGAAAGGCTTCTTGAAGGGAAAGATGTAACTCTGTGAGATGAATTAACAGAACACAGAGCAGTTTCTCAGAAAGCTTCTTTCCAGTTTTGAACGGAAGATATTTCCTTTTTTACCACAGCCCTCATAGGGCTTCCAAATATCCCTTTGCCAATTCCACAAGAACAGCCTTAGCGAAAGGCTTCTTGAAGGGAAAGATGTAACTCTGTGAGATGAATTAACAGAACACAGAGCAGTTTCTCAGAAAGCTTCTTTCCAGTTTTGAACGGAAGATATTTCCTTTTTCACCATAGCCCTCTATGGGCTTCCAAATATCCCTTTGCCAATTCCACAAGAACAGCCTTAGCGAAAGGCTTCTTGAAGGGAAAGATGTAACTCTGTGAGATGAATTAACAGAACACAGAGCAGTTTCTCAGAAAGCTTCTTTCCAGTTTTGAACGGAAGATATTTCCTTTTTCACCATAGCCCTCTATGGGCTTCCAAATATCCCTTTGCCAATTCCACAAGAACAGCCTTAGCGAAAGGCTCCTTGAAGGGAAAGATGTAACTCTGTGAGATGAATTAACAGAACACAAAGCAGTTTCTCAGAAAGCTCCTTTCCAGTTTTGAACGGAAGATATTTCCTTTTTCACCATAGCCCTCTATGGGCTTCCAAATATCCCTTTGCCAATTCCACAAGAACAGCCTTAGCGAAAGGCTTCTTGAAGGGAAAGATGTAACTCTGTGAGATGAATTAACAGAACACAGAGCAGTTTCTCAGAAAGCTTCTTTCCACTTTTGAACGGAAGATATTTCCTTTTCCACCATAGCCCTCCATGGGCTTCCAAATATCCCTTTGCCAATTCCACAAGAACAGCCTTAGCGAAAGGCTCCTTGAAGGGAAAGATGTAACTCTGTGAGATGAATTAACAGAACACAGAGCAGTTTCTCAGAAAGCTTCTTTCCAGTTTTGAACGGAAGATATTTCCTTTTTCACCATAGCCCTCTATGGGCTTCCAAATATCGCTTTGCCAATTCCACAAGAACAGCCTTAGCGAAAGGCTCCCTGAAGGGAAAGATGTAACTCTGTGAGATGCATTAACAGAACCCAAAGCAGTTTCTCTGAAAGCTTCTTTCCAGTTTTGAACGGAAGATATTTCCTTTTTCACCATAGCCCTCTATGGGCTTCCAAATATCCCTTTGCCAATTCCACAAGAACAGCCTTAGCGAAAGGCTTCTTGAAGGGAAAGATGTAACTCTGTGAGATGAATTAACAGAACACAGAGCAGTTTCTCAGAAAGCTTCTTTCCAGTTTTGAACGGAAGATATTTCCTTTTTCACCATAGCCGTCTAGGGGCTTCCAAATATCCCTTTGCCAATTCCACAAGAACAGCCTTAGCGAAAGGCTTCTTGAAGGGAAAGATGTAACTCTGTGAGATGAATTAACAGAACACAGAGCAGTTTCTCAGAAAGCTTCTTTCCAGTTTTGAACGGAAGATATTTCCTTTTTCACCATAGCCCTTATGGGCTTCCAAATATCCGTTTGCCAATTCCACAAGAACAGCCTTAGCTAAAGGCTTCTTGAAGGGAAAGATGTAACTCTGTGAGATGAATTAACAGAACACAGAGCAGTTTCTCAGAAAGCTTCTTTCCAGTTTTGAACGGAAGATATTTCCTTTTTCACCATAGCCCTCTATGGGCTTCCAAATATCCCTTTGCCAATTCCACAACAACAGCCTTAGCGAAAGGCTTCTTGAAGGGAAAGATGTAACTCTGTGAGATGAATTAACAGAACACAGAGCAGTTTCTCAGAAAGCTTCTTTCCGCTTTTGAACGGAAGATTTTTCCTTTTTTACCATAGCCCTCTATGGGTTTCCAAATATCCCTTTGCCAATTCCACAAGAAAAGCCTTAGCGAAAGGCTTCTTGAAGGGAAAGATGTAACTCTGTGAGATGAATTAACAGAACACAGAGCAGTTTCTCAGAAAGCTTCTTTCCAGTTTTGAACGGAAGATATTTCCTTTTTCACCATAGCCCTCTATGGGCTTCCAAATATCCCTTTGCCAATTCCACAAGAACAGCCTTAGCGAAAGGCTCCTTGAAGGGAAAGATGTAACTCTGTGAGATGCATTAACAGAACACAAAGCAGTTTCTCTGAAAGCTTCTTTCCAGTTTTGAACGGAAGATACTTCCTTTTTCACCATAGCCCTCTATAGGCTTCCAAATATAACTTTGCCAATTCCACAAGAACAGCCTTAGCGAAAGGCTTCTTGAAGGGAAAGATGTAACTCTGTGAGATGAATTTACAGAACACAGAGCAGTTTCTCAGAAAGTTTCTTTCCACTTTTGAAGGGAAGATATTTCCTTTTTCACCATAGCCCTCTATGGGCTTCCAAATATCCCTTTGCCAATTCCACAAGAACAGCCTTAGCGAAAGGCTTCTTGAAGGGAAAGATGTAACTCTGTGAGATGAATTAACAGAACACAGAGCAGTTTCTCAGAAAGCTTCTTTCCACTTTTGAACGGAAGATATTTCCTTTTTCACCATAGCCCTCTATGGGCTTCCAAATATCCCTTTGCCAATTCCACAAGAACAGCCTTAGCGAAAGGATGCTTGAAGGGAATGATGTAACTCTGTGAGACGAATTAAGAGAACACAGAGCAGTTTCTAAGAAAGCTTCTTTCCAGTTTAGAACGGAAGATATTTCCTTTTTCACCATAGCCCTCTATGGGCTTCCAAATATCCCTTTGCCAATTCCTCAAGAACAGCCTTAGCGAAAGGATGCTTGAAGGGAAAGATGTAACTCTGTGAGATGAATTAACAGAACACAGAGCAGTTTCTCAGAAAGCTTCTTTCCAGTTTTGAACGGAAGATATTTCCTTTTTCACCATAGCCCTCTATGGGCTTCCAAATATCCCTTTGCCAATTCCACAAGAACAGCCTTAGCGAAAGGCTCCTTGAAGGGAAAGATGTAACTCTGTGAGATGAATTAACAGAACACAGAGCAGTTTCTCAGAAAGCTCCTTTCCAGTTTTGAACGGAAGATATTTCCTTTTTCACCATAGCCCTCTATGGGCTTCCAAATATCCCTTTGCCAATTCCACAAGAACAGCCTTAGCGAAAGGCTTCTTGAAGGGAAAGATGTAACTCTGTGAGATGAATTAACAGAACACAGAGCAGTTTCTCAGAAAGCTTCTTTCCGGTTTTGAACGGAAGATAATTCCTTTTTCACCATAGCCCTCTATGGGCTTCCAAATATCCCTTTGCCAATTCCACAAGAACAGCCTTAGCGAAAGGCTTCTTGAAGGGAAAGATGTAACTCTGTGAGATGAATTTACAGAACACAGAGCAGTTTCTCAGAAAGTTTCTTTCCACTTTTGAAGGGAAGATATTTCCTTTTTCACCATAGCCCTCTATGGGCTTCCAAATATCCCTTTGCCAATTCCACAAGAACAGCCTAAGCGAAAGGCTTCTTGAAGGGAAAGATGTAACTCTGTGAGATGAATTAACAGAACACAGAGCAGTTTCTCAGAAAGCTTCTTTCCAGTTTTGAACGGAAGATATTTCCTTTTTCACCATAGCCCTCTATGGGCTTTCAAATATCCCTTTGCCAATTCCCGAAGAACAGCCTTAGCGAAAGGATGCTTGAAGGGAAAGATGTAACTCTGTGAGATGAATTAACAGAACACAGAGCAGTTTCTCAGAAAGCTTCTTTCCAGTTTTGAACGGAAGATATTTCCTTTTTCACCATAGCCCTCTATGGGCTTCCAAATATCCCTTTGCCAATTCCTCAAGAACAGCCTTAGCGAAAGGCTTATTGAAGGGAAAGATGTAACTCTGTGAGATGAATTAACAGAACACAGAGCAGTTTCTCAGAAAGCTTCTTTCCAGTTTTGAACGGAAGATATTTCCTTTTTCACCATAGCCCTCTATGGGCTTCCAAATATCCCTTTGCCAATTCCACAAGAACAGCCTTAGCGAAAGGCTTCTTGAAGGGAAAGATGTAACTCTGTGAGATGAATTAACAGAACACAGAGCAGTTTCTCAGAAAGCATCTTTCCACTTTTGAACGGAAGATATTTCCTTTTCCACCATAGCCCTCCATGGGCTTCCAAATATCCCTTTGCCAATTCCACAAGAACAGCCTTAGCGAAAGGCTTCTTGAAGGGAAAGATGTAACTCTGTGAGATGAATTTACAGAACACAGAGCAGTTTCTCAGAAAGCTTCTTTCCAGTTTTGAACGGAAGATATTTCCTTTTTCACCATAGCCCTCTATGGTCTTCCAAATATCCCTTTGCCAATTCCACAAGAACAGCCTTAGCGAAAGGCTTCTTGAAGGGAAAGATGTAACTCTGTGAGATGAATTAACAGAACACAGAGCAGTTTCTCAGAAAGCATCTTTCCACTTTTGAACGGAAGATATTTCCTTTTCCACCATAGCCCTCCATGGGCTTCCAAATATCCCTTTGCCAATTCCACAAGAACAGCCTTAGCGAAAGGCTCCTTGAAGGGAAAGATGTAACTCTGTGAGATGAATTAACAGAACACAGAGCAGTTTCTCAGAAAGCTTCTTTCCAGTTTTGAACGGAAGATATTTCCTTTTTCACCATAGCCCTCTATGGGCTTCCAAATATCCCTTTGCCAATTCCACAAGAACAGCCTTAGCGAAAGGCTTCTTGAAGGGAAAGATGTAACTCTGTGAGATGAATTAACAGAACACAGAGCAGTTTCTCAGAAAGCTTCTTTCCGCTTTTGAACGGAAGATTTTTCCTTTTTTACCATAGCCCTCTATGGGTTTCCAAATATCCCTTTGCCAATTCCACAAGAAAAGCCTTAGCGAAAGGCTTCTTGAAGGGAAAGATGTAACTCTGTGAGATGAATTAACAGAACACAGAGCAGTTTCTCAGAAAGCTTCTTTCCAGTTTTGAACGGAAGATATTTCCTTTTTCACCATAGCCCTCTATGGGCTTCCAAATATCCCTTTGCCAATTCCACAAGAACAGCCTTAGCGAAAGGCTCCTTGAAGGGAAAGATGTAACTCTGTGAGATGCATTAACAGAACACAAAGCAGTTTCTCTGAAAGCTTCTTTCCAGTTTTGAACGGAAGATACTTCCTTTTTCACCATAGCCCTCTATGGGCTTCCAAATATCCCTTTGCCAATTCCACAAGAACAGCCTTAGCGAAAGGCTTCTTGAAGGGAAAGATGTAACTCTGTGAGATGAATTTACAGAACACAGAGTAGTTTCTCAGAAAGTTTCTTTCCACTTTTGAAGGGAAGATATTTCCTTTTTCACCATAGCCCTCTATGGGCTTCCAAATATCCCTTTGCCAATTCCACAAGAACAGCCTTAGCGAAAGGCTTCTTGAAGGGAAAGATGTAACTCTGTGAGATGAATTAACAGAACACAGAGCAGTTTCTCAGAAAGCTTCTTTCCACTTTTGAACGGAAGATATTTCCTTTTTCACCATAGCCCTCTATGGGCTTCCAAATATCCCTTTGCCAATTCCACAAGAACAGCCTTAGCGAAAGGATGCTTGAAGGGAATGATGTAACTCTGTGAGATGAATTAAGAGAACACAGAGCAGTTTCTAAGAAAGCTTCTTTCCAGTTTTGAACGGAAGATATTTCCTTTTTCACCATAGCCCTCTATGGGCTTCCAAATATCCCTTTGCCAATTCCTCAAGAACAGCCTTAGAGAAAGGATGCTTGAAGGGAAAGATGAAACTCTGTGAGATGAATTAACAGAACACAGAGCAGTTTCTCAGAAAGCTTCTTTCCAGTTTTGAACGGAAGATATTTCCTTTTTCACCATAGCCCTCTATGGGCTTCCAAATATCCCTTTGCCAATTCCACAAGAACAGCCTTAGCGAAAGGCTTCTTGAAGGGAAAGATGTAACTCTGTGAGATGAATTAACAGAACACAGACCAGTTTCTCAGAAAGCATCTTTCCACTTTTGAACGGAAGATATTTCCTTTTCCACCATAGCCCTCCATGGGCTTCCAAATATCCCTTTGCCAATTCCACAAGAACAGCCTTAGCGAAAGGCTCCTTGAAGGGAAAGATGTAACTCTGTGAGATGAATTAACAGAACACAGAGCAGTTTCTCAGAAAGCTCCTTTCCAGTTTTGAACGGAAGATATTTCCTTTTTCACCATAGCCCTCTATGGGCTTCCAAATATCCCTTTGCCAATTCCACAAGAACAGCCTTAGCGAAAGGCTTCTTGAAGGGAAAGATGTAACTCTGTGAGATGAATTAACAGAACACAGAGCAGTTTCTCAGAAAGCTTCTTTCCGGTTTTGAACGGAAGATAATTCCTTTTTCACCATAGCCCTCTATGGGCTTCCAAATATCCCTTTGCCAATTCCACAAGAACAGCCTTAGCGAAAGGCTTCTTGAAGGGAAAGATGTAACTCTGTGAGATGAATTTACAGAACACAGAGCAGTTTCTCAGAAAGTTTCTTTCCACTTTTGAAGGGAAGATATTTCCTTTTTCACCATAGCCCTCTATGGGCTTCCAAATATCCCTTTGCCAATTCCACAAGAACAGCCTAAGCGAAAGGCTTCTTGAAGGGAAAGATGTAACTCTGTGAGATGAATTAACAGAACACAGAGCAGTTTCTCAGAAAGCTTCTTTCCAGTTTTGAACGGAAGATATTTCCTTTTTCACCATAGCCCTCTATGGGCTTTCAAATATCCCTTTGCCAATTCCCGAAGAACAGCCTTAGCGAAAGGATGCTTGAAGGGAAAGATGTAACTCTGTGAGATGAATTAACAGAACACAGAGCAGTTTCTCAGAAAGCTTCTTTCCAGTTTTGAACGGAAGATATTTCCTTTTTCACCATAGCCCTCTATGGGCTTCCAAATATCCCTTTGCCAATTCCTCAAGAACAGCCTTAGCGAAAGGCTTACTGAAGGGAAAGATGTAACTCTGTGAGATGAATTAACAGAACACAGAGCAGTTTCTCAGAAAGCTTCTTTCCAGTTTTGAACGGAAGATATTTCCTTTTTCACCATAGCCCTCTATGGGCTTCCAAATATCCCTTTGCCAATTCCACAAGAACAGCCTTAGCGAAAGGCTTCTTGAAGGGAAAGATGTAACTCTGTGAGATGAATTAACAGAACACAGAGCAGTTTCTCAGAAAGCATCTTTCCACTTTTGAACGGAAGATATTTCCTTTTCCACCATAGCCCTCCATGGGCTTCCAAATATCCCTTTGCCAATTCCACAAGAACAGCCTTAGCGAAAGGCTTCTTGAAGGGAAAGATGTAACTCTGTGAGATGAATTTACAGAACACAGAGCAGTTTCTCAGAAAGCTTCTTTCCAGTTTTGAACGGAAGATATTTCCTTTTTCACCATAGCCCTCTATGGTCTTCCAAATATCCCTTTGCCAATTCCACAAGAACAGCCTTAGCGAAAGGCTTCTTGAAGGGAAAGATGTAACTCTGTGAGATGAATTAACAGAACACAGAGCAGTTTCTCAGAAAGCATCTTTCCACTTTTGAACGGAAGATATTTCCTTTTCCACCATAGCCCTCCATGGGCTTCCAAATATCCCTTTGCCAATTCCACAAGAACAGCCTTAGCGAAAGGCTCCTTGAAGGGAAAGATGTAACTCTGTGAGATGAATTAACAGAACACAGAGCAGTTTCTCAGAAAGCTTCTTTCCAGTTTTGAACGGAAGATATTTCCTTTTTCACCATAGCCCTCTATGGGCTTCCAAATATCCCTTTGCCAATTCCACAAGAACAGCCTTAGCGAAAGGCTTCTTGAAGGGAAAGATGTAACTCTGTGAGATGAATTAACAGAACACAGAGCAGTTTCTCAGAAAGCTTCTTTCCGCTTTTGAACGGAAGATTTTTCCTTTTTTACCATAGCCCTCTATGGGTTTCCAAATATCCCTTTGCCAATTCCACAAGAAAAGCCTTAGCGAAAGGCTTCTTGAAGGGAAAGATGTAACTCTGTGAGATGAATTAACAGAACACAGAGCAGTTTCTCAGAAAGCTTCTTTCCAGTTTTGAACGGAAGATATTTCCTTTTTCACCATAGCCCTCTATGGGCTTCCAAATATCCCTTTGCCAATTCCACAAGAACAGCCTTAGCGAAAGGCTCCTTGAAGGGAAAGATGTAACTCTGTGAGATGCATTAACAGAACACAAAGCAGTTTCTCTGAAAGCTTCTTTCCAGTTTTGAACGGAAGATACTTCCTTTTTCACCATAGCCCTCTATGGGCTTCCAAATATCCCTTTGCCAATTCCACAAGAACAGCCTTAGCGAAAGGCTTCTTGAAGGGAAAGATGTAACTCTGTGAGATGAATTTACAGAACACAGAGTAGTTTCTCAGAAAGTTTCTTTCCACTTTTGAAGGGAAGATATTTCCTTTTTCACCATAGCCCTCTATGGGCTTCCAAATATCCCTTTGCCAATTCCACAAGAACAGCCTTAGCGAAAGGCTTCTTGAAGGGAAAGATGTAACTCTGTGAGATGAATTAACAGAACACAGAGCAGTTTCTCAGAAAGCTTCTTTCCACTTTTGAACGGAAGATATTTCCTTTTTCACCATAGCCCTCTATGGGCTTCCAAATATCCCTTTGCCAATTCCACAAGAACAGCCTTAGCGAAAGGATGCTTGAAGGGAATGATGTAACTCTGTGAGATGAATTAAGAGAACACAGAGCAGTTTCTAAGAAAGCTTCTTTCCAGTTTTGAACGGAAGATATTTCCTTTTTCACCATAGCCCTCTATGGGCTTCCAAATATCCCTTTGCCAATTCCTCAAGAACAGCCTTAGAGAAAGGATGCTTGAAGGGAAAGATGAAACTCTGTGAGATGAATTAACAGAACACAGAGCAGTTTCTCAGAAAGCTTCTTTCCAGTTTTGAACGGAAGATATTTCCTTTTTCACCATAGCCCTCTATGGGCTTCCAAATATCCCTTTGCCAATTCCACAAGAACAGCCTTAGCGAAAGGCTTCTTGAAGGGAAAGATGTAACTCTGTGAGATGAATTAACAGAACACAGACCAGTTTCTCAGAAAGCATCTTTCCACTTTTGAACGGAAGATATTTCCTTTTCCACCATAGCCCTCCATGGGCTTCCAAATATCCCTTTGCCAATTCCACAAGAACAGCCTTAGCGAAAGGCTCCTTGAAGGGAAAGATGTAACTCTGTGAGATGCATTAACAGAACACAAAGCAGTTTCTCTGAAAGCTTCTTTCCAGTTTTGAACGGAAGATACTTCCTTTTTCACCATAGCCCTCTATGGGCTTCCAAATATCCCTTTGCCAATTCCACAAGAACAGCCTTAGCGAAAGGCTTCTTGAAGGGAAAGATGTAACTCTTTGAGATGAATTAACAGAACACAGAGCAGTTTCTCAGAAAGCTTCTTTCCAGTTTTGAACGGAAGATATTTCCTTTTCCACCATAGCCCTCTATGGGCTTCCAAATATCCCTTTGCCAATTCCACAAGAACAGCCTTAGCGAAAGCCTCCTTGAAGGGAAAGATGTAACTCTGTGAGATGCATTAACAGAACACAAAGCAGTTTCTCTGAAAGCTTCTTTCCAGTTTTGAACGGAAGATAATTCCTTTTTCACCATAGCCCTCTATGGGCTTCGAAATATCCGTTTGCCAATGCCACAAGAACAGCCTTAGCGAAAGGCTTCTTGAAGGGAAAGATGTAACTCTGTGAGATGAATTAACAGAACACAGAGCAGTTTCTCAGAAAGTTTCTTTCCACTTTTGAAGGTAAGATATTTCCTTTTTCACCATAGCCCTCTATGGGCTTCCAAATATCCCTTTGCCAATTCCACAAGAACAGCCTTAGCGAAAGGCTTCTTGAAGGGAAAGATGTAACTCTGTGAGATGAATTAACAGAACACAGAGCAGTTTCTCAGAAAGCTTCTTTCCAGTTTTGAACGGAAGATATTTCCTTTTTTACCATAGCCCTCATAGGGCTTCCAAATATCCCATTGCCAATTCCACAAGAACAGCCTTAGCGAAAGGCTTCTTGAAGGGAAAGATGTAACTCTGTGAGATGAATTAACAGAACACAGAGCAGTTTCTCAGAAAGCTTCTTTCCAGTTTTGAACGGAAGATATTTCCTTTTTCACCATAGCCCTCTAGGGGCTTCCAAATATCCCTTTGCCAATTCCACAAGAACAGCCTTAGCGAAAGGATGCTTGAAGGGAAAGATGTAACTCTGTGAGATGAATTAACAGAACACAGAGCAGTTTCTCAGAAAGCTTCTTTCCAGTTTTGAACGGAAGATATTTCCTTTTTCACCATAGCCCTCTATGGGCTTCCAAATATCCCTTTGCCAATTCCACAAGAACAGCCTTAGCGAAAGGCTCCTTGAAGGGAAAGATGTAACTCTGTGAGATGAATTAACAGAACACAAAGCAGTTTCTCAGAAAGCTCCTTTCCAGTTTTGAACGGAAGATATTTCCTTTTTCACCATAGCCCTCTATGGGCTTCCAAATATCCCTTTGCCAATTCCACAAGAACAGCCTTAGCGAAAGGCTTCTTGAAGGGAAAGATGTAACTCTGTGAGATGAATTAACAGAACACAGAGCAGTTTCTCAGAAAGCTTCTTTCCGGTTTTGAACGGAAGATAATTCCTTTTTCACCATAGCCCTCTATGGGCTTCCAAATATCCCTTTGCCAATTCCACAAGAACAGCCTTAGCGAAAGGCTTCTTGAAGGGAAAGATGTAACTCTGTGAGATGAATTTACAGAACACAGAGCAGTTTCTCAGAAAGTTTCTTTCCACTTTTGAAGGGAAGATATTTCCTTTTTCACCATAGCCCTCTATGGGCTTCCAAATATCCCTTTGTCAATTCCACAAGAACAGCCTAAGCGAAAGGCTTCTTGAAGGGAAAGATGTAACTCTGTGAGATGAATTAACAGAACACAGAGCAGTTTCTCAGAAAGCTTCTTTCCAGTTTTGAACGGAAGATATTTCCTTTTTCACCATAGCCCTCTATGGGCTTTCAAATATCCCTTTGCCAATTCCCGAAGAACAGCCTTAGAGAAAGGATGCTTGAAGGGAAAGATGTAACTCTGTGAGATGAATTAACAGAACACAGAGCAGTTTCTCAGAAAGCTTCTTTCCAGTTTTGAACGGAAGATATTTCCTTTTTCACCATAGCCCTCTATGGGCTTCCAAATATCCCTTTGCCAATTCCTCAAGAACAGCCTTAGCGAAAGGCTTCTTGAAGGGAAAGATGTAACTCTGTGAGATGAATTAACAGAACACAGAGCAGTTTCTCAGAAAGCTTCTTTCCAGTTTTGAACGGAAGATATTTCCTTTTTCACCATAGCCCTCTATGGTCTTCCAAATATCCCTTTGCCAATTCCACAAGAACAGCCTTAGCGAAAGGCTTCTTGAAGGGAAAGATGTAACTCTGTGAGATGAATTAACAGAACACAGAGCAGTTTCTCAGAAAGCATCTTTCCACTTTTGAACGGAAGATATTTCCTTTTCCACCATAGCCCTCCATGGGCTTCCAAATATCCCTTTGCCAATTCCACAAGAACAGCCTTAGCGAAAGGCTTCTTGAAGGGAAAGATGTAACTCTGTGAGATGAATTTACAGAACACAGAGCAGTTTCTCAGAAAGCTTCTTTCCAGTTTTGAACGGAAGATATTTCCTTTTTCACCATAGCCCTCTATGGTCTTCCAAATATCCCTTTGCCAATTCCACAAGAACAGCCTTAGCGAAAGGCTTCTTGAAGGGAAAGATGTAACTCTGTGAGATGAATTAACAGAACACAGAGCAGTTTCTCAGAAAGCTTCTTTCCACTTTTGAACGGAAGATATTTCCTTTTCCACCATAGCCCTCCATGGGCTTCCAAATATCCCTTTGCCAATTCCACAAGAACAGCCTTAGCGAAAGGCTCCTTGAAGGGAAAGATGTAACTCTGTGAGATGAATTAACAGAACACAGAGCAGTTTCTCAGAAAGCTTCTTTCCAGTTTTGAACGGAAGATATTTCCTTTTTCACCATAGCCCTCTATGGGCTTCCAAATATCCCTTTGCCAATTCCACAAGAACAGCCTTAGCGAAAGGCTCCTTGAAGGGAAAGATGTAACTCTGTGAGATGCATTAACAGAACACAAAGCAGTTTCTCTGAAAGCTTCTTTCCAGTTTTGAACGGAAGATATTTCCTTTTTCACCATAGCCCTCTATGGGCTTCCAAATATCCCTTTGCCAATTCCACAAGAACAGCCTTAGCGAAAGGCTTCTTGAAGGGAAAGATGTAACTCTGTGAGATGAATTAACAGAACACAGAGCAGTTTCTCAGAAAGCTTCTTTCCAGTTTTGAACGGAAGATATTTCCTTTTTCACCATAGCCCTCTAGGGGCTTCCAAATATCCCTTTGCCAATTCCACAAGAACAGCCTTAGCGAAAGGCTTCTTGAAGGGAAAGATGTAACTCTGTGAAATGAATTAACAGAACACAGAGCAGTTTCTCAGAAAGCTTCTTTCCACTTTTGAACGGAAGATATTTCCTTTTCCACCATAGCCCTCCATGGGCTTCCAAATATCACTTTGCCAATTCCACAAGAACAGCCTTAGCGAAAGGCTTCTTGAAGGGAAAGATGTAACTCTGTGAGATGAATTAACAGAACACGGAGCAGTTTCTCAGAAAGCTTCTTTCCAGTTTTGAACGGAAGATATTTCCTTTTTCACCATAGCCCTCTATGGGCTTCCAAATATCCCTTTGCCAATTCCATAAGAACAGCCTTAGCGAAAGGCTTCTTGAAGGGAAAGATGTAACTCTGTGAGATGAATTAACAGAGCACAGAGCAGTTTCTCAGAAAGCTTCTTTCCAGTTTTGAACGGAAGATATTTCCTTTTTCACCATAGCCCTTTTGGGCTTCCAAATATCCGTTTGCCAATTAAACATGAACAGCCTGAGCTAAAGGCTTCTTGAAGGGAAAGATGTAACTCTGTGAGAAGAATTAACAGAACACAGAGCAGTTTCTCAGAAAGCTTCTTTCCAGTTTTGAACGGAAGATATTTCCTTTTTCACCATAGCCCTCTATGGGCTTGAAAATATCCCTTTGCCAATTCCACAACAACAGCCTTAGCGAAAGGCTTCTTGAAGGGAACGATGTAACTCTGTGAGATGAATTAACAGAACACAGAGCAGTTTCTCAGAAAGCTTCTTTCCGCTTTTGAACGGAAGATTTTTCCTTTTTCACCATAGCCCTCTATGGGTTTCCAAATATCCCTTTGCCAATTCCACAAGAAAAGCCTTAGCGAAAGGCTTCTTGAAGGGAAAGATGTAACTCTGTGAGATGAATTAACAGAACACAGAGCAGTTTCTCAGAAAGCTTCTTTCCAGTTTTGAACGGAAGATATTTCCTTTTTCACCATAGCCCTCTATGGGCTTCCAAATATCCCTTTGCCAATTCCACAAGAACAAACTTAGCGAAAGGCTCCTTGAAGGGAAAGATGTAACTTTGAGAGATGAATTAACAGAACACAAAGCAGTTTCTCAGAAAGCTTCTTTCCAGTTTTGAACGGAAGATATTTCCTTTTTCACCATAGCCCTCTATGGGCTTCAAAATATCCCTTTGCCAATTCCACAAGAACAGCCTTAGAGAAAGGCTTCTTGAAGGGAAAGATGTAACTCTGTGAGATGAATTAACAGAACACAGAGCAGTTTCTCAGAAAGCTTCTTTCCGGTTTTGAACGGAAGATAATTCCTTTTTCACCATAGCCCTCTATGGGCTTCCAAATATCCCTTTGCCAATTCCACAAGAACAGCCTTAGCGAAAGGCTTCTTGAAGGGAAAGATGTAACTCTGTGAGATGAATTAACAGAACACAGAGCAGTTTCTCAGAAAGCTTCTTTCCAGTTTTGAACGGAAGATATTTCCTTTTTCACCATAGCCCTCTATGAGCTTCCAAATATCCCTTTGCCAATTCCCGAAGAACAGTCTTAGCGAAAGGATGCTTGAAGGGAAAGATGTAACTCTGTGAGATGAATTAACAGAACACGGAGCAGTTTCTCAGAAAGCTTCTTTACAGTTTAGAACGGAAGATATTTCCTTTTTCACCATAGCCCTCTATGGGCTTCCAAATATCCCTTTGCCAATTCCTCAAGAACAGCCTTAGCGAAAGGATGCTTGAAGGGAAAGATGTAACTCTGTGAGATGAATTAACAGAACACAGAGCAGTTTCTCAGAAAGCTTCTTTACACTTTTGAACGGAAGATATTTCCTTTTCCACCATAGCCCTCCATGGGCTTCCAAATATCCCTTTGCCAATTCCACAAGAACAGCCTTAGCGAAAGGCTCCTTGAAGGGAAAGATGTAACTCTGTGAGATGAATTAACAGAACACAGAGCAGTTTCTCAGAAAGCTTCTTTCCAGTTTTGAACGGAAGATATTTCCTTTTTCACCATAGCCCTCTATGGGCTTCCAAATATCCCTTTGCCAATTCCACAAGAACAGCCTTAGCGAAAGGCTCCTTGAAGGGAAAGATGTAACTCTGTGAGATGCATTAACAGAACACAAAGCAGTTTCTCTGAAAGCTTCTTTCCAGTTTTGAACGGAAGATACTTCCTTTTTCACCATAGCCCTCTATGGGCTTCCAAATATCCCTTTGCCAATTCCACAAGAACAGCCTTAGCGAAAGGCTTCTTGAAGGGAAAGATGTAACTCTGTGAGATGAATTAAGAGAACACAGAGATGTTTCTCAGAAAGCTTCTTTCCATTTTTGAACGGAAGATATTTCCTTTTTCACCATAGCCCTCTAGGGGCTTCCAAATATCCCGTTGCCAATTCCACAAGAACAGCCTTAGCGAAAGGCTTCTTGAAGGGAAAGATGTAACTCTGTGAGATGAATTAACAGAACACAGAGCAGTTTCTCAGAAAGCTTCTTTCCACTTTTAAACGGAAGATATTTCCTTTTCCACCATAGCCCTCCATGGGCTTCCAAATATCCCTTTGCCAATTCCACAAGAACAGCCTTGGCGAAAGGCTTCTTGAAGGGAAAGATGTAACTCTGTGAAATGAATTAACAGAACACAGAGCAGTTTCTCAGAAAGCTTCTTTCCAGTTTTGAACGGAAGATATTTCCTTTTTCACCATAGCCCTCTATGGGCTTCCAAATATCCCTTTGCCAATTCCACAAGAACAGCCTTAGCGAAAGGCTCCTTGAAGGGAAAGATGTAACTCTGTGAGATGAATTAACAGAACACAAAGCAGTTTCTCAGAAAGCTTCTTTCCAGTTTTGAACGGAAGATATTTCCTTTTTCACCATAGCCCTCTATGGGCTTCCAAATATCCCTTTGCCAATTCCACAAGAACAGCCTTAGCGAAAGGCTTCTTGGAGGGAAAGATGTAACTCTGTGAGATGAATTTACAGAACACAGAGCAGTTTCTCAGAAAGTTTCTTTCCACTTTTGAAGGGAAGATATTTCCTTTTTCACCATAGCCCTCTATGGGCTTCCAAATATCCCTTTGCCAATTCCACAAGAACAGCCTTAGCGAAAGGCTTCTTGAAGGGAAAGATGTAACTCTGTGAGATGAATTAACAGAACACAGAGCAGTTTCTCAGAAAGCTTCTTTCCACTTTTGAACGGAAGATATTTCCTTTTTCACCATAGCCCTTTATGGGCTTCCAAATATCCCTTTGCCAATTCCCGAAGAACAGCCTTAGCGAAAGGATGCTTGAAGGGAAAGATGTAACTCTGTGAGATGAATTAACAGAACACAGAGCAGTTTCTCAGAAAGCTTCTTTCCAGTTTTGAACGGAAGATATTTCCTTTTTCACCATAGCCCTCTATGGGCTTCCAAATATCCCTTTGCCAATTCCTCAAGAACAGCCTTAGCGAAAGGATGCTTGAAGGGAAAGATGTAACTCTGTGAGATGAATTAACGGAACACAGAGCAGTTTCTCAGAAAGCTTCTTTCCAGTTTTGAACGGAAGATATTTCCTTTTTCACCATAGCCCTCTATGGTCTTCCAAATATCCCTGTGCCAATTCCACAAGAACAGCCTTAGCGAAAGGCTTCTTGAAGGGAAAGATGTAACTGTGTGAGATGAATTAACAGAACACAGAGCAGTTTCTCAGAAAGCTTCTTTCAACTTTTGAACGGAAGATATTTCCTTTTCCACCATAGCCCTCCATGGGCTTCCAAATATCCCTTTGCCAATTCCACAAGAACAGCCTTAGCGAAAGGCTCCTTGAAGGGAAAGATGTAACTCTGTGAGATGAATTAACAGAACACAGAGCAGTTTCTCAGAAAGCTTCTTTCCAGTTTTGAACGGAAGATAATTCCTTTTTCACCATAGCCCTCTATGGGCTTCCAAATATCCCTTTGCCAATTCCACAAGAACAGCCTTAGCGAAAGGCTTCTTGAAGGGAAAGATGTAACTCTGTGAGATGAATTAACAGAACACAAACCAGTTTCTCAGAAAGCTTCTTTCCAGTTTTGAACGGAAGATATTTCCTTTTTCACCATAGCCCTCTATGGGTTTCCAAATATCCCTTTGCCAATTCCACAAGAAAAGCCTTAGCGAAAGGCTTCTTGAAGGGAAAGATGTAACTCTGTGAGATGAATTAACAGAACACAGAGCAGTTTCTCAGAAAGCTTTTTTCCACTTTTGAACGGAAGATATTTCCTTTTCCACCATAGCCCTCCATTGGCTTCCAAATATCCCTTTGCCAATTCCACAAGAACAGCCTTAGCGAAAGGCTTCTTGAAGGGAAAGATGTAACTCTGTGAGATGAATTAACAGAACACAGAGCAGTTTCTCAGAAAGCTTCTTTCCAGTTTTGAACGGAAGATATTTCCTTTTTCACCATAGCCCTCTATGGGCTTCCAAATATCCCTTTGCCAATTCCACAAGAACAGCCTTAGCGAAAGGCTTCTTGAAGGGAAAGATGTAACTCTGTGAGATGAATTAACAGAACACAGAGCAGTTTCTCAGAAAGCTTCTTTCCAGTTTTGAACGGAAGATATTTCCTTTTTCACCATAGCCCTCTATGGGCTTCCAAATATCCCTGGGCCATTTCCACAAGAACAGCCTTAGCGAAAGGCTTCTTGAAGGGAAAGATGTAACTGTGTGAGATGAATTAACAGAACACAGAGCAGTTTCTCAGAAAGCTTCTTTCAACTTTTGAACGGAAGATATTTCCTTTTCCACCATAGCCCTCCATGGGCTTCCAAATATCCCTTTGCCAATTCCACAAGAACAGCCTTAGCGAAAGGCTCCTTGAAGGGAAAGATGTAACTCTGTGAGATGAATTAACAGAACACAGAGCAGTTTCTCAGAAAGCTTCTTTCCAGTTTTGAACGGAAGATAATTCCTTTTTCACCATAGCCCTCTATGGGCTTCCAAATATCCCTTTGCCAATTCCACAAGAACAGCCTTAGCGAAAGGCTTCTTGAAGGGAAAGATGTAACTCTGTGAGATGAATTAACAGAACACAAACCAGTTTCTCAGAAAGCTTCTTTCCAGTTTTGAACGGAAGATATTTCCTTTTTCACCATAGCCCTCTATGGGTTTCCAAATATCCCTTTGCCAATTCCACAAGAAAAGCCTTAGCGAAAGGCTTCTTGAAGGGAAAGATGTAACTCTGTGAGATGAATTAACAGAACACAGAGCAGTTTCTCAGAAAGCTTTTTTCCACTTTTGAACGGAAGATATTTCCTTTTCCACCATAGCCCTCCATTGGCTTCCAAATATCCCTTTGCCAATTCCACAAGAACAGCCTTAGCGAAAGGCTCCTTGAAGGGAAAGATGTAACTCTGTGAGATGAATTAACAGAACACAGAGCAGTTTCTCAGAAAGCTTCTTTCCAGTTTTGAACGGAAGATATTTCCTTTTTCACCATAGCCCTCTATGGGCTTCCAAATATCCCTTTGCCAATTCCACAAGAACAGCCTTAGCGAAAGGCTTCTTGAAGGGAAAGATGTAACTCTGTGAGATGAATTAACAGAACACAGAGCAGTTTCTCAGAAAGCTTCTTTCCAGTTTTGAACGGAAGATATTTCCTTTTTCACCATAGCCCTCTAAGGGCTTCCAAATATCCGTTTGCCAATTCCACAAGAACAGCCTTAGCGAAAGGCTTCTTGAAGGGAAAGATGTAACTCTGTGAGATGAATTAACAGAACACAGAGCAGTTTCTCAGAAAGCTTCTTTCCAGTTTTGAACGGAAGATATTTCCTTTTTCACCATAGCCCTCTATGGGCTTCCAAATATCCGTTTGCCAATTCCTCAAGAACAGCCTTAGCGAAAGACTTCTTCAAGGGAAAGATGTAACTCTGTGAGATGAATTAACAGAACACAGAGCAGTTTCTCAGAAAGCTTCTTTCCAGTTTTGAACGGAAGATATTTCCTTTTTCACCATAGCCCTCTATGGTCTTCCAAATATCCCTTTGCCAATTCCACAAGAACAGCCTTAGCGAAAGGCTTCTTGAAGGGAAAGATGTAACTCTGTGAGATGAATTAACAGAACACAGAGCAGTTTCTCAGAAAGCTTCTTTCCACTTTTGAACGGAAGATATTTCCTTTTCCACCATAGCCCTCCAAGGGCTTCCAAATATCCCTTTGCCAATTCCACAAGAAAAGCCTTAGCGAAAGGCTTCTTGAAGGGAAAGATGTAACTCTGTGAGATGAATTAACAGAACACAGAGCAGTTTCTCAGAAAGCTTCTTTCCAGTTTTGAACGGAAGATATTTCCTTTTTCACCATAGCCCTCTATGGGCTTCCAAATATCCCTTTGCCAATTCCACAAGAACAGCCTTAGCGAAAGGCTTCTTGAAGGGAAAGATGTAACTCTGTGAGATGAATTAACAGAACACAAAGCAGTTTCTCAGAAAGCTTCTCTCCAGTTTTGAACGGAAGATATTTCCTTTTTCACCATAGCCCTCTATGGGCTTCCAAATATCCCTTTGCCAATTCCACAAGAACAGCCTTAGCGAAAGGCTTCTTGAAGGGAAAGATGTAACTCTGTGAGATGAATTAACAGAACACAGAGCAGTTTCTCAGAAAGCTTCTTTCCACTTTTGAACGGAAGATATTTCCTTTTTCACCATAGCCCTCCATGGGCTTCCAAATATCCCTTTGCCAATTTCCGAAGAACAGCCTTAGCGAAAGGATGCTTGAAGGGAAAGATGTAACTCTGTGAGATGAATTAACAGAACACAAACCAGTTTCTCAGAAAGCTTCTTTCCAGTTTTGAACGGAAGATATTTCCTTTTTCACCATAGCCCTCTATGGGTTTCCAAATATCCCTTTGCCAATTCCACAAGAAAAGCCTTAGCGAAAGGCTTCTTGAAGGGAAAGATGTAACTCTGTGAGATGAATTAACAGAACACAGAGCAGTTTCTCAGAAAGCTTTTTTCCACTTTTGAACGGAAGATATTTCCTTTTCCACCATAGCCCTCCATTGGCTTCCAAATATCCCTTTGCCAATTCCACAAGAAGAGCCTTAGCGAAAGGCTTCTTGAAGGGAAAGATGTAACTCTGTGAGATGAATTAACAGAACACAGAGCAGTTTCTCAGAAAGCTTCTTTCCAGTTTTGAACGGAAGATATTTCCTTTTTCACCATAGCCCTCTATGGGCTTCCAAATATCCCTTTGCCAATTCCACAAGAACAGCCTTAGCGAAAGGCTTCTTGAAGGGAAAGATGTAACTCTGTGAGATGAATTAACAGAACACAGAGCAGTTTCTCAGAAAGCTTCTTTCCAGTTTTCAACGGAAGATATTTCCTTTTTCACCATAGCCCTCTATGGGCTTCCAAATATCCGTTTGCCATTTCCACAAGAACAGCCTTAGCGAAAGGCTTCTTGAAGGGAAAGATGTAACTCTGTGAGATGAATTAACAGAACACAGAGCAGTTTCTCAGACAGCTTCTTTCCAGTTTTGAACGGAAGATATTTCCTTTTTCACCATAGCCCTCTATGGGCTTCCAAATATCCGTTTGCCAATTCCACAAGAACAGCCTTAGCGAAAGACTTCTTCAAGGGAAAGATGTAACTCTGTGAGATGAATTAACAGAACACAGAGCAGTTTCTCAGAAAGCTTCTTTCCAGTTTTGAACGGAAGATATTTCCTTTTTCACCATAGCCCTCTATGGTCTTCCAAATATCCCTTTGCCAATTCCACAAGAACAGCCTTAGCGAAAGGCTTCTTGAAGGGAAAGATGTAACTCTGTGAGATGAATTAACAGAACACAGAGCAGTTTCTCAGAAAGCTTCTTTCCACTTTTGAACGGAAGATATTTCCTTTTCCACCATAGCCCTCCATGGGCTTCCAAATATCCCTTTGCCAATTCCACAAGAAAAGCCTTAGGGAAAGGCTTCTTGAAGGGAAAGATGTAACTCTGTGAGATGAATTAACAGAACACAGAGCAGTTTCTCAGAAAGCTTCTTTCCAGTTTTGAACGGAAGATATTTCCTTTTTCACCATAGCCCTCTATGGGCTTCCAAATATCCCTTTGCCAATTCCACAAGAACAGCCTTAGCGAAAGGCTTCTTGAAGGGAAAGATGTAACTCTGTGAGATGAATTAACAGAACACAAAGCAGTTTCTCAGAAAGCTTCTCTCCAGTTTTGAACGGAAGATATTTCCTTTTTCACCATAGCCCTCTATGGGCTTCCAAATATCCCTTTGCCAATTCCACAAGAACAGCCTTAGCGAAAGGCTTCTTGAAGGGAAAGATGTAACTCTGTGAGATGAATTAACAGAACACAGAGCAGTTTCTCAGAAAGCTTCTTTCCACTTTTGAACGGAAGATATTTCCTTTTTCACCATAGCCCTCTATGGGCTTCCAAATATCCCTTTGCCAATTTCCGAAGAACAGCCTTAGCGAAAGGATGCTTGAAGGGAAAGATGTAACTCTGTGAGATGAATTAACAGAACACAGAGCAGTTTCTCAGAAAGCTTCTTTCCAGTTTAGAACGGAAGATATTTCCTTTTTCACCATAGCCCTCTATGGGCTTCCAAATATCCCTTTGCCAATTCCTCAAGAACAGCCTTAGCGAAAGGATGCTTGAAGGGAAAGATGTAACTCTGTGAGATGAATTAACAGAACACAGAGCAGTTTCTCAGAAAGCTTCTTTCCAGTTTTGAACGGAAGATATTTCCTTTTTCACCATAGCCCTCTATGGTCTTCCAAATATCCCTTTGCCAATTCCACAAGAACAGCCTTAGCGAAAGGCTTCTTGAAGGGAAAGATGTAACTGTGTGAGATGAATTAACAGAACACAGAGCAGTTTCTCAGAAAGCTTCTTTCAACTTTTGAACGGAAGATATTTCCTTTTCCACCATAGCCCTCCATGGGCTTCCAAATATCCCTTTGCCAATTCCACAAGAACAGCCTTAGCGAAAGGCTCCTTGAAGGGAAAGATGTAACTCTGTGAGATGAATTAACAGAACACAGAGTAGTTTCTCAGAAAGCTTCTTTCCAGTTTTGAACGGAAGATAATTCCTTTTTCACCATAGCCCTCTATGGGCTTCCAAATATCCCTTTGCCAATTCCACAAGAACAGCCTTAGAGAAAGGCTTCTTGAAGGGAAAGATGTAACTCTGTGAGATGAATTAACAGAACACAAACCAGTTTCTCAGAAAGCTTCTTTCCAGTTTTGAACGGAAGATATTTCCTTTTTCACCATAGCCCTCTATGGGTTTCCAATTATCCCTTTGCCAATTCCACAAGAAAAGCCTTAGCGAAAGGCTTCTTGAAGGGAAAGATGTAACTCTGTGAGATGAATTAACAGAACACAGAGCAGTTTCTCAGAAAGCTTTTTTCCACTTTTGAACGGAAGATATTTCCTTTTCCACCATAGCCCTCCATTGGCTTCCAAATATCCCTTTGCCAATTCCACAAGAACAGCCTTAGCGAAAGGCTTCTTGAAGGGAAAGATGTAACTCTGTGAGATGAATTAACAGAACACAGAGCAGTTTCTCAGAAAGCTTCTTTCCAGTTTTGAACGGAAGATATTTCCTTTTTCACCATAGCCCTCTATGGGCTTCCAAATATCCCTTTGCCAATTCCACAAGAACAGCCTTAGCGAAAGGCTTCTTGAAGGGAAAGATGTAACTCTGTGAGATGAATTAACAGAACACAGAGCAGTTTCTCAGAAAGCTTCTTTCCAGTTTTGAACGGAAGATATTTCCTTTTTCACCATAGCCCTCTATGGGCTTCCAAATATCCGTTTGCCAATTCCACAAGAACAGCCTTAGCGAAAGGCTTCTTGAAGGGAAAGATGTAACTCTGTGAGATGAATTAACAGAACACAGAGCAGTTTCTCAGAAAGCTTCTTTCCAGTTTTGAACGGAAGATAATTCCTTTTTCACCATAGCCCTCTATGGGCTTCCAAATATCCGTTTGCCAATTCCACAAGAACAGCCTTAGCGAAAGACTTCTTCAAGGGAAAGATGTAACTCTGTGAGATGAATTAACAGAACACAGAGCAGTTTCTCAGAAAGCTTCTTTCCAGTTTTGAACGGAAGATATTTCCTTTTTCACCATAGCCCTCTATGGTCTTCCAAATATCCCTTTGCCAATTCCACAAGAACAGCCTTAGCGAAAGGCTTCTTGAAGGGAAAGATGTAACTCTGTGAGATGAATTAACAGAACACAGAGCAGTTTCTCAGAAAGCTTCTTTCCACTTTTGAACGGAAGATATTTCCTTTTCCACCATAGCCCTCCATGGGCTTCCAAATATCCCTTTGCCAATTCCACAAGAAAAGCCTTAGCGAAAGGCTTCTTGAAGGGAAAGATGTAACTCTGTGAGATGAATTAACAGAACACAGAGCAGTTTCTCAGAAAGCTTCTTTCCAGTTTTGAACGGAAGATATTTCCTTTTTCACCATAGCCCTCTATGGGCTTCCAAATATCCCTTTGCCAATTCCACAAGAACAGCCTTAGCGAAAGGCTTCTTGAAGGGAAAGATGTAACTCTGTGAGATGAATTAACAGAACACAGAGCAGTTTCTCAGAAAGCTTCTTTCCAGTTTTGAACGGAACATATTTCCTTTTTCACCATAGCCCTCTAGGGGCTTCCAAATATCCCGTTGCGAATTCCACAAGAACAGCCTTAGCGAAAGGCTTCTTGAAGGGAAAGATGTAACTCTGTGAGATGAATTAACAGAACACAGAGCAGTTTCTCAGAAAGCTTCTTTCCACTTTTGAACGGAAGATATTTCCTTTTCCACCATAGCCCTCCATGGGCTTCCAAATATCACTTTGCCAATTCCACAAGAACAGCCTTAGCGAAAGGCTTCTTGAAGGGAAAGATGTAACTCTGTGAGATGAATTAACAGAACACAGAGCAGTTTCTCAGAAAGCTTCTTTCCGCTTTTGAACGGAAGATTTTTCCTTTTTTACCATAGCCCTCCATGGGTTTCCAAATATCCCTTTGCCAATTCCACAAGAAAAGCCTTAGCGAAAGGCTTCTTGAAGGGAAAGATGTAACTCTGTGAGATGAATTAACAGAACACAGAGCAGTTTCTCAGAAAGCTTCTTTCCAGTTTTGAACGGAAGATATTTCCTTTTTCACCATAGCCCTCTATGGGCTTCCAAATATCCCTTTGCCAATTCCACAAGAACAGCCTTAGCGAAAGGCTCCTTGAAGGGAAAGATGTAACTCTGTGAGATGCATTAACAGAACACAAAGCAGTTTCTCTGAAAGCTTCTTTCCAGTTTTGAACGGAAGATACTTCCTTTTTCACCATAGCCCTCTATGGGCTTCCAAATATCCCTTTGCCAATTCCAAAAGAACAGCCTTAGCGAAAGGCTTCTTGAAGGGAAAGATGTAACTCTGTGAGATGAATTTACAGAACACAGAGCAGTTTCTCAGAAAGTTTCTTTCCACTTTTGAAGGGAAGATATTTCCATTTTCACCATAGCCCTCTATGGGCTTCCAAATATCCCTTTGCCAATTCCACAAGAACAGCCTTAGCGAAAGGCTTCTTGAAGGGAAAGATGTAACTCTGTGAGATGAATTAACAGAACACAGAGCAGTTTCTCAGAAAGCTTCTTTCCACTTTTGAACGGAAGATATTTCCTTTTTCACCATAGCCCTCTATGGGCTTCCAAATATCCCTTTGCCAATTCCACAAGAACAGCCTTAGCGAAAGGATGCTTGAAGGGAATGATGTAACTCTGTGAGATGAATTAAGAGAACACAGAGCAGTTTCTCAGAAAGCTTCTTTCCAGTTTAGAACGGAAGATATTTCCTTTTTCACCATAGCCCTCTATGGGCTTCCAAATATCCCTTTGCCAATTCCTCAAGAACAGCCTTAGCGAAAGGATGCTTGAAGGGAAAGATGTAACTCTGTGAGATGAATTAACAGAACACAGAGCAGTTTCTCAGAAAGCTTCTTTCCAGTTTTGAACGGAAGATATTTCCTTTTTCACCATAGCCCTCTATGGTCTTCCAAATATCCCTCTGCCAATTCCACAAGAACAGCCTTAGCGAAAGGCTTCTTGAAGGGAAAGATGTAACTCTGTGAGATGAATTAACAGAACACAGAGCAGTTTCTCAGAAAGCATCTTTCCACTTTTGAACGGAAGATATTTCCTTTTCCACTATAGCCCTCCATGGGCTTCCAAATATCCCTTTGCCAATTCCACAAGAACAGCCTTAGCGAAAGGCTCCTTGAAGGGAAAGATGTAACTCTGTGAGATGCATTAACAGAACACAAAGCAGTTTCTCTGAAAGCTTCTTTCCAGTTTTGAACGGAAGATACTTCCTTTTTCACCATAGCCCTCTATGGGCTTCCAAATATCCCTTTGCCAATTCCACAAGAACAGCCTTAGCGAAAGGCTTCTTGAAGGGAAAGATGTAACTCTTTGAGATGAATTAACAGAACACAGAGCAGTTTCTCAGAAAGCTTCTTTCCAGTTTTGAACGGAAGATATTTCCTTTTTCACCATAGCCCTCTATGGGCTTCCAAATATCCCTTTGCCAATTCCACAAGAACAGCCTTAGCGAAAGCCTCCTTGAAGGGAAAGATGTAACTCTGTGAGATGCATTAACAGAACACAAAGCAGTTTCTCTGAAAGCTTCTTTCCAGTTTTGAACGGAAGATAATTCCTTTTTCACCATAGCCCTCTATGGGCTTCGAAATATCCGTTTGCCAATTCCACAAGAACAGCCTTAGCGAAAGGCTTCTTGAAGGGAAAGATGTAACTCTGTGAGATGAATTAACAGAACACAGAGCAGTTTCTCAGAAAGTTTCTTTCCACTTTTGAAGGTAAGATATTTCCTTTTTCACCATAGCCCTCTATGGGCTTAAAAATATCCCTTTGCCAATTCCACAAGAACAGCCTTAGCGAAAGGCTTCTTGAAGGGAAAGATGTAACTCTGTGAGATGAATTAACAGAACACAGAGCAGTTTCTCAGAAAGCTTCTTTCCAGTTTTGAACGGAAGATATTTCCTTTTTCACCATAGCCCTCTATGGGCTTCCAAATATCCGTTTGCCAATTCCACAAGAACAGCCTTAGCGAAAGGCTTCTTGAAGGGAAAGATGTAACTCTGTGAGATGAATTAACAGAACACAGAGCAGTTTCTCAGAAAGTTTCTTTCCAGTTTTGAACGGAAGATATTTCCTTTTTCACCATAGCCCTCTATGGGCTTCCAAATATCCGTTTGCCAATTCCACAAGAACAGCCTTAGCGAAAGACTTCTTCAAGGGAAAGATGTAACTCTGTGAGATGAATTAACAGAACACAGAGCAGTTTCTCAGAAAGCTTCTTTCCAGTTTTGAACGGAAGATATTTCCTTTTTCACCATAGCCCTCTATGGTCTTCCAAATATCCCTTTGCCAATTCCACAAGAACAGCCTTAGCGAAAGGCTTCTTGAAGGGAAAGATGTAACTCTGTGAGATGAATTAACAGAACACAGAGCAGTTTCTCAGAAAGCTTCTTTCCACTTTTGAACGGAAGATATTTCCTTTTCCACCATAGCCCTCCATGGGCTTCCAAATATCCCTTTGCCAATTCCACAAGAAAAGCCTTAGGGAAAGGCTTCTTGAAGGGAAAGATGTAACTCTGTGAGATGAATTAACAGAACACAGAGCAGTTTCTCAGAAAGCTTCTTTCCAGTTTTGAACGGAAGATATTTCCTTTTTCACCATAGCCCTCTATGGGCTTCCAAATATCCCTTTGCCAATTCCACAAGAACAGCCTTAGCGAAAGGCTTCTTGAAGGGAAAGATGTAACTCTGTGAGATGAATTAACAGAACACAAAGCAGTTTCTCAGAAAGCTTCTCTCCAGTTTTGAACGGAAGATATTTCCTTTTTCACCATAGCCCTCTATGGGCTTCCAAATATCCCTTTGCCAATTCCACAAGAACAGCCTTAGCGAAAGGCTTCTTGAAGGGAAAGATGTAACTCTGTGAGATGAATTAACAGAACACAGAGCAGTTTCTCAGAAAGCTTCTTTCCACTTTTGAACGGAAGATATTTCCTTTTTCACCATAGCCCTCTATGGGCTTCCAAATATCCCTTTGCCAATTTCCGAAGAACAGCCTTAGCGAAAGGATGCTTGAAGGGAAAGATGTAACTCTGTGAGATGAATTAACAGAACACAGAGCAGTTTCTCAGAAAGCTTCTTTCCAGTTTAGAACGGAAGATATTTCCTTTTTCACCATAGCCCTCTATGGGCTTCCAAATATCCCTTTGCCAATTCCTCAAGAACAGCCTTAGCGAAAGGATGCTTGAAGGGAAAGATGTAACTCTGTGAGATGAATTAACAGAACACAGAGCAGTTTCTCAGAAAGCTTCTTTCCAGTTTTGAACGGAAGATATTTCCTTTTTCACCATAGCCCTCTATGGTCTTCCAAATATCCCTTTGCCAATTCCACAAGAACAGCCTTAGCGAAAGGCTTCTTGAAGGGAAAGATGTAACTGTGTGAGATGAATTAACAGAACACAGAGCAGTTTCTCAGAAAGCTTCTTTCAACTTTTGAACGGAAGATATTTCCTTTTCCACCATAGCCCTCCATGGGCTTCCAAATATCCCTTTGCCAATTCCACAAGAACAGCCTTAGCGAAAGGCTCCTTGAAGGGAAAGATGTAACTCTGTGAGATGAATTAACAGAACACAGAGCAGTTTCTCAGAAAGCTTCTTTCCAGTTTTGAACGGAAGATAATTCCTTTTTCACCATAGCCCTCTATGGGCTTCCAAATATCCCTTTGCCAATTCCACAAGAACAGCCTTAGAGAAAGGCTTCTTGAAGGGAAAGATGTAACTCTGTGAGATGAATTAACAGAACACAAACCAGTTTCTCAGAAAGCTTCTTTCCAGTTTTGAACGGAAGATATTTCCTTTTTCACCATAGCCCTCTATGGGTTTCCAAGTATCCCTTTGCCAATTCCACAAGAAAAGCCTTAGCGAAAGGCTTCTTGAAGGGAAAGATGTAACTCTGTGAGATGAATTAACAGAACACAGAGCAGTTTCTCAGAAAGGTTTTTTCCACTTTTGAACGGAAGATATTTCCTTTTCCACCATAGCCCTCCATTGGCTTCCAAATATCCCTTTGCCAATTCCACAAGAACAGCCTTAGCGAAAGGCTTCTTGAAGGGAAAGATGTAACTCTGTGAGATGAATTAACAGAACACAGAGCAGTTTCTCAGAAAGCTTCTTTCCAGTTTTGAACGGAAGATATTTCCTTTTTCACCATAGCCCTCTATGGGCTTCCAAATATCCCTTTGCCAATTCCACAAGAACAGCCTTAGCGAAAGGCTTCTTGAAGGGAAAGATGTAACTCTGTGAGATGAATTAACAGAACACAGAGCAGTTTCTCAGAAAGCTTCTTTCCAGTTTTGAACGGAAGATATTTCCTTTTTCACCATAGCCCTCTATGGGCTTTCAAATATCCGTTTGCCAATTCCACAAGAACAGCCTTAGCGAAAGGCTTCTTGAAGGGAAAGATGTAACTCTGTGAGATGAATTAACAGAACACAGAGCAGTTTCTCAGAAAGCTTCTTTCCAGTTTTGAACGGAAGATAATTCCTTTTTCACCATAGCCCTCTATGGGCTTCCAAATATCCGTTTGCCAATTCCACAAGAACAGCCTTAGCGAAAGACTTCTTCAAGGGAAAGATGTAACTCTGTGAGATGAATTAACAGAACACAGAGCAGTTTCTCAGAAAGCTTCTTTCCAGTTTTGAACGGAAGATATTTCCTTTTTCACCATAGCCCTCTATGGTCTTCCAAATATCCCTTTGCCAATTCCACAAGAACAGCCTTAGCGAAAGGCTTCTTGAAGGGAAAGATGTAACTCTGTGAGATGAATTAACAGAACACAGAGCAGTTTCTCAGAAAGCTTCTTTCCACTTTTGAACGGAAGATATTTCCTTTTCCACCATAGCCCTCCAAGGGCTTCCAAATATCCCTTTGCCAATTCCACAAGAAAAGCCTTAGCGAAAGGCTTCTTGAAGGGAAAGATGTAACTCTGTGAGATGAATTAACAGAACACAGAGCAGTTTCTCAGAAAGCTTCTTTCCAGTTTTGAACGGAAGATATTTCCTTTTTCACCATAGCCCTCTATGGGCTTCCAAATATCCCTTTGCCAATTCCACAAGAACAGCCTTAGCGAAAGGCTTCTTGAAGGGAAATATGTAACTCTGTGAGATGAATTAACAGAACACAAAGCAGTTTCTCAGAAAGCTTCTCTCCAGTTTTGAACGGAAGATATTTCCTTTTTCACCATAGCCCTCTATGGGCTTCCAAATATCCCTTTGCCAATTCCACAAGAACAGCCTTAGCGAAAGGCTTCTTGAAGGGGAAGATGTAACTCTGTGAGATGAATTAACAGAACACAGAGCAGTTTCTCAGAAAGCTTCTTTCCAGTTTTGAACGGAAGATATTTCCTTTTTTACCATAGCCCTCTATGGGCTTCCAAATATCCCATTGCCAATTCCACAAGAACAGCCTTAGCGAAAGGCTTCTTGAAGGGAAAGATGTAACTCTGTGAGATGAATTAACAGAACACAGAGCAGTTTCTCAGAAAGCTTCTTTCCAGTTTTGAACGGAAGATATTTCCTTTTTCACCATAGCCCTTATGGGCTTCCAAATATCCCTTTGCCAATTCCACAAGAACAGCCTTAGGGAAAGGCTTCTTGAAGGGAAAGATGTAACTCTGTGAGATGAATTAACAGAACACAGAGCAGTTTCTCAGAAAGCTTCTTTCCAGTTTTGAACGGAACATATTTCCTTTTTCACCATAGCCCTCTAGGGGCTTCCAAATATCCCGTTGCGAATTCCACAAGAACAGCCTTAGCGAAAGGCTTCTTGAAGGGAAAGATGTAACTCTGTGAGATGAATTAACAGAACACAGAGCAGTTTCTCAGAAAGCTTCTTTCCACTTTTGAACGGAAGATATTTCCTTTTCCACCATAGCCCTCCATGGGCTTCCAAATATCACTTTGCCAATTCCACAAGAACAGCCTTAGCGAAAGGCTTCTTGAAGGGAAAGATGTAACTCTGTGAGATGAATTAACAGAACACAGAGCAGTTTCTCAGAAAGCTTCTTTCCGCTTTTGAACGGAAGATTTTTCCTTTTTTACCATAGCCCTCCATGGGTTTCCAAATATCCCTTTGCCAATTCCACAAGAAAAGCCTTAGCGAAAGGCTTCTTGAAGGGAAAGATGTAACTCTGTGAGATGAATTAACAGAACACAGAGCAGTTTCTCAGAAAGCTTCTTTCCAGTTTTGAACGGAAGATATTTCCTTTTTCACCATAGCCCTCTATGGGCTTCCAAATATCCCTTTGCCAATTCCACAAGAACAGCCTTAGCGAAAGGCTCCTTGAAGGGAAAGATGTAACTCTGTGAGATGCATTAACAGAACACAAAGCAGTTTCTCTGAAAGCTTCTTTCCAGTTTTGAACGGAAGATACTTCCTTTTTCACCATAGCCCTCTATGGGCTTCCAAATATCCCTTTGCCAATTCCACAAGAACAGCCTTAGCGAAAGGCTTCTTGAAGGGAAAGATGTAACTCTGTGAGATGAATTTACAGAACACAGAGCAGTTTCTCAGAAAGTTTCTTTCCACTTTTGAAGGGAAGATATTTCCTTTTTCACCATAGCCCTCTATGGGCTTCCAAATATCCCTTTGCCAATTCCACAAGAACAGCCTTAGCGAAAGGCTTCTTGAAGGGAAAGATGTAACTCTGTGAGATGAATTAACAGAACACAGAGCAGTTTCTCAGAAAGCTTCTTTCCACTTTTGAACGGAAGATATTTCCTTTTTCACCATAGCCCTCTATGGGCTTCCAAATATCCCTTTGCCAATTCCACAAGAACAGCCTTAGCGAAAGGATGCTTGAAGGGAATGATGTAACTCTGTGAGATGAATTAAGAGAACACAGAGCAGTTTCTCAGAAAGCTTCTTTCCAGTTTAGAACGGAAGATATTTCCTTTTTCACCATAGCCCTCTATGGGCTTCCAAATATCCCTTTGCCAATTCCTCAAGAACAGCCTTAGCGAAAGGATGCTTGAAGGGAAAGATGTAACTCTGTGAGATGAATTAACAGAACACAGAGCAGTTTCTCAGAAAGCTTCTTTCCAGTTTTGAACGGAAGATATTTCCTTTTTCACCATAGCCCTCTATGGTCTTCCAAATATCCCTCTGCCAATTCCACAAGAACAGCCTTAGCGAAAGGCTTCTTGAAGGGAAAGATGTAACTCTGTGAGATGAATTAACAGAACACAGAGCAGTTTCTCAGAAAGCATCTTTCCACTTTTGAACGGAAGATATTTCCTTTTCCACTATAGCCCTCCATGGGCTTCCAAATATCCCTTTGCCAATTCCACAAGAACAGCCTTAGCGAAAGGCTCCTTGAAGGGAAAGATGTAACTCTGTGAGATGCATTAACAGAACACAAAGCAGTTTCTCTGAAAGCTTCTTTCCAGTTTTGAACGGAAGATACTTCCTTTTTCACCATAGCCCTCTATGGGCTTCCAAATATCCCTTTGCCAATTCCACAAGAACAGCCTTAGCGAAAGGCTTCTTGAAGGGAAAGATGTAACTCTTTGAGATGAATTAACAGAACACAGAGCAGTTTCTCAGAAAGCTTCTTTCCAGTTTTGAACGGAAGATATTTCCTTTTTCACCATAGCCCTCTATGGGCTTCCAAATATCCCTTTGCCAATTCCACAAGAACAGCCTTAGCGAAAGCCTCCTTGAAGGGAAAGATGTAACTCTGTGAGATGCATTAACAGAACACAAAGCAGTTTCTCTGAAAGCTTCTTTCCAGTTTTGAACGGAAGATAATTCCTTTTTCACCATAGCCCTCTATGGGCTTCGAAATATCCGTTTGCCAATTCCACAAGAACAGCCTTAGCGAAAGGCTTCTTGAAGGGAAAGATGTAACTCTGTGAGATGAATTAACAGAACACAGAGCAGTTTCTCAGAAAGTTTCTTTCCACTTTTGAAGGTAAGATATTTCCTTTTTCACCATAGCCCTCTATGGGCTTCCAAATATCCCTTTGCCAATTCCACAAGAACAGCCTTAGCGAAAGGCTTCTTGAAGGGAAAGATGTAACTCTGTGAGATGAATTAACAGAACACAGAGCAGTTTCTCAGAAAGCTTCTTTCCAGTTTTGAACGGAAGATATTTCCTTTTTTACCATAGCCCTCTATGGGCTTCCAAATATCCCATTGCCAATTCCACAAGAACAGCCTTAGCGAAAGGCTTCTTGAAGGGAAAGATGTAACTCTGTGAGATGAATTAACAGAACACAGAGCAGTTTCTCAGAAAGCTTCTTTCCAGTTTTGAACGGAAGATATTTCCTTTTTCACCATAGCCCTCTATGGGCTTCCAAATATCCCTTTGCCAATTCCACAAGAACAGCCTTAGCGAAAGGCTTCTTGAAGGGAAAGATGTAACTCTGTGAGATGAATTAACAGAACACAGAGCAGTTTCTCAGAAAGCTTCTTTCCAGTTTTGAACGGAAGATATTTCCTTTTTCACCATAGCCCTCTATGGGCTTCCAAATATCCCTTTGCCAATTCCACAAGAACAGCCTTAGCGAAAGGCTCCTTGAAGGGAAAGATGTAACTCTGTGAGATGAATTAACAGAACACAAAGCAGTTTCTCAGAAAGCTCCTTTCCAGTTTTGAACGGAAGATATTTCCTTTTTCACCATAGCCCTCTATGGGCTTCCAAATATCCCTTTGCCAATTCCACAAGAACAGCCTTAGCGAAAGGCTTCTTGAAGGGAAAGATGTAACTCTGTGAGATGAATTAACAGAACACAGAGCAGTTTCTCAGAAAGCTTCTTTCCGGTTTTGAACGGAAGATAATTCCTTTTTCACCATAGCCCTCTATGGGCTTCCAAATATCCCTTTGCCAATTCCACAAGAACAGCCTTAGCGAAAGGCTTCTTGAAGGGAAAGATGTAACTCTGTGAGATGAATTTACAGAACACAGAGCAGTTTCTCAGAAAGTTTCTTTCCACTTTTGAAGGGAAGATATTTCCTTTTTCACCATAGCCCTCTATGGGCTTCCAAATATCCCTTTGCCAATTCCACAAGAACAGCCTAAGCGAAAGGCTTCTTGAAGGGAAAGATGTAACTCTGTGAGATGAATTAACAGAACACAGAGCAGTTTCTCAGAAAGCTTCTTTCCAGTTTTGAACGGAAGATATTTCCTTTTTCACCATAGCCCTCTATGGGCTTCCAAATATCCCTTTGCCAATTCCACAACAACAGCCTTAGCGAAAGGCTTCTTGAAGGGAAAGATGTAACTCTGTGAGATGAATTAACAGAACACAGAGCAGTTTCTCAGAAAGCTTCTTTCCGCTTTTGAACGGAAGATTTTTCCTTTTTTACCATAGCCCTCTATGGGTTTCCAAATATCCCTTTGCCAATTCCACAAGAAAAGCCTTAGCGAAAGGCTTCTTGAAGGGAAAGATGTAACTCTGTGAGATGAATTAACAGAACACAGAGCAGTTTCTCAGAAAGCTTCTTTCCAGTTTTGAACGGAAGATATTTCCTTTTTCACCATAGCCCTCTATGGGCTTCCAAATATCCCTTTGCCAATTCCACAAGAACAGCCTTAGCGAAAGGCTCCTGGAAGGGAAAGATGTAACTCTGTGAGATGCATTAACAGAACACAAAGCAGTTTCTCTGAAAGCTTCTTTCCAGTTTTGAACGGAAGATACTTCCTTTTTCACCATAGCCCTCTATGGGCTTCCAAATATCCCTTTGCCAATTCCACAAGAACAGCCTTAGCGAAAGGCTTCTTGAAGGGAAAGATGTAACTCTGTGAGATGAATTTACAGAACACAGAGCAGTTTCTCAGAAAGTTTCTTTCCACTTTTGAAGGGAAGATATTTCCTTTTTCACCATAGCCCTCTATGGGCTTCCAAATATCCCTTTGCCAATTCCACAAGAACAGCCTTAGCGAAAGGCTTCTTGAAGGGAAAGATGTAACTCTGTGAGATGAATTAACAGAACACAGAGCAGTTTCTCAGAAAGCATCTTTCCACTTTTGAACGGAAGATATTTCCTTTTCCACTATAGCCCTCCATGGGCTTCCAAATATCCCTTTGCCAATTCCACAAGAACAGCCTTAGCGAAAGGCTCCTTGAAGGGAAAGATGTAACTCTGTGAGATGCATTAACAGAACACAAAGCAGTTTCTCTGAAAGCTTCTTTCCAGTTTTGAACGGAAGATACTTCCTTTTTCACCATAGCCCTCTATGGGCTTCCAAATATCCCTTTGCCAATTCCACAAGAACAGCCTTAGCGAAAGGCTTCTTGAAGGGAAAGATGTAACTCTTTGAGATGAATTAACAGAACACAGAGCAGTTTCTCAGAAAGCTTCTTTCCAGTTTTGAACGGAAGATATTTCCTTTTTCACCATAGCCCTCTATGGGCTTCCAAATATCCCTTTGCCAATTCCACAAGAACAGCCTTAGCGACAGCCTCCTTGAAGGGAAAGATGTAACTCTGTGAGATGCATTAACAGAACACAAAGCAGTTTCTCTGAAAGCTTCTTTCCAGTTTTGAACGGAAGATAATTCCTTTTTCACCATAGCCCTCTATGGGCTTCGAAATATCCGTTTGCCAATTCCACAAGAACAGCCTTAGCGAAAGGCTTCTTGAAGGGAAAGATGTAACTCTGTGAGATGAATTAACAGAACACAGAGCAGTTTCTCAGAAAGTTTCTTTCCACTTTTGAAGGTAAGATATTTCCTTTTTCACCATAGCCCTCTATGGGCTTCCAAATATCCCTTTGCCAATTCCACAAGAACAGCCTTAGCGAAAGGCTTCTTGAAGGGAAAGATGTAACTCTGTGAGATGAATTAACAGAACACAGAGCAGTTTCTCAGAAAGCTTCTTTCCAGTTTTGAACGGAAGATATTTCCTTTTTCACCATAGCCCTCTATGGGCTTCCAAATATCCCTTTGCCAATTCCACAACAACAGCCTTAGCGAAAGGCTTCTTGAAGGGAAAGATGTAACTCTGTGAGATGAATTAACAGAACACAGAGCAGTTTCTCAGAAAGCTTCTTTCCGCTTTTGAACGGAAGATTTTTCCTTTTTTACCATAGCCCTCTATGGGTTTCCAAATATCCCTTTGCCAATTCCACAAGAAAAGCCTTAGCGAAAGGCTTCTTGAAGGGAAAGATGTAACTCTGTGAGATGAATTAACAGAACACAGAGCAGTTTCTCAGAAAGCTTCTTTCCAGTTTTGAACGGAAGATATTTCCTTTTTCACCATAGCCCTCTATGGGCTTCCAAATATCCCTTTGCCAATTCCACAAGAACAGCCTTAGCGAAAGGCTCCTTGAAGGGAAAGATGTAACTCTGTGAGATGCATTAACAGAACACAAAGCAGTTTCTCTGAAAGCTTCTTTCCAGTTTTGAACGGAAGATACTTCCTTTTTCACCATAGCCCTCTATGGGCTTCCAAATATCCCTTTGCCAATTCCACAAGAACAGCCTTAGCGAAAGGCTTCTTGAAAGGAAAGATGTAACTCTGTGAGATGAATTTACAGAACACAGAGCAGTTTCTCAGAAAGTTTCTTTCCACTTTTGAAGGGAAGATATTTCCTTTTTCAACATAGCCCTCTATGGGCTTCCAAATATCCCTTTGCCAATTCCACAAGAACAGCCTTAGCGAAAGGCTTCTTGAAGGGAAAGATGTAACTCGGTGAGATGAATTAACAGAACACAGAGCAGTTTCTCAGAAAGCTTCTTTCCACTTTTGAACGGAAGATATTTCCTTTTTCACCATAGCCCTCTATGGGCTTCCAAATATCCCTTTGCCAATTCCACAAGAACAGCCTTAGCGAAAGGATGCTTGAAGGGAATGATGTAACTCTGTGAGATGAATTAAGAGAACACAGAGCAGTTTCTCAGAAAGCTTCTTTCCAGTTTAGAACGGAAGATATTTCCTTTTTCACCATAGCCCTCTATGGGCTTCCAAATATCCCTTTGCCAATTCCTCAAGAACAGCCTTAGCGAAAGGATGCTTGAAGGGAAAGATGTAACTCTGTGAGATGAATTAACAGAACACAGAGCAGTTTCTCAGAAAGCTTCTTTCCAGTTTTGAACGGAAGATATTTCCTTTTTCACCATAGCCCTCTATGGTCTTCCAAATATCCCTTTGCCAATTCCACAAGAACAGCCTTAGCGAAAGGCTTCTTGAAGGGAAAGATGAAACTCTGTGAGATGAATTAACAGAACACAGAGCAGTTTCTCAGAAAGCTTCTTTCCACTTTTGAACGGAAGATATTTCCTTTTCCACCATAGCCCTCCATGGGCTTCCAAATATCCCTTTGCCAATTCCACAAGAACAGCCTTAGCGAAAGGCTCCTTGAAGGGAAAGATGTAACTCTGTGAGATGAATTAACAGAACACAGAGCAGTTTCTCAGAAAGCTTCTTTCCAGTTTTGAACGGAAGATATTTCCTTTTTCACCATAGCCCTCTATGGGCTTCCAAATATCCCTATGCCAATTCCACAAGAACAGCCTTAGCGAAAGGCTCCCTGAAGGGAAAGATGTAACTCTGTGAGATGCATTAACAGAACCCAAAGCAGTTTCTCTGAAAGCTTCTTTCCAGTTTTGAACGGAAGATATTTCCTTTTTCACCATAGCCCTCTATGGGCTTCCAAATATCCCTTTGCCAATTCCACAAGAAGAGCCTTAGCGAAAGGCTTCTTGAAGGGAAAGATGTAACTCTGTGAGATGAATTAACAGAACACAGAGCAGTTTCTCAGAAAGCTTCTTTCCAGTTTTGAACGGAAGATATTTCCTTTTTCACCATAGCCCTCTAGGGGCTTCCAAATATCCCTTTGCCAATTCCACAAGAACAGCCTTAGCGAAAGGCTTCTTGAAGGGAAAGATGTAACTCTGTGAAATGAATTAACAGAACACAGAGCAGTTTCTCAGAAAGCTTCTTTCCACTTTTGAACGGAAGATATTTCCTTTTCCACCATAGCCCTCCATGGGCTTCCAAATATCCCTTTGCCAATTCCACAAGAACAGCCTTAGCGAAAGGCTTCTTGAAGGGAAAGATGTAACTCTGTGAGATGAATTAACAGAACACAGAGCAGTTTCTCAGAAAGCTTCTTTCCAGTTTTGAACGGAAGATATTTCCTTTTTCACCATAGCCCTTATGGGCTTCCAAATATCCGTTTGCCAATTCCACAAGAACAGCCTTAGCTAAAGGCTTCTTGAAGGGAAAGATGTAACTCTGTGAGATGAATTAACAGAACACAGAGCAGTTTCTCAGAAAGCTTCTTTCCAGTTTTGAACGGAAGATATTTCCTTTTTCACCATAGCCCTCTATGGGCTTCCAAATATCCCTTTGCCAATTCCACAACAACAGCCTTAGCGAAAGGCTTCATGAAGGGAAAGATGTAACTCTGTGAGATGAATTAACAGAACACAGAGCAGTTTCTCAGAAAGCTTCTTTCCGCTTTTGAACGGAAGATTTTTCCTTTTTTACCATAGCCCTCTATGGGTTTCCAAATATCCCTTTGCCAATTCCACAAGAAAAGCCTTAGCGAAAGGCTTCTTGAAGGGAAAGATGTAACTCTGTGAGATGAATTAACAGAACACAGAGCAGTTTCTCAGAAAGCTTCTTTCCAGTTTTGAACGGAAGATATTTCCTTTTTCACCATAGCCCTCTATGGGCTTCCAAATATCCCTTTGCCAATTCCACAAGAACAGCCTTAGCGAAAGGCTCCTTGAAGGGAAAGATGTAACTCTGTGAGATGCATTAACAGAACACAAAGCAGTTTCTCTGAAAGCTTCTTTCCAGTTTTGAACGGAAGATACTTCCTTTTTCACCATAGCCCTCTATGGGCTTCCAAATATCCCTTTGCCAATTCCACAAGAACAGCCTTAGCGAAAGGCTTCTTGAAGGGAAAGATGTAACTCTGTGAGATGAATTTACAGAACACAGAGCAGTTTCTCAGAAAGTTTCTTTCCACTTTTGAAGGGAAGATATTTCCTTTTTCACCATAGCCCTCTATGGGCTTCCAAATATCCCTTTGCCAATTCCACAAGAATAGCCTTAGCGAAAGGCTTCTTGAAGGGAAAGATGTAACTCTGTGAGATGAATTAACAGAACACAGAGCAGTTTCTCAGAAAGCTTCTTTCCACTTTTGAACGGAAGATATTTCCTTTTTCACCATAGCCCTCTATGGGCTTCCAAATATCCCTTTGCCAATTCCACAAGAACAGCCTTAGCGAAAGGATGCTTGAAGGGAAAGATGTAACTCTGTGAGATGAATTAACAGAACACAGAGCAGTTTCTCAGAAAGCTTCTTTCCAGTTTTGAACGGAAGATATTTCCTTTTTCACCATAGCCCTCTATGGGCTTCCAAATATCCCTTTGCCAATTCCACAAGAACAGCCTTAGCGAAAGGCTTCTTGAAGGGAAAGATGTAACTCTGTGAGATGAATTAACAGAACACAGAGCAGTTTCTCAGAAAGCTTCTTTCCAGTTTAGAACGGAAGATATTTCCTTTTTCACCATAGCCCTCTATGGGCTTCCAAATATCCCTTTGCCAATTCCACAAGAACAGCCTTAGCGAAAGGCTCCTTGAAGGGAAAGATGTAACTCTGTGAGATGAATTAACACAACACAAAGCAGTTTCTCAGAAAGCTCCTTTCCAGTTTTGAACGGAAGATATTTCCTTTTTCACCATAGCCCTCTATGGGCTTCCAAATATCCCTTTGCCAATTCCACAAGAACAGCCTTAGCGAAAGGCTTCTTGAAGGGAAAGATGTAACTCTGTGAGATGAATTAACAGAACACAGAGCAGTTTCTCAGAAAGCTTCTTTCCGGTTTTGAACGGAAGATAATTCCTTTTTCACCATAGCCCTCTATGGGCTTCCAAATATCCCTTTGCCAATTCCACAAGAACAGCCTTAGCGAAAGGCTTCTTGAAGGGAAAGATGTAACTCTGTGAGATGAATTTACAGAACACAGAGCAGTTTCTCAGAAAGTTTCTTTCCACTTTTGAAGGGAAGATATTTCCTTTTTCACCATAGCCCTCTATGGGCTTCCAAATATCCCTTTGCCAATTCCACAAGAACAGCCTAAGCGAAAGGCTTCTTGAAGGGAAAGATGTAACTCTGTGAGATGAATTAACAGAACACAGAGCAGTTTCTCAGAAAGCTTCTTTCCAGTTTTGAACGGAAGATATTTCCTTTTTCACCATAGCCCTCTATGGGCTTCCAAATATCCCTTTGCCAATTCCACAACAACAGCCTTAGCGAAAGGCTTCTTGAAGGGAAAGATGTAACTCTGTGAGATGAATTAACAGAACACAGAGCAGTTTCTCAGAAAGCTTCTTTCCGCTTTTGAACGGAAGATTTTTCCTTTTTTACCATAGCCCTCTATGGGTTTCCAAATATCCCTTTGCCAATTCCACAAGAAAAGCCTTAGCGAAAGGCTTCTTGAAGGGAAAGATGTAACTCTGTGAGATGAATTAACAGAACACAGAGCAGTTTCTCAGAAAGCTTCTTTCCAGTTTTGAACGGAAGATATTTCCTTTTTCACCATAGCCCTCTATGGGCTTCCAAATATCCCTTTGCCAATTCCACAAGAACAGCCTTAGCGAAAGGCTCCTTGAAGGGAAAGATGTAACTCTGTGAGATGCATTAACAGAACACAAAGCAGTTTCTCTGAAAGCTTCTTTCCAGTTTTGAACGGAAGATACTTCCTTTTTCACCATAGCCCTCTATGGGCTTCCAAATATCCCTTTGCCAATTCCACAAGAACAGCCTTAGCGAAAGGCTTCTTGAAAGGAAAGATGTAACTCTGTGAGATGAATTTACAGAACACAGAGCAGTTTCTCAGAAAGTTTCTTTCCACTTTTGAAGGGAAGATATTTCCTTTTTCACCATAGCCCTCTATGGGCTTCCAAATATCCCTTTGCCAATTCCACAAGAACAGCCTTAGCGAAAGGCTTCTTGAAGGGAAAGATGTAACTCTGTGAGATGAATTAACAGAACACAGAGCAGTTTCTCAGAAAGCTTCTTTCCACTTTTGAACGGAAGATATTTCCTTTTTCACCATAGCCCTCTATGGGCTTCCAAATATCCCTTTGCCAATTCCACAAGAACAGCCTTAGCGAAAGGATGCTTGAAGGGAATGATGTAACTCTGTGAGATGAATTAAGAGAACACAGAGCAGTTTCTCAGAAAGTTTCTTTCCAGTTTAGAACGGAAGATATTTCCTTTTTCACCATAGCCCTCTATGGGCTTCCAAATATCCCTTTGCCAATTCCTCAAGAACAGCCTTAGCGAAAGGATGCTTGAAGGGAAAGATGTAACTCTGTGAGATGAATTAACAGAACACAGAGCAGTTTCTCAGAAAGCTTCTTTCCAGTTTTGAACGGAAGATATTTCCTTTTTCACCATAGCCCTCTATGGTCTTCCAAATATCCCTTTGCCAATTCCACAAGAACAGCCTTAGCGAAAGGCTTCTTGAAGGGAAAGATGTAACTCTGTGAGATGAATTAACAGAACACAGAGCAGTTTCTCAGAAAGCTTCTTTCCACTTTTGAACGGAAGATATTTCCTTTTCCACCATAGCCCTCCATGGGCTTCCAAATATCCCTTTGCCAATTCCACAAGAACAGCCTTAGCGAAAGGCTCCTTGAAGGGAAAGATGTAACTCTGTGAGATGAATTAACAGAACACAGAGCAGTTTCTCAGAAAGCTTCTTTCCAGTTTTGAACGGAAGATATTTCCTTTTTCACCATAGCCCTCTATGGGCTTCCAAATATCCCTTTGCCAATTCCACAAGAACAGCCTTAGCGAAAGGCTCCCTGAAGGGAAAGATGTAACTCTGTGAGATGCATTAACAGAACCCAAAGCAGTTTCTCTGAAAGCTTCTTTCCAGTTTTGAACGGAAGATATTTCCTTTTTCACCATAGCCCTCTATGGGCTTCCAAATATCCCTTTGCCAATTCCACAAGAACAGCCTTAGCGAAAGGCTTCTTGAAGGGAAAGATGTAACTCTGTGAGATGAATTAACAGAACACAGAGCAGTTTCTCAGAAAGCTTCTTTCCAGTTTTGAACGGAAGATATTTCCTTTTTCACCATAGCCCTCTAGGGGCTTCCAAATATCCCTTTGCCAATTCCACAAGAACAGCCTTAGCGAAAGGCTTCTTGAAGGGAAAGATGTAACTCTGTGAAATGAATTAACAGAACACAGAGCAGTTTCTCAGAAAGCTTCTTTCCACTTTTGAACGGAAGATATTTCCTTTTCCACCATAGCCCTCCATGGGCTTCCAAATATCCCTTTGCCAATTCCACAAGAACAGCCTTAGCGAAAGGCTTCTTGAAGGGAAAGATGTAACTCTGTGAGATGAATTAACAGAACACTGAGCAGTTTCTTAGAAAGCTTCTTTCCAGTTTTGAACGGAAGATATTTCCTTTTTCACCATAGCCCTTATGGGCTTCCAAATATCCGTTTGCCAATTCCACAAGAACAGCCTTAGCTAAAGGCTTCTTGAAGGGAAAGATGTAACTCTGTGAGATGAATTAACAGAACACAGAGCAGTTTCTCAGAAAGCTTCTTTCCAGTTTTGAACGGAAGATATTTCCTTTTTCACCATAGCCCTCTATGGGCTTCCAAATATCCCTTTGCCAATTCCACAACAACAGCCTTAGCGAAAGGCTTCTTGAAGGGAAAGATGTAACTCTGTGAGATGAATTAACAGAACACAGAGCAGTTTCTCAGAAAGCTTCTTTCCGCTTTTGAACGGAAGATTTTTCCTTTTTTACCATAGCCCTCTATGGGTTTCCAAATATCCCTTTGCCAATTCCACAAGAAAAGCCTTAGCGAAAGGCTTCTTGAAGGGAAAGATGTAACTCTGTGAGATGAATTAACAGAACACAGAGCAGTTTCTCAGAAAGCTTCTTTCCAGTTTTGAACGGAAGATATTTCCTTTTTCACCATAGCCCTCTATGGGCTTCCAAATATCCCTTTGCCAATTCCACAAGAACAGCCTTAGCGAAAGGCTCCTTGAAGGGAAAGATGTAACTCTGTGAGATGCATTAACAGAACACAAAGCAGTTTCTCTGAAAGCTTCTTTCCAGTTTTGAACGGAAGATACTTCCTTTTTCACCATAGCCCTCTATGGGCTTCCAAATATCCCTTTGCCAATTCCACAAGAACAGCCTTAGCGAAAGGCTTCTTGAAGGGAAAGATGTAACTCTGTGAGATGAATTTACAGAACACAGAGCAGTTTCTCAGAAAGTTTCTTTCCACTTTTGAAGGGAAGATATTTCCTTTTTCACCATAGCCCTCTATGGGCTTCCAAATATCCCTTTGCCAATTCCACAAGAATAGCCTTAGCGAAAGGCTTCTTGAAGGGAAAGATGTAACTCTGTGAGATGAATTAACAGAACACAGAGCAGTTTCTCAGAAAGCTTCTTTCCACTTTTGAACGGAAGATATTTCCTTTTTCACCATAGCCCTCTATGGGCTTCCAAATATCCCTTTGCCAATTCCACAAGAACAGCCTTAGCGAAAGGATGCTTGAAGGGAAAGATGTAACTCTGTGAGATGAATTAACAGAACACAGAGCAGTTTCTCAGAAAGCTTCTTTCCAGTTTTGAACGGAAGATATTTCCTTTTTCACCATAGTCCTCTATGGGCTTCCAAATATCCCTTTGCCAATTCCACAAGAACAGCCTTAGCGAAAGGCTTCTTGAAGGGAAAGATGTAACTCTGTGAGATGAATTAACAGAACACAGAGCAGTTTCTCAGAAAGCTTCTTTCCAGTTTAGAACGGAAGATATTTCCTTTTTCACCATAGCCCTCTATGGGCTTCCAAATATCCCTTTGCCAATTCCACAAGAACAGCCTTAGCGAAAGGCTCCTTGAAGGGAAAGATGTAACTCTGTGAGATGAATTAACACAACACAAAGCAGTTTCTCAGAAAGCTCCTTTCCAGTTTTGAACGGAAGATATTTCCTTTTTCACCATAGCCCTCTATGGGCTTCCAAATATCCCTTTGCCAATTCCACAAGAACAGCCTTAGCGAAAGGCTCCCTGAAGGGAAAGATGTAACTCTGTGAGATGCATTAACAGAACCCAAAGCAGTTTCTCTGAAAGCTTCTTTCCAGTTTTGAACGGAAGATATTTCCTTTTTCACCATAGCCCTCTATGGGCTTCCAAATATCCCTTTGCCAATTCCACAAGAACAGCCTTAGCGAAAGGCTTCTTGAAGGGAAAGATGTAACTCTGTGAGATGAATTAACAGAACACAGAGCAGTTTCTCAGAAAGCTTCTTTCCAGTTTTGAACGGAAGATATTTCCTTTTTCACCATAGCCCTCTAGGGGCTTCCAAATATCCCTTTGCCAATTCCACAAGAACAGCCTTAGCGAAAGGCTTCTTGAAGGGAAAGATGTAACTCTGTGAAATGAATTAACAGAACACAGAGCAGTTTCTCAGAAAGCTTCTTTCCACTTTTGAACGGAAGATATTTCCTTTTCCACCATAGCCCTCCATGGGCTTCCAAATATCCCTTTGCCAATTCCACAAGAACAGCCTTAGCGAAAGGCTTCTTGAAGGGAAAGATGTAACTCTGTGAGATGAATTAACAGAACACTGAGCAGTTTCTTAGAAAGCTTCTTTCCAGTTTTGAACGGAAGATATTTCCTTTTTCACCATAGCCCTTATGGGCTTCCAAATATCCGTTTGCCAATTCCACAAGAACAGCCTTAGCTAAAGGCTTCTTGAAGGGAAAGATGTAACTCTGTGAGATGAATTAACAGAACACAGAGCAGTTTCTCAGAAAGCTTCTTTCCAGTTTTGAACGGAAGATATTTCCTTTTTCACCATAGCCCTCTATGGGCTTCCAAATATCCCTTTGCCAATTCCACAACAACAGCCTTAGCGAAAGGCTTCTTGAAGGGAAAGATGTAACTCTGTGAGATGAATTAACAGAACACAGAGCAGTTTCTCAGAAAGCTTCTTTCCGCTTTTGAACGGAAGATTTTTCCTTTTTTACCATAGCCCTCTATGGGTTTCCAAATATCCCTTTGCCAATTCCACAAGAAAAGCCTTAGCGAAAGGCTTCTTGAAGGGAAAGATGTAACTCTGTGAGATGAATTAACAGAACACAGAGCAGTTTCTCAGAAAGCTTCTTTCCAGTTTTGAACGGAAGATATTTCCTTTTTCACCATAGCCCTCTATGGGCTTCCAAATATCCCTTTGCCAATTCCACAAGAACAGCCTTAGCGAAAGGCTCCTTGAAGGGAAAGATGTAACTCTGTGAGATGCATTAACAGAACACAAAGCAGTTTCTCTGAAAGCTTCTTTCCAGTTTTGAACGGAAGATACTTCCTTTTTCACCATAGCCCTCTATGGGCTTCCAAATATCCCTTTGCCAATTCCACAAGAACAGCCTTAGCGAAAGGCTTCTTGAAGGGAAAGATGTAACTCTGTGAGATGAATTTACAGAACACAGAGCAGTTTCTCAGAAAGTTTCTTTCCACTTTTGAAGGGAAGATATTTCCTTTTTCACCATAGCCCTCTATGGGCTTCCAAATATCCCTTTGCCAATTCCACAAGAATAGCCTTAGCGAAAGGCTTCTTGAAGGGAAAGATGTAACTCTGTGAGATGAATTAACAGAACACAGAGCAGTTTCTCAGAAAGCTTCTTTCCACTTTTGAACGGAAGATATTTCCTTTTTCACCATAGCCCTCTATGGGCTTCCAAATATCCCTTTGCCAATTCCACAAGAACAGCCTTAGCGAAAGGATGCTTGAAGGGAAAGATGTAACTCTGTGAGATGAATTAACAGAACACAGAGCAGTTTCTCAGAAAGCTTCTTTCCAGTTTTGAACGGAAGATATTTCCTTTTTCACCATAGTCCTCTATGGGCTTCCAAATATCCCTTTGCCAATTCCACAAGAACAGCCTTAGCGAAAGGCTTCTTGAAGGGAAAGATGTAACTCTGTGAGATGAATTAACAGAACACAGAGCAGTTTCTCAGAAAGCTTCTTTCCAGTTTAGAACGGAAGATATTTCCTTTTTCACCATAGCCCTCTATGGGCTTCCAAATATCCCTTTGCCAATTCCACAAGAACAGCCTTAGCGAAAGGCTCCTTGAAGGGAAAGATGTAACTCTGTGAGATGAATTAACACAACACAAAGCAGTTTCTCAGAAAGCTCCTTTCCAGTTTTGAACGGAAGATATTTCCTTTTTCACCATAGCCCTCTATGGGCTTCCAAATATCCCTTTGCCAATTCCACAAGAACAGCCTTAGCGAAAGGCTTCTTGAAGGGAAAGATGTAACTCTGTGAGATGAATTAACAGAACACAGAGCAGTTTCTCAGAAAGCTTCTTTCCGGTTTTGAACGGAAGATAATTCCTTTTTCACCATAGCCCTCTATGGGCTTCCAAATATCCCTTTGCCAATTCCACAAGAACAGCCTTAGCGAAAGGCTTCTTGAAGGGAAAGATGTAACTCTGTGAGATGAATTTACAGAACACAGAGCAGTTTCTCAGAAAGTTTCTTTCCACTTTTGAAGGGAAGATATTTCCTTTTTCACCATAGCCCTCTATGGGCTTCCAAATATCCCTTTGCCAATTCCACAAGAACAGCCTAAGCGAAAGGCTTCTTGAAGGGAAAGATGTAACTCTGTGAGATGAATTAACAGAACACAGAGCAGTTTCTCAGAAAGCTTCTTTCCAGTTTTGAACGGAAGATATTTCCTTTTTCACCATAGCCCTCTATGGGCTTTCAAATATCCCTTTGCCAATTCCCGAAGAACAGCCTTAGCGAAAGGATGCTTGAAGGGAAAGATGTAACTCTGTGAGATGAATTAACAGAACACAGAGCAGTTTCTCAGAAAGCTTCTTTCCAGTTTTGAACGGAAGATATTTCCTTTTTCACCATAGCCCTCTATGGGCTTCCAAATATCCCTTTGCCAATTCCTCAAGAACAGCCTTAGCGAAAGGCTTCTTGAAGGGAAAGATGTAACTCTGTGAGATGAATTAACAGAACACAGAGCAGTTTCTCAGAAAGCTTCTTTCCACTTTTGAACGGAAGATATTTCGTTTTTCACCATAGCCCTCTATGGTCTTCCAAATATCCCTTTGCCAATTCCACAAGAACAGCCTTAGCGAAAGGCTTCTTGAAGGGAAAGATGTAACTCTGTGAGATGAATTAACAGAACACAGAGCAGTTTCTCAGAAAGCATCTTTCCACTTTTGAACGGAAGATATTTCCTTTTCCACCATAGCCTCCACGGGCTTCCAAATATCCCTTTGCCAATTCCACAAGAACAGCCTTAGCGAAAGGCTTCTTGAAGGGAAAGATGTAACTCTGTGAGATGAATTTACAGAACACAGAGCAGTTTCTCAGAAAGCTTCTTTCCAGTTTTGAACGGAAGATATTTCCTTTTTCACCATAGCCCTCTATGGTCTTCCAAATATCCCTTTGCCAATTCCACAAGAACAGCCTTAGCGAAAGGCTTCTTGAAGGGAAAGATGTAACTCTGTGAGATGAATTAACAGAACACAGAGCAGTTTCTCAGAAATCTTCTTTCCACTTTTGAACGGAAGATATTTCCTTTTCCACCATAGCCCTCCATGGGCTTCCAAATATCCCTTTGCCAATTCCACAAGAACAGCCTTAGCGAAAGGCTCCTTGAAGGGAAAGATGTAACTCTGTGAGATGAATTAACAGAACACAGAGCAGTTTCTCAGAAAGCTTCTTTCCAGTTTTGAACGGAAGATATTTCCTTTTTCACCATAGCCCTTTTGGGCTTCCAAATATCCGTTTGCCAATTAAACAAGAACAGCCTGAGCTAAAGGCTTCTTGAAGGGAAAGATGTAACTCTGTGAGAAGAATTAACAGAACACAGAGCAGTTTCTCAGAAAGCTTCTTTCCAGTTTTGAACGGAAGATATTTCCTTTTTCACCATAGCCCTCTATGGGCTTCAAAATATCCCTTTGCCAATTCCACAACAACAGCCTTAGCGAAAGGCTTCTTGAAGGGAAAGATGTAACTCTGTGAGATGAATTAACAGAACACAGAGCAGTTTCTCAGAAAGCTTCTTTCCGCTTTTGAACGGAAGATTTTTCCTTTTTCACCATAGCCCTCTAAGGGTTTCCAAATATCCCTTTGCCAATTCCACAAGAAAAGCCTTAGCGAAAGGCTTCTTGAAGGGAAAGATGTAACTCTGTGAGATGAATTAACAGAACACAGAGCAGTTTCTCAGAAAGCTTCTTTCCAGTTTTGAACGGAAGATATTTCCTTTTTCACCATAGCCCTCTATGGGCTTCCAAATATCCCTTTGCCAATTCCACAAGAACAAACTTAGCGAAAGGCTCCTTGAAGGGAAATATGTAACTTTGAGAGGTGAATTAACAGAACACAAAGCAGTTTCTCAGAAAGCTTCTTTCCAGTTTTGAACGGAAGATATTTCCTTTTTCACCATAGCCCTCTATGGGCTTCAAAATATCCCTTTGCCAATTCCACAAGAACAGCCTTAGAGAAAGGCTTCTTGAAGGGAAAGATGTAACTCTGTGAGATGAATTAACAGAACACAGAGCAGTTTCTCAGAAAGCTTCTTTCCGGTTTTGAACGGAAGATAATTCCTTTTTCACCATAGCCCTCTATGGGCTTCCAAATATCCCTTTGCCAATTGCACAAGAACAGCCTTAGCGAAAGGCTTCTTGAAGGGAAAGATGTAACTCTGTGAGATGAATTTACAGAACACAGAGCTGTTTCTCAGAAAGCTTCTTTCCACTTTTGAATGGAAGATATTTCCTTTTTCACCATAGCCCTCTATGGGCTTCCAAATATCCCTTTGCCAATTCCACAAGAACAGCCTTAGCGAAAGGTTTCTTGAAGGGAAAGATGTAACTCTGTGAGATGAATTAACAGAACACAGAGCAGTTTCTCAGAAAGCTTCTTTCCAGTTTTGAACGGAAGATATTTCCTTTTTCACCATAGCCCTCTATGAGCTTCCAAATATCCCTTTGCCAATTCCCGAAGAACAGTCTTAGCGAAAGGATGCTTGAAGGGATAGATGTAACTCTGTGAGATGAATTAACAGAACACAGAGCAGTTTCTCAGAAAGCTTCTTTCCAGTTTAGAACGGAAGATATTTCCTTTTTCACCATAGCCCTCTATGGGCTTCCAAATATCCCTTTGCCAATTCCTCAAGAACAGCCTTAGCGAAAGGATGCTTGAAGGGAAAGATGTAACTCTGTGAGATGAATTAACAGAACACAGAGCAGTTTCTCAGAAAGCTTCTTTCCACTTTTGAACGGAAGATATTTCCTTTTCCACCATAGCCCTCCATGGGCTTCCAAATATCCCTTTGCCAATTCCACAAGAACAGCCTTAGCGAAAGGCTCCTTGAAGGGAAAGATGTAACTCTGTGAGATGAATTAACAGAACACAGAGCAGTTTCTCAGAAAGCTTCTTTCCAGTTTTGAACGGAAGATATTTCCTTTTTCACCATAGCCCTCTATGGGCTTCCAAATATCCCTTTGCCAATTCCACAAGAACAGCCTTAGCGAAAGGCTCCTTGAAGGGAAAGATGTAACTCTGTGAGATGCATTAACAGAACACAAAGCAGTTTCTCTGAAAGCTTCTTTCCAGTTTTGAACGGAAGATACTTCCTTTTTCACAATAGCCCTCTATGGGCTTCCAAATATCCCTTTGCCAATTCCACAAGAACAGCCTTAGCGAAAGGCTTCTTGAAGGGAAAGATGTAACTCTGTGAGATGAATTAAGAGAACACAGAGATGTTTCTCAGAAAGCTTCTTTCCAGTTTTGAACGGAAGATATTTCCTTTTTCACCATAGCCCTCTAGGGGCTTCCAAATATCCCGTTGCCAATTCCACAAGAACAGCCTTAGCGAAAGGCTTCTTGAAGGGAAAGATGTAACTCTGTGAGATGAATTAACAGAACACAGAGCAGTTTCTCAGAAAGCTTCTTTCCACTTTTAAACGGAAGATATTTCCTTTTCCACCATAGTCCTCCATGGGCTTCCAAATATCCCTTTGCCAATTCCACAAGAACAGCCTTGACGAAAGGCTTCTTGAAGGGAAAGATGTAACTCTGTGAGATGAATTAACAGAACACAGAGCAGTTTCTCAGAAAGCTTCTTTCCAGTTTTGAACGGAAGATATTTCCTTTTTCACCATAGCCCTCTATGGGCTTCCAAATATCCCTTTGCCAATTCCACAAGAACAGCCTTAGCGAAAGGCTCCTTGAAGGGAAAGATGTAACTCTGTGAGATGAATTAACAGAACACAAAGCAGTTTCTCAGAAAGCTTCTATCCAGTTTTGAACGGAAGATATTTCCTTTTTCACCATAGCCCTCTATGGGCTTCAAAATCTCCCTTTGCCAATTCCACAAGAACAGCCTTAGCGAAAGGCTTCTTGAAGGGAAAGATGTAACTCTGTGAGATGAATTAACAGAACACAGAGCAGTTTCTCAGAAAGCTTCTTTCCGGTTTTGAACGGAAGATAATTCCTTTTTCACCATAGCCCTCTATGGGCTTCCAAATATCCCTTTGCCAATTCCACAAGAACAGCCTTAGCGAAAGGCTTCTTGGAGGGAAAGATGTAACTCTGTGAGATGAATTTACAGAACACAGAGCAGTTTCTCAGAAAGCTTCTTTCCACTTTTGAACGGAAGATATTTCCTTTTTTACCATAGCCCTCATAGGGCTTCCAAATATCCCTTTGCCAATTCCACAAGAACAGCCTTAGCGAAAGGCTTCTTGAAGGGAAAGATGTAACTCTGTGAGATGAATTAACAGAACACAGAGCAGTTTTTCAGAAAGCTTCTTTCCAGTTTTGAACGGAAGATATTTCCTTTTTCACCATAGCCCTCTATGGGCTTCCAAATATCCCTTTGCCAATTCCACAAGAACAGCCTTAGTGAAAGGCTCCTTGAAGGGAAAGATGTAACTCTGTGAGATGAATTAACAGAACACAAAGCAGTTTCTCAGAAAGCTCCTTTCCAGTTTTGAACGGAAGATATTTCCTTTTTCACCATAGCCCTCTATGGGCTTCCAAATATCCCTTTGCCAATTCCACAAGAACAGCCTTAGCGAAAGGCTTCTTGAAGGGAAAGATGTAACTCTGTGAGATGAATTAACAAAACACAGAGCAGTTTCTCAGAAAGCTTCTTTCCGGTTTTGAACGGAAGATAATTCCTTTTTCACCATAGCCCTCTATGGGCTTCCAAATATCCCTTTGCCAATTCCACAAGAACAGCCTTAGCGAAAGGCTTCTTGAAGGGAAAGATGTAACTCTGTGAGATGAATTAACAGAACACAGAGCAGTTTCTCAGAAAGCTTCTTTCCAGTTTTGAACGGAAGATATTTCCTTTTTCACCATAGCCCTCTATGGGCTTCCAAATATCCCTTTGCCAATTCCACAAGAACAGCCTTAGCGAAAGCCTCCTTGAAGGGAAAGATGTAACTCTGTGAGATGCATTAACAGAACACAAAGCAGTTTCTCTGAAAGCTTCTTTCCAGTTTTGAACGGAAGATAATTCCTTTTTCACCATAGCCCTCTATGGGCTTCGAAATATCCGTTTGCCAATTCCACAAGAACAGCCTTAGCGAAAGGCTTCTTGAAGGGAAAGATGTAACTCTGTGAGATGAATTAACAGAACACAGAGCAGTTTCTCAGAAAGTTTCTTTCCACTTTTGAAGGTAAGATATTTCCTTTTTCACCATAGCCCTCTATGGGCTTCCAAATATCCCTTTGCCAATTCCACAAGAACAGCCTTAGCGAAAGGCTTCTTGAAGGGAAAGATGTAACTCTGTGAGATGAATTAACAGAACACAGAGCAGTTTCTCAGAAAGCTTCTTTCCAGTTTTGAACGGAAGATATTTCCTTTTTTACCATAGCCCTCATAGGGCTTCCAAATATCCCATTGCCAATTCCACAAGAACAGCCTTAGCGAAAGGCTTCTTGAAGGGAAAGATGTAACTCTGTGAGATGAATTAACAGAACACAGAGCAGTTTCTCAGAAAGCTTCTTTCCAGTTTTGAACGGAAGATATTTCCTTTTTCACCATAGCCCTCTATGGGCTTCCAAATATCCCTTTGCCAATTCCACAAGAACAGCCTTAGCGAAAGGCTTCTTGAAGGGAAAGATGTAACTCTGTGAGATGAATTAACAGAACACAGAGCAGTTTCTCAGAAAGCTTCTTTCCAGTTTAGAACGGAAGATATTTCCTTTTTCACCATAGCCCTATATGGGCTTCCAAATATCCCTTTGCCAATTCCACAAGAACAGCCTAAGCGAAAGGCTTCTTGAAGGGAAAGATGTAACTCTGTGAGATGAATTAACAGAACACAGAGCAGTTTCTCAGAAAGCTTCTTTCCAGTTTTGAACGGAAGATATTTCCTTTTTCACCATAGCCCTCTATGGGCTTTCAAATATCCCTTTGCCAATTCCCGAAGAACAGCCTTAGCGAAAGGATGCTTGAAGGGAAAGATGTAACTCTGTGAGATGAATTAACAGAACACAGAGCAGTTTCTCAGAAAGCTTCTTTCCAGTTTTGAACGGAAGATATTTCCTTTTTCACCATAGCCCTCTATGGGCTTCCAAATATCCCTTTGCCAATTCCTCAAGAACAGCCTTAGCGAAAGGCTTCTTGAAGGGAAAGATGTAACTCTGTGAGATGAATTAACAGAACACAGAGCAGTTTCTCAGAAAGCTTCTTTCCACTTTTGAACGGAAGATATTTCGTTTTTCACCATAGCCCTCTATGGTCTTCCAAATATCCCTTTGCCAATTCCACAAGAACAGCCTTAGCGAAAGGCTTCTTGAAGGGAAAGATGTAACTCTGTGAGATGAATTAACAGAACACAGAGCAGTTTCTCAGAAAGCATCTTTCCACTTTTGAACGGAAGATATTTCCTTTTCCACCATAGCCTCCACGGGCTTCCAAATATCCCTTTGCCAATTCCACAAGAACAGCCTTAGCGAAAGGCTTCTTGAAGGGAAAGATGTAACTCTGTGAGATGAATTTACAGAACACAGAGCAGTTTCTCAGAAAGCTTCTTTCCAGTTTTGAACGGAAGATATTTCCTTTTTCACCATAGCCCTCTATGGTCTTCCAAATATCCCTTTGCCAATTCCACAAGAACAGCCTTAGCGAAAGGCTTCTTGAAGGGAAAGATGTAACTCTGTGAGATGAATTAACAGAACACAGAGCAGTTTCTCAGAAATCTTCTTTCCACTTTTGAACGGAAGATATTTCCTTTTCCACCATAGCCCTCCATGGGCTTCCAAATATCCCTTTGCCAATTCCACAAGAACAGCCTTAGCGAAAGGCTCCTTGAAGGGAAAGATGTAACTCTGTGAGATGAATTAACAGAACACAGAGCAGTTTCTCAGAAAGCTTCTTTCCAGTTTTGAACGGAAGATATTTCCTTTTTCACCATAGCCCTTTTGGGCTTCCAAATATCCGTTTGCCAATTAAACAAGAACAGCCTGAGCTAAAGGCTTCTTGAAGGGAAAGATGTAACTCTGTGAGAAGAATTAACAGAACACAGAGCAGTTTCTCAGAAAGCTTCTTTCCAGTTTTGAACGGAAGATATTTCCTTTTTCACCATAGCCCTCTATGGGCTTCAAAATATCCCTTTGCCAATTCCACAACAACAGCCTTAGCGAAAGGCTTCTTGAAGGGAAAGATGTAACTCTGTGAGATGAATTAACAGAACACAGAGCAGTTTCTCAGAAAGCTTCTTTCCGCTTTTGAACGGAAGATTTTTCCTTTTTCACCATAGCCCTCTAAGGGTTTCCAAATATCCCTTTGCCAATTCCACAAGAAAAGCCTTAGCGAAAGGCTTCTTGAAGGGAAAGATGTAACTCTGTGAGATGAATTAACAGAACACAGAGCAGTTTCTCAGAAAGCTTCTTTCCAGTTTTGAACGGAAGATATTTCCTTTTTCACCATAGCCCTCTATGGGCTTCCAAATATCCCTTTGCCAATTCCACAAGAACAAACTTAGCGAAAGGCTCCTTGAAGGGAAATATGTAACTTTGAGAGGTGAATTAACAGAACACAAAGCAGTTTCTCAGAAAGCTTCTTTCCAGTTTTGAACGGAAGATATTTCCTTTTTCACCATAGCCCTCTATGGGCTTCAAAATATCCCTTTGCCAATTCCACAAGAACAGCCTTAGAGAAAGGCTTCTTGAAGGGAAAGATGTAACTCTGTGAGATGAATTAACAGAACACAGAGCAGTTTCTCAGAAAGCTTCTTTCCGGTTTTGAACGGAAGATAATTCCTTTTTCACCATAGCCCTCTATGGGCTTCCAAATATCCCTTTGCCAATTGCACAAGAACAGCCTTAGCGAAAGGCTTCTTGAAGGGAAAGATGTAACTCTGTGAGATGAATTTACAGAACACAGAGCTGTTTCTCAGAAAGCTTCTTTCCACTTTTGAATGGAAGATATTTCCTTTTTCACCATAGCCCTCTATGGGCTTCCAAATATCCCTTTGCCAATTCCACAAGAACAGCCTTAGCGAAAGGTTTCTTGAAGGGAAAGATGTAACTCTGTGAGATGAATTAACAGAACACAGAGCAGTTTCTCAGAAAGCTTCTTTCCAGTTTTGAACGGAAGATATTTCCTTTTTCACCATAGCCCTCTATGAGCTTCCAAATATCCCTTTGCCAATTCCCGAAGAACAGTCTTAGCGAAAGGATGCTTGAAGGGATAGATGTAACTCTGTGAGATGAATTAACAGAACACAGAGCAGTTTCTCAGAAAGCTTCTTTCCAGTTTAGAACGGAAGATATTTCCTTTTTCACCATAGCCCTCTATGGGCTTCCAAATATCCCTTTGCCAATTCCTCAAGAACAGCCTTAGCGAAAGGATGCTTGAAGGGAAAGATGTAACTCTGTGAGATGAATTAACAGAACACAGAGCAGTTTCTCAGAAAGCTTCTTTCCACTTTTGAACGGAAGATATTTCCTTTTCCACCATAGCCCTCCATGGGCTTCCAAATATCCCTTTGCCAATTCCACAAGAACAGCCTTAGCGAAAGGCTCCTTGAAGGGAAAGATGTAACTCTGTGAGATGAATTAACAGAACACAGAGCAGTTTCTCAGAAAGCTTCTTTCCAGTTTTGAACGGAAGATATTTCCTTTTTCACCATAGCCCTCTATGGGCTTCCAAATATCCCTTTGCCAATTCCACAAGAACAGCCTTAGCGAAAGGCTCCTTGAAGGGAAAGATGTAACTCTGTGAGATGCATTAACAGAACACAAAGCAGTTTCTCTGAAAGCTTCTTTCCAGTTTTGAACGGAAGATACTTCCTTTTTCACAATAGCCCTCTATGGGCTTCCAAATATCCCTTTGCCAATTCCACAAGAACAGCCTTAGCGAAAGGCTTCTTGAAGGGAAAGATGTAACTCTGTGAGATGAATTAAGAGAACACAGAGATGTTTCTCAGAAAGCTTCTTTCCAGTTTTGAACGGAAGATATTTCCTTTTTCACCATAGCCCTCTAGGGGCTTCCAAATATCCCGTTGCCAATTCCACAAGAACAGCCTTAGCGAAAGGCTTCTTGAAGGGAAAGATGTAACTCTGTGAGATGAATTAACAGAACACAGAGCAGTTTCTCAGAAAGCTTCTTTCCACTTTTAAACGGAAGATATTTCCTTTTCCACCATAGTCCTCCATGGGCTTCCAAATATCCCTTTGCCAATTCCACAAGAACAGCCTTGACGAAAGGCTTCTTGAAGGGAAAGATGTAACTCTGTGAGATGAATTAACAGAACACAGAGCAGTTTCTCAGAAAGCTTCTTTCCAGTTTTGAACGGAAGATATTTCCTTTTTCACCATAGCCCTCTATGGGCTTCCAAATATCCCTTTGCCAATTCCACAAGAACAGCCTTAGCGAAAGGCTCCTTGAAGGGAAAGATGTAACTCTGTGAGATGAATTAACAGAACACAAAGCAGTTTCTCAGAAAGCTTCTATCCAGTTTTGAACGGAAGATATTTCCTTTTTCACCATAGCCCTCTATGGGCTTCAAAATCTCCCTTTGCCAATTCCACAAGAACAGCCTTAGCGAAAGGCTTCTTGAAGGGAAAGATGTAACTCTGTGAGATGAATTAACAGAACACAGAGCAGTTTCTCAGAAAGCTTCTTTCCGGTTTTGAACGGAAGATAATTCCTTTTTCACCATAGCCCTCTATGGGCTTCCAAATATCCCTTTGCCAATTCCACAAGAACAGCCTTAGCGAAAGGCTTCTTGGAGGGAAAGATGTAACTCTGTGAGATGAATTTACAGAACACAGAGCAGTTTCTCAGAAAGCTTCTTTCCACTTTTGAACGGAAGATATTTCCTTTTTTACCATAGCCCTCATAGGGCTTCCAAATATCCCTTTGCCAATTCCACAAGAACAGCCTTAGCGAAAGGCTTCTTGAAGGGAAAGATGTAACTCTGTGAGATGAATTAACAGAACACAGAGCAGTTTTTCAGAAAGCTTCTTTCCAGTTTTGAACGGAAGATATTTCCTTTTTCACCATAGCCCTCTATGGGCTTCCAAATATCCCTTTGCCAATTCCACAAGAACAGCCTTAGTGAAAGGCTCCTTGAAGGGAAAGATGTAACTCTGTGAGATGAATTAACAGAACACAAAGCAGTTTCTCAGAAAGCTCCTTTCCAGTTTTGAACGGAAGATATTTCCTTTTTCACCATAGCCCTCTATGGGCTTCCAAATATCCCTTTGCCAATTCCACAAGAACAGCCTTAGCGAAAGGCTTCTTGAAGGGAAAGATGTAACTCTGTGAGATGAATTAACAAAACACAGAGCAGTTTCTCAGAAAGCTTCTTTCCGGTTTTGAACGGAAGATAATTCCTTTTTCACCATAGCCCTCTATGGGCTTCCAAATATCCCTTTGCCAATTCCACAAGAACAGCCTTAGCGAAAGGTTTCTTGAAGGGAAAGATGTAACTCTGTGAGATGAATTAACAGAACACAGAGCAGTTTCTCAGAAAGCTTCTTTCCAGTTTTGAACGGAAGATATTTCCTTTTTCACCATAGCCCTCTATGAGCTTCCAAATATCCCTTTGCCAATTCCCGAAGAACAGTCTTAGCGAAAGGATGCTTGAAGGGATAGATGTAACTCTGTGAGATGAATTAACAGAACACAGAGCAGTTTCTCAGAAAGCTTCTTTCCAGTTTAGAACGGAAGATATTTCCTTTTTCACCATAGCCCTCTATGGGCTTCCAAATATCCCTTTGCCAATTCCTCAAGAACAGCCTTAGCGAAAGGATGCTTGAAGGGAAAGATGTAACTCTGTGAGATGAATTAACAGAACACAGAGCAGTTTCTCAGAAAGCTTCTTTCCACTTTTGAACGGAAGATATTTCCTTTTCCACCATAGCCCTCCATGGGCTTCCAAATATCCCTTTGCCAATTCCACAAGAACAGCCTTAGCGAAAGGCTCCTTGAAGGGAAAGATGTAACTCTGTGAGATGAATTAACAGAACACAGAGCAGTTTCTCAGAAAGCTTCTTTCCAGTTTTGAACGGAAGATATTTCCTTTTTCACCATAGCCCTCTATGGGCTTCCAAATATCCCTTTGCCAATTCCACAAGAACAGCCTTAGCGAAAGGCTCCTTGAAGGGAAAGATGTAACTCTGTGAGATGCATTAACAGAACACAAAGCAGTTTCTCTGAAAGCTTCTTTCCAGTTTTGAACGGAAGATACTTCCTTTTTCACAATAGCCCTCTATGGGCTTCCAAATATCCCTTTGCCAATTCCACAAGAACAGCCTTAGCGAAAGGCTTCTTGAAGGGAAAGATGTAACTCTGTGAGATGAATTAAGAGAACACAGAGATGTTTCTCAGAAAGCTTCTTTCCAGTTTTGAACGGAAGATATTTCCTTTTTCACCATAGCCCTCTAGGGGCTTCCAAATATCCCGTTGCCAATTCCACAAGAACAGCCTTAGCGAAAGGCTTCTTGAAGGGAAAGATGTAACTCTGTGAGATGAATTAACAGAACACAGAGCAGTTTCTCAGAAAGCTTCTTTCCACTTTTAAACGGAAGATATTTCCTTTTCCACCATAGTCCTCCATGGGCTTCCAAATATCCCTTTGCCAATTCCACAAGAACAGCCTTGACGAAAGGCTTCTTGAAGGGAAAGATGTAACTCTGTGAGATGAATTAACAGAACACAGAGCAGTTTCTCAGAAAGCTTCTTTCCAGTTTTGAACGGAAGATATTTCCTTTTTCACCATAGCCCTCTATGGGCTTCCAAATATCCCTTTGCCAATTCCACAAGAACAGCCTTAGCGAAAGGCTCCTTGAAGGGAAAGATGTAACTCTGTGAGATGAATTAACAGAACACAAAGCAGTTTCTCAGAAAGCTTCTATCCAGTTTTGAACGGAAGATATTTCCTTTTTCACCATAGCCCTCTATGGGCTTCAAAATCTCCCTTTGCCAATTCCACAAGAACAGCCTTAGCGAAAGGCTTCTTGAAGGGAAAGATGTAACTCTGTGAGATGAATTAACAGAACACAGAGCAGTTTCTCAGAAAGCTTCTTTCCGGTTTTGAACGGAAGATAATTCCTTTTTCACCATAGCCCTCTATGGGCTTCCAAATATCCCTTTGCCAATTCCACAAGAACAGCCTTAGCGAAAGGCTTCTTGGAGGGAAAGATGTAACTCTGTGAGATGAATTTACAGAACACAGAGCAGTTTCTCAGAAAGCTTCTTTCCACTTTTGAACGGAAGATATTTCCTTTTTTACCATAGCCCTCATAGGGCTTCCAAATATCCCTTTGCCAATTCCACAAGAACAGCCTTAGCGAAAGGCTTCTTGAAGGGAAAGATGTAACTCTGTGAGATGAATTAACAGAACACAGAGCAGTTTTTCAGAAAGCTTCTTTCCAGTTTTGAACGGAAGATATTTCCTTTTTCACCATAGCCCTCTATGGGCTTCCAAATATCCCTTTGCCAATTCCACAAGAACAGCCTTAGTGAAAGGCTCCTTGAAGGGAAAGATGTAACTCTGTGAGATGAATTAACAGAACACAAAGCAGTTTCTCAGAAAGCTCCTTTCCAGTTTTGAACGGAAGATATTTCCTTTTTCACCATAGCCCTCTATGGGCTTCCAAATATCCCTTTGCCAATTCCACAAGAACAGCCTTAGCGAAAGGCTTCTTGAAGGGAAAGATGTAACTCTGTGAGATGAATTAACAAAACACAGAGCAGTTTCTCAGAAAGCTTCTTTCCGGTTTTGAACGGAAGATAATTCCTTTTTCACCATAGCCCTCTATGGGCTTCCAAATATCCCTTTGCCAATTCCACAAGAACAGCCTTAGCGAAAGGCTTCTTGAAGGGAAAGATGTAACTCTGTGAGATGAATTAACAGAACACAGAGCAGTTTCTCAGAAAGCTTCTTTCCAGTTTTGAACGGAAGATATTTCCTTTTTCACCATAGCCCTCTATGGGCTTCCAAATATCCCTTTGCCAATTCCACAAGAACAGCCTTAGCGAAAGCCTCCTTGAAGGGAAAGATGTAACTCTGTGAGATGCATTAACAGAACACAAAGCAGTTTCTCTGAAAGCTTCTTTCCAGTTTTGAACGGAAGATAATTCCTTTTTCACCATAGCCCTCTATGGGCTTCGAAATATCCGTTTGCCAATTCCACAAGAACAGCCTTAGCGAAAGGCTTCTTGAAGGGAAAGATGTAACTCTGTGAGATGAATTAACAGAACACAGAGCAGTTTCTCAGAAAGTTTCTTTCCACTTTTGAAGGTAAGATATTTCCTTTTTCACCATAGCCCTCTATGGGCTTCCAAATATCCCTTTGCCAATTCCACAAGAACAGCCTTAGCGAAAGGCTTCTTGAAGGGAAAGATGTAACTCTGTGAGATGAATTAACAGAACACAGAGCAGTTTCTCAGAAAGCTTCTTTCCAGTTTTGAACGGAAGATATTTCCTTTTTTACCATAGCCCTCATAGGGCTTCCAAATATCCCATTGCCAATTCCACAAGAACAGCCTTAGCGAAAGGCTTCTTGAAGGGAAAGATGTAACTCTGTGAGATGAATTAACAGAACACAGAGCAGTTTCTCAGAAAGCTTCTTTCCAGTTTTGAACGGAAGATATTTCCTTTTTCACCATAGCCCTCTATGGGCTTCCAAATATCCCTTTGCCAATTCCACAAGAACAGCCTTAGCGAAAGGCTTCTTGAAGGGAAAGATGTAACTCTGTGAGATGAATTAACAGAACACAGAGCAGTTTCTCAGAAAGCTTCTTTCCAGTTTAGAACGGAAGATATTTCCTTTTTCACCATAGCCCTATATGGGCTTCCAAATATCCCTTTGCCAATTCCACAAGAACAGCCTTAGCGAAAGGCTCCTTGAAGGGAAAGATGTAACTCTGTGAGATGAATTAACACAACACAAAGCAGTTTCTCAGAAAGCTCCTTTCCAGTTTTGAACGGAAGATATTTCCTTTTTCACCATAGCCCTCTATGGGCTTCCAAATATCCCTTTGCCAATTCCACAAGAACAGCCTTAGCGAAAGGCTTCTTGAAGGGAAAGATGTAACTCTGTGAGATGAATTAACAGAACACAGAGCAGTTTCTCAGAAAGCTTCTTTCCGGTTTTGAACGGAAGATAATTCCTTTTTCACCATAGCCCTCTATGGGCTTCCAAATATCCCTTTGCCAATTCCACAAGAACAGCCTTAGCGAAAGGCTTCTTGAAGGGAAAGATGTAACTCTGTGAGATGAATTTACAGAACACAGAGCAGTTTCTCAGAAAGTTTCTTTCCACTTTTGAAGGGAAGATATTTCCTTTTTCACCATAGCCCTCTATGGGCTTCCAAATATCCCTTTGCCAATTCCACAAGAACAGCCTAAGCGAAAGGCTTCTTGAAGGGAAAGATGTAACTCTGTGAGATGAATTAACAGAACACAGAGCAGTTTCTCAGAAAGCTTCTTTCCAGTTTTGAACGGAAGATATTTCCTTTTTCACCATAGCCCTCTATGGGCTTTCAAATATCCCTTTGCCAATTCCCGAAGAACAGCCTTAGCGAAAGGATGCTTGAAGGGAAAGATGTAACTCTGTGAGATGAATTAACAGAACACAGAGCAGTTTCTCAGAAAGCTTCTTTCCAGTTTTGAACGGAAGATATTTCCTTTTTCACCATAGCCCTCTATGGGCTTCCAAATATCCCTTTGCCAATTCCTCAAGAACAGCCTTAGCGAAAGGCTTCTTGAAGGGAAAGATGTAACTCTGTGAGATGAATTAACAGAACACAGAGCAGTTTCTCAGAAAGCTTCTTTCCAGTTTTGAACGGAAGATATTTCCTTTTTCACCATAGCCCTCTATGGTCTTCCAAATATCCCTTTGCCAATTCCACAAGAACAGCCTTAGCGAAAGGCTTCTTGAAGGGAAAGATGTAACTCTGTGAGATGAATTAACAGAACACAGAGCAGTTTCTCAGAAAGCATCTTTCCACTTTTGAACGGAAGATATTTCCTTTTCCACCATAGCCCTCCACGGGCTTCCAAATATCCCTTTGCCAATTCCACAAGAACAGCCTTAGCGAAAGGCTTCTTGAAGGGAAAGATGTAACTCTGTGAGATGAATTTACAGAACACAGAGCAGTTTCTCAGAAAGCTTCTTTCCAGTTTTGAACGGAAGATATTTCCTTTTTAACCATAGCCCTCTATGGTCTTCCAAATATCCCTTTGCCAATTCCACAAGAACAGCCTTAGCGAAAGGCTTCTTGAAGGGAAAGATGTAACTCTGTGAGATGAATTAACAGAACACAGAGCAGTTTCTCAGAAATCTTCTTTCCACTTTTGAACGGAAGATATTTCCTTTTCCACCATAGCCCTCCATGGGCTTCCAAATATCCCTTTGCCAATTCCACAAGAACAGCCTTAGCGAAAGGCTCCTTGAAGGGAAAGATGTCACTCTGTGAGATGAATTAACAGAACACAGAGCAGTTTCTCAGAAAGCTTCTTTCCAGTTTTGAACGGAAGATATTTCCTTTTTCACCATAGCCCTCTAGGGGCTTCCAAATATCCCTTTACCAATTCCACAAGAACAGCCTTAGCGAAAGGCTTCTTGAAGGGAAAGATGTAACTCTGTGAAATGAATTAACAGAACACAGAGCAGTTTCTCAGAAAGCTTCTTTCCACTTTTGAACGGAAGATATTTCCTTTTCCACCATAGCCCTCCATGGGCTTCCAAATATCACTTTGCCAATTCCACAAGAACAGCCTTAGCGAAAGGCTTCTTGAAGGGAAAGATGTAACTCTGTGAGATGAATTAACAGAACACGGAGCAGTTTCTCAGAAAGCTTCTTTCCAGTTTTGAACGGAAGATATTTCCTTTTTCACCATAGCCCTCTATGGGCTTCCAAATATCCTTTTGCCAATTCCATAAGAACAGCCTTAGCGAAAGGCTTCTTGAAGGGAAAGATGTAACTCTGTGAGATGAATTAACAGAGCACAGAGCAGTTTCTCAGAAAGCTTCTTTCCAGTTTTGAACGGAAGATATTTCCTTTTTCACCATAGCCCTTTTGGGCTTCCAAATATCCGTTTGCCAATTAAACAAGAACAGCCTGAGCTAAAGGCTTCTTGAAGGGAAAGATGTAACTCTGTGAGAAGAATTAACAGAACACAGAGCAGTTTCTCAGAAAGCTTCTTTCCAGTTTTGAACGGAAGATATTTCCTTTTTCACCATAGCCCTCTATGGGCTTCAAAATATCCCTTTGCCAATTCCACAACAACAGCCTTAGCGAAAGGCTTCTTGAAGGGAAAGATGTAACTCTGTGAGATGAATTAACAGAACACAGAGCAGTTTCTCAGAAAGCTTCTTTCCGCTTTTGAACGGAAGATTTTTCCTTTTTCACCATAGCCCTCTATGGGTTTCCAATTATCCCTTTGCCAATTCCACAAGAAAAGCCTTAGCGAAAGGCTTCTTGAAGGGAAAGATGTAACTCTGTGAGATGAATTAACAGAACACAGAGCAGTTTCTCAGAAAGCTTCTTTCCAGTTTTGAACGGAAGATATTTCCTTTTTCACCATAGCCCTCTATGGGCTTCCAAATATCCCTTTGCCAATTCCACAAGAACAAACTTAGCGAAAGGCTCCTTGAAGGGAAAGATGTAACTTTGAGAGATGAATTAACAGAACACAAAGCAGTTTCTCAGAAAGCTTCTTTCCAGTTTTGAACGGAAGATATTTCCTTTTTCACCATAGCCCTCTATGGGCTTCAAAATATCCCTTTGCCAATTCCACAAGAACAGCCTTAGAGAAAGGCTTCTTGAAGGGAAAGATGTAACTCTGTGAGATGAATTAACAGAACACAGAGCAGTTTCTCAGAAAGCTTCTTTCCGGTTTTGAACGGAAGATAATTCCTTTTTCACCATAGCCCTCTATGGGCTTCCAAATATCCCTTTGCCAATTGCACAAGAACAGCCTTAGCGAAAGGCTTCTTGAAGGGAAAGATGTAACTCTGTGAGATGAATTTACAGAACACAGAGCTGTTTCTCAGAAAGCTTCTTTCCACTTTTGAATGGAAGATATTTCCTTTTTCACCATAGCCCTCTATGGGCTTCCAAATATCCCTTTGCCAATTCCACAAGAACAGCCTTAGCGAAAGGTTTCTTGAAGGGAAAGATGTAACTCTGTGAGATGAATTAACAGAACACAGAGCAGTTTCTCAGAAAGCTTCTTTCCAGTTTTGAACGGAAGATATTTCCTTTTTCACCATAGCCCTCTATGAGCTTCCAAATATCCCTTTGCCAATTCCCGAAGAACATTCTTAGCGAAAGGATGCTTGAAGGGAAAGATGTAACTCTGTGAGATGAATTAACAGAACACAGAGCAGTTTCTCAGAAAGCTTCTTTCCAGTTTTGAACGGAAGATATTTCCTTTTTCACCATAGCCCTCTATGGGCTTCCAAATATCCCTTTGCCAATTCCTCAAGAACAGCCTTAGCGAAAGGATGCTTGAAGGGAAAGATGTAACTCTGTGAGATGAATTAACAGAACACAGAGCAGTTTCTCAGAAAGCTTCTTTCCACTTTTGAACGGAAGATATTTCCTTTTCCACCATAGCCCTCCATGGGCTTCCAAATATCCCTTTGCCAATTCCACAAGAACAGCCTTAGCGAAAGGCTCCTTGAAGGGAAAGATGTAACTCTGTGAGATGAATTAACAGAACACAGAGCAGTTTCTCAGAAAGCTTCTTTCCAGTTTTGAACGGAAGATATTTCCTTTTTCACCATAGCCCTCTATGGGCTTCCAAATATCCCTTTGCCAATTCCACAAGAACAGCCTTAGCGAAAGGCTCCTTGAAGGGAAAGATGTAACTCTGTGAGATGCATTAACAGAACACAAAGCAGTTTCTCTGAAAGCTTCTTTCCAGTTTTGAACGGAAGATACTTCCTTTTTCACAATAGCCCTCTATGGGCTTCCAAATATCCCTTTGCCAATTCCACAAGAACAGCCTTAGCGAAAGGCTTCTTGAAGGGAAAGATGTAACTCTGTGAGATGAATTAAGAGAACACAGAGATGTTTCTCAGAAAGCTTCTTTCCAGTTTTGAACGGAAGATATTTCCTTTTTCACCATAGCCCTCTAGGGGCTTCCAAATATCCCGTTGCCAATTCCACAAGAACAGCCTTAGCGAAAGGCTTCTTGAAGGGAAAGATGTAACTCTGTGAGATGAATTAACAGAACACAGAGCAGTTTCTCAGAAAGCTTCTTTCCACTTTTAAACGGAAGATATTTCCTTTTGCACCATAGTCCTCCATGGGCTTCCAAATATCCCTTTGCCAATTCCACAAGAACAGCCTTGACGAAAGGCTTCTTGAAGGGAAAGATGTAACTCTGTGAGATGAATTAACAGAACACAGAGCAGTTTCTCAGAAAGCTTCTTTCCAGTTTTGAACGGAAGATATTTCCTTTTTCACCATAGCCCTCTATGGGCTTCCAAATATCCCTTTGCCAATTCCACAAGAACAGCCTTAGCGAAAGGCTCCTTGAAAGGAAAGATGTAACTCTGTGAGATGAATTAACAGAACACAAAGCAGTTTCTCAGAAAGCTTCTTTCCAGTTTTGAACGGAAGATATTTCCTTTTTCACCATAGCCCTCTATGGGCTTCAAAATCTCCCTTTGCCAATTCCACAAGAACAGCCTTAGCGAAAGGCTTCTTGAAGGGAAAGATGTAACTCTGTGAGATGAATTAACAGAACACAGAGCAGTTTCTCAGAAAGCTTCTTTCCGGTTTTGAACGGAAGATAATTCCTTTTTCACCATAGCCCTCTATGGGCTTCCAAATATCCCTTTGCCAATTCCACAAGAACAGCCTTAGCGAAAGGCTTCTTGGAGGGAAAGATGTAACTCTGTGGGATGAATTTACAGAACACAGAGCAGTTTCTCAGAAAGCTTCTTTCCACTTTTGAACGGAAGATATTTCCTTTTTTACCATAGCCCTCATAGGGCTTCCAAATATCCCATTGCCAATTACACAAGAACAGCCTTAGCGAAAGGCTTCTTGAAGGGAAAGATGTAACTCTGTGAGATGAATTAACAGAACACAGAGCAGTTTCTCAGAAAGCTTCTTTCCAGTTTTGAACGGAAGATATTTCCTTTTTCACCATAGCCCTCTATGGGCTTCCAAATATCCCTTTGCCAATTCCACAAGAACAGCCTTAGCGAAAGGCTTCTTGAAGGGAAAGATGTAACTCTGTGAGATGAATTAACAGAACACAGAGCAGTTTCTCAGAAAGCTTCTTTCCAGTTTTGAACGGAAGATATTTCCTTTTTCACCATAGCCCTCTATGGGCTTCCAAATATCCCTTTGCCAATTCCACAAGAACAGCCTTAGCGAAAGGCTCCTTGAAGGGAAAGATGTAACTCTGTGAGATGAATTAACAGAACACAAAGCAGTTTCTCAGAAAGCTCCTTTCCAGTTTTGAACGGAAGATATTTCCTTTTTCACCATAGCCCTCTATGGGCTTCCAAATATCCCTTTGCCAATTCCACAAGAACAGCCTTAGCGAAAGGCTTCTTGAAGGGAAAGATGTAACTCTGTGAGATGAATTAACAGAACACAGAGCAGTTTCTCAGAAAGCTTCTTTCCGGTTTTGAACGGAAGATAATTCCTTTTTCACCATAGCCCTCTATGGGCTTCCAAATATCCCTTTGCCAATTCCACAAGAACAGCCTTAGCGAAAGGCTTCTTGAAGGGAAAGATGTAACTCTGTGAGATGAATTTACAGAACACAGAGCAGTTTCTCAGAAAGTTTCTTTCCACTTTTGAAGGGAAGATATTTCCTTTTTCACCATAGCCCTCTATGGGCTTCCAAATATCCCTTTGCCAATTCCACAAGAACAGCCTAAGCGAAAGGCTTCTTGAAGGGAAAGATGTAACTCTGTGAGATGAATTAACAGAACACAGAGCAGTTTCTCAGAAAGCTTCTTTCCATTTTTGAACGGAAGATATTTCCTTTTTCACCATAGCCCTCTATGGGCTTTCAAATATCCCTTTGCCAATTCCCGAAGAACAGCCTTAGCGAAAGGATGCTTGAAGGGAAAGATGTAACTCTGTGAGATGAATTAACAGAACACAGAGCAGTTTCTCAGAAAGCTTCTTTCCAGTTTAGAACGGAAGATATTTCCTTTTTCACCATAGCCCTCTATGGGCTTCCAAATATCCGTTTGCCAATTAAACAAGAACAGCCTGAGCTAAAGGCTTCTTGAAGGGAAAGATGTAACTCTGTGAGAAGAATTAACAGAACACAGAGCAGTTTCTCAGAAAGCTTCTTTCCAGTTTTGAACGGAAGATATTTCCTTTTTCACCATAGCCCTCTATGGGCTTCAAAATATCCCTTTGCCAATTCCACAACAACAGCCTTAGCGAAAGGCTTCTTGAAGGGAAAGATGTAACTCTGTGAGATGAATTAACAGAACACAGAGCAGTTTCTCAGAAAGCTTCTTTCCGCTTTTGAACGGAAGATTTTTCCTTTTTCACCATAGCCCTCTATGGGTTTCCAAATATCCCTTTGCCAATTCCACAAGAAAAGCCTTAGCGAAAGGCTTCTTGAAGGGAAGATGTAACTCTGTGAGATGAATTAACAGAACACAGAGCAGTTTCTCAGAAAGCTTCTTTCCAGTTTAGAACGGAAGATATTTCCTTTTTCACCATAGCCCTCTATGGGCTTCCAAATATCCCTTTGCCAATTCCTCAAGAACAGCCTTAGCGAAAGGATGCTTGAAGGGAAAGATGTAACTCTGTGAGATGAATTAACAGAACACAGAGCAGTTTCTCAGAAAGCTTCTTTCCAGTTTTGAACGGAAGATATTTCCTTTTTCACCATAGCCCTCTATGGTATTCCAAATATCCCTTTGCCAATTCCACAAGAACAGCCTTAGCGAAAGGCTTCTTGAAGGGAAAGATGTAACTGTGTGAGATGAATTAACAGAACACAGAGCAGTTTCTCAGAAAGCTTCTTTCAACTTTTGAACGGAAGATATTTCCTTTTCCACCATAGCCCTCCATGGGCTTCCAAATATCCCTTTGCCAATTCCACAAGAACAGCCTTAGCGAAAGGCTCCTTGAAGGGAAAGATGTAACTCTGTGAGATGAATTAACAGAACACAGAGCAGTTTCTCAGAAAGCTTCTTTCCAGTTTTGAACGGAAGATATTTCCTTTTTCACCATAGCCCTCTATGGGCTTCCAAATATCCCTTTGCCAATTCCACAAGAACAGCCTTAGCGAAAGGCTTCTTGAAGGGAAAGATGTAACTCTGTGAGATGAATTAACAGAACACAAACCAGTTTCTCAGAAAGCTTCTTTCCAGTTTTGAACGGAAGATATTTCCTTTTTCACCATAGCCCTCTATGGGTTTCCAAATATCCCTTTGCCAATTCCACAAGAAAAGCCTTAGCGAAAGTCTTCTTGAAGGGAAAGATGTAACTCTGTGAGATGAATTAACAGAACACAGAGCAGTTTCTCAGAAAGCTTTTTTCCACTTTTGAACGGAAGATATTTCCTTTTCCACCATAGCCCTCCATTGGCTTCCAAATATCCCTTTGCCAATTCCACAAGAACAGCCTTAGCGAAAGGCTTCTTGAAGGGAAAGATGTAACTCTGTGAGATGAATTAACAGAACACAGAGCAGTTTCTCAGAAAGCTTCTTTCCAGTTTTGAACGGAAGATATTTCCTTTTTCACCATAGCCCTCTATGGGCTTCCAAATATCCCTTTGCCAATTCCACAAGAACAGCCTTAGCGAAAGGCTTCTTGAAGGGAAAGATGTAACTCTGTGAGATGAATTAACAGAACACAGAGCAGTTTCTCAGAAAGCTTCTTTCCACTTTTGAACGGAAGATATTTCCTTTTTCACCATAGCCCTCTATGGGCTTCCAAATATCCGTTTGCCAATTCCACAAGAACAGCCTTAGCGAAAGGCTTCTTGAAGGGAAAGATGTAACTCTGTGAGATGAATTAACAGAACACAGAGCAGTTTCTCAGAAAGCTTCTTTCCAGTTTTGAACGGAAGATATTTCCTTTTTCACCATAGGCCTCTATGGGTTTCCAAATATCCCTTTGCCAATTCCACAAGAAAAGCCTTAGCGAAAGGCTTCCTGAAGGGAAAGATGTAACTCTGTGAGATGAATTAACAGAACACAGAGCAGTTTCTCAGAAAGCTTTTTTCCACTTTTGAACGGAAGATATTTCCTTTTCCACCATAGCCCTCCATTGGCTTCCAAATATCCCTTTGCCAATTCCACAAGAACAGCCTTAGCGAATGGCTTCTTGAAGGGAAAGATGTAACTCTGTGAGATGAATTAACAGAACACAGAGCAGTTTCTCAGAAAGCTTCTTTCCAGTTTTGAACGGAAGATATTTCCTTTTTCACCATAGCCCTCTATGGGCTTCCAAATATCCCTTTGCCAATTCCACAAGAACAGCCTTAGCGAAAGGCTTCTTGAAGGGAAAGATGTAACTCTGTGAGATGAATTAACAGAACACAAAGCAGTTTCTCAGAAAGCTTCTCTCCAGTTTTGAACGGAAGATATTTCCTTTTTCACCATAGCCCTCTATGGGCTTCCAAATAACCCTTTGCCAATTCCACAAGAACAGCCTTAGCGAAAGGCTTCTTGAAGGGGAAGATGTAACTCTGTGAGATGAATTAACAGAACACAGAGCAGATTCTCAGAAAGCTTCTTCCCAGTTTTGAACGGAAGATATTTCCTTTTTTACCATAGCCCTCATTGGGCTTCCAAATATCCCATTGCCAATTCCACAAGAACAGCCTTAGCGAAAGGCTTCTTGAAGGGAAAGATGTAACTCTGTGAGATGAATTAACAGAACACAGAGCAGTTTCTCAGAAAGCTTCTTTCCAGTTTTGAACGGAAGATATTTCCTTTTTCACCATAGCCCTCTATGGGCTTCCAAATATCCCTTTGCCAATTCCACAAGAACAGCCTTAGCGAAAGGCTTCTTGAAGGGAAAGATGTAACTCTGTGAGATGAATTAACAGAACACAGAGCAGTTTCTCAGAAAGCTTCTTTCCAGTTTTGAACGGAAGATATTTCCTTTTTCACCATAGCCCTCTATGGGCTTCCAAATATCCCTTTGCCAATTCCACAAGAACAGCCTTAGCGAAAGGCTTCTTGAAGGGAAAGATGTAACTCTGTGAGATGAATTAACAGAACACAGAGCAGTTTCTCAGAAAGCTTCTTTCCAGTTTTGAACGGAAGATATTTCCTTTTTCACCATAGCCCTCTATGGGCTTCCAAATATCCCGTTGCCAATTCCTCAAGAACAGCCTTAGCGAAAGGATGCTTGAAGGGAAAGATGTAACTCTGTGAGATGAATTAACAGAACACAGAGCAGTTTCTCAGAAAGCTTCTTTCCAGTTTTGAACGGAAGATATTTCCTTTTTCACCATAGCCCTCTATGGTCTTCCAAATATCCCTTTGCCAATTCCACAAGAACAGCCTTAGCGAAAGGCTTCTTGAAGGGAAAGATGTAACTCTGTGAGATGAATTAACAGAACACAGAGCAGTTTCTCAGAAAGCTTCTTTCCACTTTTGAACGGAAGATATTTCCTTTTCCACCATAGCCCTCCATGGGCTTCCAAATATCCCTTTGGCAATTCCACAAGAACAGCCTTAGCGAAAGGCTCCTTGAAGTGAAAGATGTAACTCTGTGAGATGAATTAACAGAACACAGAGCAGTTTCTCAGAAAGCTTCTTTCAAGTTTTGAACGGAAGATATTTCGTTTTTCACCATAGCCCTCTATGGGCTTCCAAATATCCCTTTGCCAATTCCACAAGAACAGCCTTAGCGAAAGGCTTCTTGAAGGGAAAGATGTAACTCTGTGAGATGAATTAACAGAACACAGAGCAGTTTCTCAGAAAGCTTTTTTCCACTTTTGAACGGAAGATATTTCCTTTTCCACCATAGCCCTCCATTGGCTTCCAAATATCCCTTTGCCAATTCCACAAGAACAGCCTTAGCGAAAGGCTTCTTGAAGGGAAAGATGTAACTCTGTGAGATGAATTAACAGAACACAGAGCAGTTTCTCAGAAAGCTTCTTTCCAGTTTTGAACGGAAGATATTTCCTTTTTCACCATAGCCCTCTATGGGCTTCCAAATATCCCTTTGCCAATTGCACAAGAACAGCCTTAGCGAAAGGCTTCTTGAAGGGAAAGATGTAACTCTGTGAGATGAATTAACAGAACACAAAGCAGTTTCTCAGAAAGCTTCTTTCCAGTTTTGAACGGAAGATATTTCCTTTTTCACCATAGCCCTCTATGGGCTTCCAAATATCCCTTTGCCAATTCCACAAGAACAGCCTTAGCGAAAGGCTTCTTGAAGGGAAAGATGTAACTCTGTGAGATGAATTAACAGAACACAGAGCAGTTTCTCAGAAAGCTTCTTTCCAGTTTTGAACGGAAGATATTTCCTTTTTCACCATAGCCCTCTATTGGCTTCCAAATATCCCTTTGCCAATTCCTCAAGAACAGCCTTAGCGAAAGGATGCTTGAAGGGAAAGATGTAACTCTGTGAGATGAATTAACAGAACACAGAGCAGTTTCTCAGAAAGCTTCTTTCCACTTTTGAACGTAAGATGTTTCCTTTTCCACCATAGCCCTCCATGGGCTTCCAAATATCCCTTTGCCAATTCCACAAGAACAGCCTTAGCGAAAGGCTCCTTGAAGGGAAAGATGTAACTCTGTGAGATGAATTAACAGAACACAGAGCAGTTTCTCAGAAAGCTTCTTTCCAGTTTTGAACGGAAGATATTTCCTTTTTCACCGTAGCCCTCTATGGGCTTCCAAATATCCCTTTGCCAATTCCACAAGAACAGCCTTAGCGAAAGGCTCCTTGAAGGGAAAGATGTAACTCTGTGAGATGCATTAACAGAACACAAAGCAGTTTCTCTGAAAGCTTCTTTCCAGTTTTGAACGGAAGATACTTCCTTTTTCACCATAGCCCTCTATGGGCTTCCAAATATCCCTTTGCCAATTCCACAAGAACAGCCTTAGCGAAAGGCTTCTTGAAGGGAAAGATGTAACTCTGTGAGATGAATTAACAGAACACAGAGCAGTTTCTCAGAAAGCTTCTTTCCAGTTTTGAACGGAAGATATTTCCTTTTTCACCATAGCCCTCTAGCGGCTTCCAAATATCCCGTTGCCAATTCCACAAGAACAGCCTTAGCGAAAGGCTTCTTGAAGGGAAAGATGTAACTCTGTGAGATGAATTAACAGAACACAGAGCAGTTTCTCAGAAAGCTTCTTTCCAGTTTTGAACGGAAGATATTTCCTTTTTCACCATAGCCCTCTATGGGCTTCCAAATATCCCTTTGCCAATTCCACAAGAACAGCCTTAGCGAAAGGCTCCTTGAAGGGAAAGATGTAACTCTGTGAGATGAATTAACAGAACACAGAGCAGTTTCTCAGAAAGCTTCTTTCCAATTTTTAACGGAAGATATTTCCTTTTTCACCATAGCCCTCTATGGGCTTCCAAATATCCCTTTGCCAATTCCACAAGAACAGCCTTAGCGAAAGGCCTCTAGAAGGGAAAGATGTAACTCTGTGAGATGAATTAACAGAACACAAAGCAGTTTCTCAGAAAGCTTCTTTCCACTTTTGAACGGAAGATATTTCCTTTTTCACCATAGCCCTCTATGTGTTTCCAAATATCCCTTTGCAAATTCCACAAGAAAAGCCTTAGCGAAAGGCTTCTTGAAGGGAAAGATGTAACTCTGCACGATGAATTAACAGAACACAGAACAGTTTCTCAGAAAGCTTTTTTTCACTTTTGAACGGAAGATATTTCCTTTTCCACCATAGCCCTCCATTGGCTTCCAAATATCCCTTTGCCAATTCCACAAGAACAGCTTTAGCGAAAGGCTTCTTGAAGGGAAAGATGTAACTCTGTGAGATGAATTAACAGAACACAGAGCAGTTTCTCAGAAAGCTTCTTTCCAGTTTTGAACGGAAGATATTTCCTTTTTCACCATAGCCCTCTATGGGTTTCCAAATATCCCTTTGCCAATTCCAGAAGAAAAGCCTTAGCGAAAGGCTTCTTGAAGGGAAAGATGTAACTCAGTGAGATGAATTAACAGAACACAAAGCAGTTTCTCAGAAAGCTTCTTTCCACTTTTGAACGGAAGATATTTCCTTTTCCACCATAGCCCTCCATGGGCTTCCAAATATCCCTTTGCCAATTCCACAAGAACAGCCTTAGCGAAAGGCTTCTTGAAGGGAAAGATGTAACTCTGTGAGATGAATTAACAGAACACAGAGCAGTTTCTCAGAAAGCTTCTTTCCAGTTTTGAACGGAAGATATTTCCTTTTTCACCATAGCCCTCTATGGGCTTCCAAATATCCCTTTGCCAATTCCACAAGAACAGCCTTAGCGAAAGGCTCCTTGAAGCGAAAGATGTAACTCTGTGAGATGAATTAACAGAACACAAAGCAGTTTCTCAGAAAGCTTCTTTCCAGTTTTGAACAGAAGATATTTCCTTTTTCACCATAGCCCTCTATGGGCTTCCAAATATCCCTTTGCCAATTCCACAAGAACAGCCTTAGCGAAAGGCTTCTTGAAGGGAAAGATGTAACTCTGTGAGATGAATTAACAGAACACACAGCAGTTTCTCAGAAAGCTTCTTTCCAGTTTTGAACGGAAGATATTTCCTTTTTCACCATAGCCCTCTATGGGCTTCCAAATATCCCTTTGCCAATTCCTCAAGAACAGCCTTAGCGAAATGATGCTTGAAGGGAAAGATGTAACTCTGTGAGATGAATTAACAGAACACAGAGCAGTTTCTCAGAAAGCTTCTTTCCAGTTTTGAACGGAAGATATTTCCTTTTTCACCATAGCCCTCTATGGTCTTCCAAATATCCCTTTGCCAATTCCAAAAGAACAGCCTTAGCGAAAGGCTTCTTGAAGGGAAAGATGTAACTGTGTGAGATGAATTAACAGAACACAGAGCAGTTTCTCAGAAAGCTTCTTTCAACTTTTGAACGGAAGATATTTCCTTTTCCACCATAGCCCTCCATGGGCTTCCAAATATCCCTTTGCCAATTCCACAAGAACAGCCTTAGCGAAAGGCTCCTTGAAGGGAAAGATGTAACTCTGTGAGATGAATTAACAGAACACATAGCAGTTTCTCAGAAAGCTTCTTTCCAGTTTTGAACGGAAGATATTTCCTTTTTCACCATAGCCCTCTATGGGCTTCCAAATATCCCTTTGCCAATTCCACAAGAACAGCCTTAGCGAAAGGCTTCTTGAAGGGAAAGATGTAACTCTGTGAGATGAATTAACAGAACACAAAGCAGTTTCTCAGAAAGCTTCTCTCCAGTTTTGAACGGAAGATATTTCCTTTTTCACCATAGCCCTCTATGGGCTTCCAAATATCCGTTTGCCAATTCCACAAGAACAGCCTTAGCGAAAGGCTTCTTGAAGGGAAAGATGTAACTCTGTGAGATGAATTAACAGAACACAGAGCAGTTTCTCAGAAAGCTTCTTTCCAGTTTTGAACGGAAGATATTTCCTTTTTCACCATAGCCCTCTATGGGCTTCCAAATATCCGTTTGCCAATTCCACAAGAACAGCCTTAGCGAAAGACTTCTTCAAGGGAAAGATGTAACTCTGTGAGATGAATTAACAGAACACAGAGCAGTTTCTCAGAAAGCTTCTTTCCAGTTTTCAACGGAAGATATTTCCTTTTTCACCATAGCCCTCTATGGGCTTCCAAATATCCCTTTGCCAATTCCACAAGAACAGCCTTAGTGAAAGGCTTCTTGAAGGGAAAGATGTAACTCTGTGAGATGAATTAACAGAACACAGAGCAGTTTCACAGAAAGCTTCTTTCCAGTTTTGAACGGAAGATAATTCCTTTTTCACCATAGCCCTCTATGGGCTTCCAAATATCCCTTTGCCAATTCCACAAGAACAGCCTTAGCGAAAGGCTTCTTGAAGGGAAAGATGTAACTCTGTGAGATGAATTAACAGAACACAGAGCAGTTTCTCAGAAAGTTTCTTTCCACTTTTGAAGGGAAGATACTTCCTTTTTCACCATAACCCTCTATGGGCTTCCAAATATCCCTTTGCCAATTCCACAAGAACAGCCTTAGCGAAAGGCTTCTTGAAGGGAAGATGTAACTCTGTGAGATGAATTAACAGAACACAGAGCAGTTTCTCAGAAAGCTTCTTTCCAGTTTTGAACGGAAGATATTTCCTTTTTTACCATAGCCCTCATTGGGCTTCCAAATATCCCATTGCCAATTCCACAAGAACAGCCTTAGCGAAAGGCTTCTTGAAGGGAAAGATGTAACTCTGTGAGATGAATTAACAGAACACAGAGCAGTTTCTCAGAAAGCTTCTTTCCAGTTTTCAACGGAAGATATTTCCTTTTTCACCATAGCCCTCTATGGGCTTCCAAATATCCCTTTGCCAATTCCACAAGAACAGACTTAGCGAAAGGCTCCTTGAAGGGAAAGATGTAACTCTGTGAGATGAATTAACAGAACACAGAGCAGTTTCTCAGAAAGCTTCTTTCCAGTTTTGAACGGAAGATATTTCCTTTTTCACCATAGCCCTCTATGGTCTTCCAAATATCCCTTTGCCAATTCCACAAGAACAGCCTTAGCGAAAGGCTTCTTGAAGGGAAAGATGTAACTCTGTGAGATGAATTAACAGAACACAGAGCAGTTTCTCAGAAAGCTTCTTTCCACTTTTGAACGGAAGATATTTCCTTTTCCACCATAGCCCTCCATTGGCTTCCAAATATCCCTTTGCCAATTCCACAAGAACAGCCTTAGCGAAAGGCTTCTTGAAGGGAAAGATGTAACTCTGTGAGATGAATTAAGAGAACACAGAGCAGTTTCTCAGAAAGCTTCTTTCAACTTTTGAACGGAAGATATTTCGTTTTTCACCATAGCCCTCTATGGGCTTCCAAATATCCCTTTGCCAATTCCACAAGGACAGCCTTAGCGAAAGGCTTCTTGACGGGAAAGATGTAACTCTGTGAGATGAATTAACAGAACACAAAGCAGTTTCTCAGAAAGCTTCTTTCCACTTTTGAACGGAAGATATTTCCTTTTTCACCATAGCCCTCTATGGGTTTCCAAATATCCCTTTGCCAATTCCACAAGAACAGCCTTAGCGAAAGGCTTCTTGAAGGGAAAGATGTAACTCTGTGAGATGAATTAACAGAACACAGAGCAGTTTCTCAGAAAGATTTTTTCCACTTTTGAACGGAAGATATTTCCTTTTCCACCATAGCCCTCCATTGGCTTCAAAATATCCCTTTGCCAATTCCACAAGAACAGCCTTAGCGAAAGGCTTCTTGAAGGGAAAGATGTAACTCTGTGAGATGAATTAACAGAACACAAAGCAGTTTCTCAGAAAGCTTCTTTCCAGTTTTGAACGGAAGATATTTCCTTTTTCACCATAGCCCTCTATGGGCTTCCAAATATCCCTTTGCCAATTCCACAAGAACAGCCTTAGCGAAAGGCTTCTTGAAGGGAAAGATGTAACTCTGTGAGATGAATTAACAGAACACAGAGCAGTTTCTCAGAAAGCTTCTTTCCAGTTTTGAACGGAAGATATTTCCTTTTTCACCATAGCCCTCTATGGGCTTCCAAATATCCGTTTGCCAATTCCACAAGAACAGCCTTAGCGAAAGGCTTCTTGAAGGGAAAGATGTAACTCTGTGAGATGAATTAACAGAACACAGAGCAGTTTCTCAGAAAGCTTCTTTCCAGTTTTGAACGGAAGATACTTCCTTTTTCACCATAGCCCTCTATGGGCTTCCAAATATCCGTTTGCCAATTCCACAAGAACAGCCTTAGCGAAAGACTTCTTCAAGGGAAAGATGAAACTCTGTGAGATGAATTAACAGAACACAGAGCAGTTTCTCAGAAAGCATCTTTCCAGTTTTGAACGGAAGATATTTCCTTTTTCACCATAGCCCTCTATGGGCTTCCAAATATCCCTTTGCCAATTCCTCAAGAACAGCCTTAGCGAAAGGATGCCTGAAGGGAAAGATGTAACTCTGTGAGATGAATTAACAGAACACAGAGCAGTTTCTCAGAAAGCTTCTTTCCACTTTTGAACGGAAGATATTTCCTTTACCAACATAGCCCTCCATGGGCTTCCAAATATCCCTTTGCCAATTCCACAAGAACAGCCTTAGCGAAAGGCTCCTTGAAGGGAAAGATGTAACTCTGTGAGATGAATTAACAGAACACAGAGCAGTTTCTCAGAAAGCTTCTTTCCAGTTTTGAACGGAAGATATTTCCTTTTTCACCATAGCCCTCTATGGGCTTCCAAATATCCCTTTGCCAATTCCACAAGAACAGCCTTAGCGAAAGGCTCCTTGAAGAGAAAGATGTAACTCTGTGAGATGCATTAACAGAACACAAAGCAGTTTCTCTGAAAGCTTCTTTCCAGTTTTGAACGGAAGATACTTCCTTTTTCACCATAGCCCTCTATGGGCTTCCAAATATCCCTTTGCCAATTCCACAAGAACAGCCTTAGCGAAAGGCTTCTTGAAGGGAAAGATGTAACTCTGTGAGATGAATTAACAGAACACAGAGCAGTTTCTCAGAAAGCTTCTTTCCAGTTTTGAACGGAAGATATTTCCTTTTTCACCATAGCCCTCTAGGGGCTTCCAAATATCCCGTTTCCAATTCCACAAGAACAGCCTTAGCGAAAGGCTTCTTGAAGGGAAAGATGTAACTCTGTGAGATGAATTAACAGAACACAGAGCAGTTTCTCAGAAAGCTTCTTTCCAGTTTTGAACGGAAGATATTTCCTTTTTCACCATAGCCCTCTATGGGCTTCCAAATATCCCTTTGCCAATTCCACAAGAACAGCCTTAGCGAAAGGCTCCTTGAAGGGAAAGATGTAACTCTGTTAGATGAATTAACAGAACACAGAGCAGTTTCTCAGAAAGCTTCTTTCCAATTTTTAACGGAAGATATTTCCTTTTTCACCATAGCCCTCTATGGGCTTCCAAATATCCCTTTGCCAATTCCACAAGAACAGCCTTAGCGAAAGGCTTCTTGAAGGGAAAGATGTAACTCTGTGAGATGAATTAACAGAACACAGAGCAGTTTCTCAGAAAGCTTCTTTCCAGTTTTGAACGGAAGATATTTCCTTTTTCACCATAGCCCTCTATGGGCTTCCAAATATCCCTTTGCCAATTCCACAAGAACAGCCTTAGCGAAATGCTTCTTGAAGGGAAAGATGTAACTCTGTGAGATGAATTAACAGAACACAGAGCAGTTTCTCAGAAAGCTTCTTTCCAGTTTTGAACGGAAGATATTTCCTTTTTCACCATAGCCCTCTATGGGCTTCCAAATATCCCTTTGCCAATTGCACAAGAACAGCCTTAGCGAAAGGCTTCTTGAAGGGAAAGATGTAACTCTGTGAGATGAATTAACAGAACACAGAGCAGTTTCTCAGAAAGCTTCTTTCCAGTTTTGAACGGAAGATATTTCCTTTTTCACCATAGCCCTCTATGGGCTTCCAAATATCCCTTTGCCAATTCCACAAGAACAGCCGTAGCGAAAGGCTCCTTGAAGGGAAAGATGTAACTCTGTGAGATGAATTAACAGAACACAAAGCAGTTTCTCAGAAAGCTTCTTTCCAGTTTTGAACGGAAGATATTTCCTTTTTCACCATAGCCCTCTATGGGCTTCCAAATATCCCTTTGCCAATTCCACAAGAACAGCCTTAGCGAAAGGCTTCTTGAAGGGAAAGATATAACTCTGTGAGATGAATTAACAGAACACAGAGCAGTTTCTCAGAAAGCTTCTTTCCAGTTTTGAACGGAAGATATTTCCTTTTTCACCAAAGCCCTCTATGGGCTTCCAAATATCCCTTTGCCAATTCCACAAGAACAGCCTTAGCGAAAGGCTCCTTGAAGCGAAAGATGTAACTCTGTGAGATGAATTAACAGAACACAAAGCAGTTTCTCAGAAAGCTTCTTTCCAGTTTTGAACGGAAGATATTTCCTTTTTCACCATAGCCCTCTAGGGGCTTCCAAATATCCCTTTGCCAATTCCACAAGAACAGCCTTAGCGAAAGGCTTCTTGAAGGGAAAGATGTAACTCTGTGAGATGAATTAACAGAACACAGAGCAGTTTCTCAGAAAGCTTCTTTCCACTTTTGAACGGAAGATATTTCCTTTTTCACCATAGCCCTCTATGGGCTTCCAAATATCCCTTTGCCAATTCCCGAAGAACAGCCTTAGCGAAAGTATGCTTGAAGGGAAAGATGTAACTCTGTGAGATGAATTAACAGAACACAGAGCAGTTTCTCAGAAAGCTTCTTTCCAGTTTAGAACGGAAGATATTTCCTTTTTCACCATAGCCCTCTATGGGCTTCCAAATATCCCTTTGCCAATTCCTCAAGAACAGCCTTAGAGAAAGGATGCTTGAAGGGAAAGATGTAACTCTGTGAGATGAATTAACAGAACACAGAGCAGTTTCTCAGAAAGCTTCTTTCCAGTTTTGAACGGAAGATATTTCCTTTTTCACCATAGCCCTCTATGGACTTCCAAATATCCCTTTGCCAATTCCACAAGAACAGCCTTAGCGAAAGGCTTCTTGAAGGGAAAGATGTAACTGTGTGAGATGAATTAACAGAACACAGAGCAGTTTCTCAGAAAGCTTCTTTCCACTTTTGAACGGAAGATATTTCCTTTTCCACCATAGCCCTCCATGGGCTTCCAAATATCCCTTTGCCAATTCCACAAGAACAGCCTTAGCGAAAGGCTCCTTGAAGGGAAAGATGTAACTCTGTGAGATGAATTAACAGAACACAGAGCAGTTTCTCAGAAAGCTTCTTTCCAGTTTTTAACGGAAGATATTTCATTTTTCACCATAGCCCTCTATGGGCTTCCAAATATCCCTTTGCCAATTCCACAAGAACAGCCTTAGCGAAAGGCTCCTTGAAGGGAAAGATGTAACTCTGTGAGATGCATTAACAGAACACAAAGCAGTTTCTCTGAAAGCTTCTTTCCAGTTTTGAACGGAAGATACTTCCTTTTTCACCATAGCCCTTATGGGCTTCCAAATATCCCTTTGCCAATTCCACAAGAACAGCCTTAGCGAAAGGCTTCTTGAAGGGAAAGATGTAACTCTGTGAGATGAATTAACAGAACACAGAGCAGTGTCTCAGAAAGCTTCTTTCCAGTTTTGAACGGAAGATATTTCCTTTTTCACCATAGCCCTCTAGGGGCTTCCAAATATCCCGTTGCCAATTCCACAAGAACAGCCTTAGCGAAAGGCTTCTTGAAGGGAAAGATGTAACTCTGTGAGATGAATTAACAGAACACAGAGCAGTTTCTCAGAAAGCTTCTTTCCACTTTTGAACGGAAGATATTTCCTTTTCCACCATAGCCCTCCATGGGCTTCCAAATATCACTTTGCCAATTCCACAAGAACAGCCTTAGCGAAAGGCTTCTTGAAGGGAAAGATGTAACTCTGTGAGATGAATTAACAGAACACAGAGCAGTTTCTCAGAAAGCTTCTTTCCAGTTTTGAACGGAAGATATTTCCTTTTTCACCATAGCCCTCTATGGGCTTCCAAATATCCCTTTGCCAATTCCACAAGAACAGCCTTAGCGAAAGGCTTCTTGAAGGGAAAGATGTAACTCTGTGAGATGAATTAACAGAACACAGAGCAGTTTCTCAGAAAGCTTCTTTCCAGTTTTGAACGGAAGATATTTCCTTTTTCACCATAGCCCTCTATGGGCTTCCAAATATCCCTTTGCCAATTCCACAAGAACAGCCTTAGCGAAAGGCTTCTTGAAGGGAAAGATGTAACTCTGTGAGATGAATTAACAGAACACAGAGCAGTTTCTCAGAAAGCTTCTTTCCAGTTTTGAACGGAAGATATTTCCTTTTTCACCATAGCCCTCTATGGGCTTCCAAATATCCCTTTGCCAATTCCACAAGAACAGCCTTAGCGAAAGGCTCCTTGAAGCGAAAGATGTAACTCTGTGAGATGAATTAACAGAACACAAAGCAGTTTCTCAGAAAGCTTCTTTCCAGTTTTGAACGGAAGATATTTCCTTTTTCACCATAGCCCTCTATGGGCTTCCAAATATCCCTTTGCCAATTCCACAAGAACAGCCTTAGCGAAAGGCTTCTTGAAGGGAAAGATGTAACTCTGTGAGATGAATTAACAGAACACACAGCAGTTTCTCAGAAAGCTTCTTTCCAGTTTTGAACGGAAGATATTTCCTTTTTCACCATAGCCCTCTATGGGCTTCCAAATATCCCTTTGCCAATTCCTCAAGAACAGCCTTAGCGAAAGGATGCTTGAAGGGAAAGATGTAACTCTGTGAGATGAATTAACAGAACACAGAGCAGTTTCTCAGAAAGCTTCTTTCCAGTTTTGAACGGAAGATATTTCCTTTTTCACCATAGCCCTCTATGGGCTTCCAAATATCCCTTTGCCAATTCCACAAGAACAGCCGTAGCGAAAGGCTCCTTGAAGGGAAAGATGTAACTCTGTGAGATGAATTAACAGAACACAAAGCAGTTTCTCAGAAAGCTTCTTTCCAGTTTTGAACGGAAGATATTTCCTTTTTCACCATAGCCCTCTATGGGCTTCCAAATATCCCTTTGCCAATTCCACAAGAACAGCCTTAGCGAAAGGCTTCTTGAAGGGAAAGATATAACTCTGTGAGATGAATTAACAGAACACAGAGCAGTTTCTCAGAAAGCTTCTTTCCAGTTTTGAACGGAAGATATTTCCTTTTTCACCATAGCCCTCTATGGGCTTCCAAATATCCCTTTGCCAATTCCACAAGAACAGCCTTAGCGAAAGTCTCCTTGAAGCGAAAGATGTAACTCTGTGAGATGAATTAACAGAACACAAAGCAGTTTCTCAGAAAGCTTCTTTCCAGTTTTGAACGGAAGATATTTCCTTTTTCACCATAGCCCTCTAGGGGCTTCCAAATATCCCTTTGCCAATTCCACAAGAACAGCCTTAGCGAAAGGCTTCTTGAAGGGAAAGATGTAACTCTGTGAGATGAATTAACAGAACACAGAGCAGTTTCTCAGAAAGCTTCTTTCCACTTTTGAACGGAAGATATTTCCTTTTTCACCATAGCCCTCTATGGGCTTCCAAATATCCCTTTGCCAATTCCCGAAGAACAGCCTTAGCGAAAGTATGCTTGAAGGGAAAGATGTAACTCTGTGAGATGAATTAACAGAACACAGAGCAGTTTCTCAGAAAGCTTCTTTCCAGTTTAGAACGGAAGATATTTCCTTTTTCACCATAGCCCTCTATGGGCTTCCAAATATCCCTTTGCCAATTCCTCAAGAACAGCCTTAGAGAAAGGATGCTTGAAGGGAAAGATGTAACTCTGTGAGATGAATTAACAGAACACAGAGCAGTTTCTCAGAAAGCTTCTTTCCAGTTTTGAACGGAAGATATTTCCTTTTTCACCATAGCCCTCTATGGACTTCCAAATATCCCTTTGCCAATTCCACAAGAACAGCCTTAGCGAAAGGCTTCTTGAAGGGAAAGATGTAACTGTGTGAGATGAATTAACAGAACACAGAGCAGTTTCTCAGAAAGCTTCTTTCCACTTTTGAACGGAAGATATTTCCTTTTCCACCATAGCCCTCCATGGGCTTCCAAATATCCCTTTGCCAATTCCACAAGAACAGCCTTAGCGAAAGGCTCCTTGAAGGGAAAGATGTAACTCTGTGAGATGAATTAACAGAACACAGAGCAGTTTCTCAGAAAGCTTCTTTCCAGTTTTTAACGGAAGATATTTCATTTTTCACCATAGCCCTCTATGGGCTTCCAAATATCCCTTTGCCAATTCCACAAGAACAGCCTTAGCGAAAGGCTCCTTGAAGGGAAAGATGTAACTCTGTGAGATGCATTAACAGAACACAAAGCAGTTTCTCTGAAAGCTTCTTTCCAGTTTTGAACGGAAGATACTTCCTTTTTCACCATAGCCCTTATGGGCTTCCAAATATCCCTTTGCCAATTCCACAAGAACAGCCTTAGCGAAAGGCTTCTTGAAGGGAAAGATGTAACTCTGTGAGATGAATTAACAGAACACAGAGCAGTGTCTCAGAAAGCTTCTTTCCAGTTTTGAACGGAAGATATTTCCTTTTTCACCATAGCCCTCTAGGGGCTTCCAAATATCCCGTTGCCAATTCCACAAGAACAGCCTTAGCGAAAGGCTTCTTGAAGGGAAAGATGTAACTCTGTGAGATGAATTAACAGAACACAGAGCAGTTTCTCAGAAAGCTTCTTTCCACTTTTGAACGGAAGATATTTCCTTTTCCACCATAGCCCTCCATGGGCTTCCAAATATCACTTTGCCATTTCCACAAGAACAGCCTTAGCGAAAGGCTTCTTGAAGGGAAAGATGTAACTCTGTGAGATGAATTAACAGAACACAGAGCAGTTTCTCAGAAAGCTTCTTTCCAGTTTTGAACGGAAGATATTTCCTTTTTCACCATAGCCCTCTATGGGCTTCCAAATATCCCTTTGCCAATTCCACAAGAACAGCCTTAGCGAAAGGCTTCTTGAAGGGAAAGATGTAACTCTGTGAGATGAATTAACAGAACACAGAGCAGTTTCTCAGAAAGCTTCTTTCCAGTTTTGAACGGAAGATATTTCCTTTTTCACCATAGCCCTCTATGGGCTTCCAAATATCCCTTTGCCAATTCCACAAGAACAGCCTTAGCGAAAGGCTTCTTGAAGGGAAAGATGTAACTCTGTGAGATGAATTAACAGAACACAGAGCAGTTTCTCAGAAAGCTTCTTTCCAGTTTTGAACGGAAGATATTTCCTTTTTCACCATAGCCCTCTATGGGCTTCCAAATATCCCTTTGCCAATTCCACAAGAACAGCCTTAGCGAAAGGCTCCTTGAAGCGAAAGATGTAACTCTGTGAGATGAATTAACAGAACACAAAGCAGTTTCTCAGAAAGCTTCTTTCCAGTTTTGAACGGAAGATATTTCCTTTTTCACCATAGCCCTCTATGGGCTTCCAAATATCCCTTTGCCAATTCCACAAGAACAGCCTTAGCGAAAGGCTTCTTGAAGGGAAAGATGTAACTCTGTGAGATGAATTAACAGAACACACAGCAGTTTCTCAGAAAGCTTCTTTCCAGTTTTGAACGGAAGATATTTCCTTTTTCACCATAGCCCTCTATGGGCTTCCAAATATCCCTTTGCCAATTCCTCAAGAACAGCCTTAGCGAAAGGATGCTTGAAGGGAAAGATGTAACTCTGTGAGATGAATTAACAGAACACAGAGCAGTTTCTCAGAAAGCTTCTTTCCAGTTTTGAACGGAAGATATTTCCTTTTTCACCATAGCCCTCTATGGTCTTCCAAATATCACTTTGCCAATTCCACAAGAACAGCCTTAGCGAAAGGCTTCTTGAAGGGAAAGATGTAACTGTGTGAGATGAATTAACAGAACACAGAGCAGTTTCTCAGAAAGCTTCTTTCAACTTTTGAACGGAAGATATTTCCTTTTCCACCATAGCCCTCCATGGGCTTCCAAATATCCCTTTGCCAATTCCACAAGAACAGCCTTAGCGAAAGGCTCCTTGAAGGGAAAGATGTAACTCTGTGAGATGAATTAACAGAACACAGAGCAGTTTCTCAGAAAGCTTCTTTCCAGTTTTGAACGGAAGATATTTCCTTTTTCACCATAGCCCTCTATGGGCTTCCAAATATCCGTTTGCCAATTCCACAAGAACAGCCTTAGCGAAAGGCTTCTTGAAGGGAAAGATGTAACTCTGTGAGATGAATTAACAGAACACAGAGCAGTTTCTCAGAAAGCTTCTTTCCAGTTTTGAACGGAAGATATTTCCTTTTTCACCATAGCCCTCTATGGGCTTCCAAATATCCGTTTGCCAATTCCACAAGAACAGCCTTAGCGAAAGACTTCTTCAAGGGAAAGATGTAACTCTGTGAGATGAATTAACAGAACACAGAGCAGTTTCTCAGAAAGCTTCTTTCCAGTTTTGAACGGAAGATATTTCCTTTTTCACCATAGCCCTCTATGGGCTTCCAAATATCCCTTTGCCAATTCCACAAGAACAGCCTTAGTGAAAGGCTTCTTGAAGGGAAAGATGTAACTCTGTGAGATGAATTAACAGAACACAGAGCAGTTTCACAGAAAGCTTCTTTCCAGTTTTGAACGGAAGATAATTCCTTTTTACCATAGCCCTCTATGGGCTTCCAAATATCCCTTTGCCAATTCCACAAGAACAGCCTTAGCCAAAGGCTTCTTGAAGGGAAAGATGTAACTCTGTGAGATGAATTAGCAGAACACAGAGCAGTTTCTCAGAAAGTTTCTTTCCACTTTTGAAGGGAAGATATTTCCTTTTTCACCATAGCCCTCTATGGGCTTCCAAATATCCCTTTGCCAATTCCACAAGAACAGCCTTAGCGAAAGGCTTCCTGAAGGGAAGATGTAACTCTGTGAGATGAATTAACAGAACACAGAGCAGTTTCTTAGAAAGCTTCTTTCCAGTTTTGAACGGAAGATATTTCCTTTTTTACCATAGCCCTCATTGGGCTTCCAAATATCCCATTGCCAATTCCACAAGAACAGCCTTAGCGAAAGGCTTCTTGAAGGGAAAGATGTAACTCTGTGAGATGAATTAACAGAACACAGAGCAGTTTCTCAGAAAGCTTCTTTCCAGTTTTCAACGGAAGATATTTCCTTTTTCACCATAGCCCTCTATGGGCTTCCAAATATCCCTTTGCCAATTCCACAAGAACAGCCTTAGCGAAAGGCTCCTTGAAGGGAAAGATGTAACTCTGTGAGATGAATTAACAGAACACAGAGCAGTTTCTCAGAAAGCTTCTTTCCAGTTTTGAATGGAAGATATTTCCTTTTTCACCATAGCCCTCTATGGTCTTCCAAATATCCCTTTGCCAATTACACAAGAACAGCCTTAGCGAAAGGCTTCTTGAAGGGAAAGATGTAACTCTGTGAGATGAATTAACAGAACACAGAGCAGTTTCTCAGAAAGCTTCTTTCCACTTTTGAACGGAAGATATTTCCTTTTCCACCATAGCCCTCCATTGGCTTCCAAATATCCCTTTGCCAATTCCACAAGAACAGCCTTAGCGAAAGGCTTCTTGAAGGGAAAGATGTAACTCTGTGAGATGAATTAACAGAACACAGAGCAGTTTCTCAGAAAGCTTCTTTCAACTTTTGAACGGAAGATATTTCGTTTTTCAGCATAGCCCTCTATGGGCTTCCAAATATCCCTTTGCCAATTCCACAAGAACAGCCTTAGCGAAAGGCTTCTTGACGGGAAAGATGTAACTCTGTGAGATGAATTAACAGAACACAAAGCAGTTTCTCAGAAAGCTTCTTTCCACTTTTGAACGGAAGATATTTCCTTTTTCACCATAGCCCTCTATGGGTTTCCAAATATCCCTTTGCCAATTCCACAAGAACAGCCTTAGCGAAAGGCTTCTTGAAGGGAAAGATGTAACTCTGTGAGATGAATTAACAGAACACAGAGCAGTTTCTCAGAAAGATTTTTTCCACTTTTGAACGGAAGATATTTCCTTTTCCACCATAGCCCTCCATTGGCTTCAAAATATCCCTTTGCCAATTCCACAAGAACAGCCTTAGCGAAAGGTTTCTTGAAGGGAAAGATGTAACTCTGTGAGATGAATTAACAGAACACAGAGCAGTTTCTCAGAAAGCTTCTTTCCAGTTTTGAACGGAAGATATTTCCTTTTTCACCATAGCCCTCTATGGGCTTCCAAATATCCCTTTGCCAATTCCCCAAGAACAGCCTTAGCGAAAGGCTTCTTGAAGGGAAAGATGTAACTCTGTGAGATGAATTAACAGAACACAAAGCAGTTTCTCAGAAAGCTTCTTTCCAGTTTTGAACGGAAGATATTTCCTTTTTCACCATAGCCCTCTATGGGCTTCCAAATATCCCTTTGCCAATTCCACAAGAACAGCCTTAGCGAAAGGCTTCTTGAAGGGAAAGATGTAACTCTGTGAGATGAATTAACAGAACACAGAGCAGTTTCTCAGAAAGCTTCTTTCCAGTTTTGAACGGAAGATATTTCCTTTTTCACCATAGCCCTCTATGGGCTTCCAAATATCCGTTTGCCAATTCCACAAGAACAGCCTTAGCGAAAGGCTTCTTGAAGGGAAAGATGTAACTCTGTGAGATGAATTAACAGAACACAGAGCAGTTTCTCAGAAAGCTTCTTTCCAGTTTTGAACGGAAGATACTTCCTTTTTCACCATAGCCCTCTATGGGCTTCCAAATATCCGTTTGCCAATTCCACAAGAACAGCCTTAGCGAAAGACTTCTTCAAGGGAAAGATGTAACTCTGTGAGATGAATTAACAGAACACAGAGCAGTTTCTCAGAAAGCTTCTTTCCAGTTTTGAACGGAAGATATTTCCTTTTTCACCATAGCCCTCTATGGGCTTCCAAATATCCCTTTGCCAATTCCTCAAGAACAGCCTTAGCGAAAGGATGCCTGAAGGGAAAGATGTAACTCTGTGAGATGAATTAACAGAACACAGAGCAGTTTCTCAGAAAGCTTCTTTCCACTTTTGAACGGAAGATATTTCCTTTACCAACATAGCCCTCCATGGGCTTCCAAATATCCCTTTGCCAATTCCACAAGAACAGCCTTAGCGAAAGGCTCCTTGAAGGGAAAGATGTAACTCTGTGAGATGCATTAACAGAACACAAAGCAGTTTCTCTGAAAGCTTCTTTCCAGTTTTGAACGGAAGATACTTCCTTTTTCACCATAGCCCTCTATGGGCTTCCAAATATCCCTTTGCCAATTCCACAAGAACAGCCTTAGCGAAAGGCTTCTTGAAGGGAAAGATGTAACTCTGTGAGATGAATTAACAGAACACAGAGCAGTTTCTCAGAAAGCTTCTTTCCAGTTTTGAACGGAAGATATTTCCTTTTTCACCATAGCCCTCTAGGGGCTTCCAAATATCCCGTTTCCAATTCCACAAGAACAGCCTAAGCGAAAGGCTTCTTGAAGGGAAAGATGTAACTCTGTGAGATGAATTAACAGAACACAGAGCAGTTTCTCAGAAAGCTTCTTTCCAGTTTTGAACGGAAGATATTTCCTTTTTCACCATAGCCCTCTATGGGCTTCCAAATATCCCTTTGCCAATTCCACAAGAACAGCCTTAGCGAAAGGCTCCTTGAAGGGAAAGATGTAACTCTTTTAGATGAATTAACAGAACACAGAGCAGTTTCTCAGAAAGCTTCTTTCCAATTTTTAACGGAAGATATTTCCTTTTTCACCATAGCCCTCCATGGGCTTCCAAATATCCCTTTGCCAATTCCACAAGAACAGCCTTAGCGAAAGGCTTCTTGAAGGGAAAGATGTAACTCTGTGAGATGAATTAACAGAACACAGAGCAGTTTCTCAGAAAGCTTCTTTCCAGTTTTGAACGGAAGATATTTCCTTTTTCACCATAGCCCTCTATGGGCTTCCAAATATCCCTTTGCCAATTCCACAAGAACAGCCTTAGCGAAATGCTTCTTGAAGGGAAAGATGTAACTCTGTGAGATGAATTAACAGAACACAGAGCAGTTTCTCAGAAAGCTTCTTTCCAGTTTTGAACGGAAGATATTTCCTTTTTCACCATAGCCCTCTATGGGCTTCCAAATATCCCTTTGCCAATTCCACAAGAACAGCCTTAGCGAAAGGCTTCTTGAAGGGAAAGATGTAACTCTGTGAGATGAATTAACAGAACACAGAGCAGTTTCTCAGAAAGCTTCTTTCCAGTTTTGAACGGAAGATATTTCCTTTTTCACCATAGCCCTCTATGGGCTTCCAAATATCCCTTTGCCAATTCCACAAGAACAGCCGTAGCGAAAGGCTCCTTGAAGGGAAAGATGTAACTCTGTGAGATGAATTAACAGAACACAAAGCAGTTTCTCAGAAAGCTTCTTTCCAGTTTTGAACGGAAGATATTTCCTTTTTCACCATAGCCCTCTATGGGCTTCCAAATATCCCTTTGCCAATTCCACAAGAACAGCCTTAGCGAAAGGCTTCTTGAAGGGAAAGATGTAACTCTGTGAGATGAATTAACAGAACACAGAGCAGTTTCTCAGAAAGCTTCTTTCCAGTTTTGAACGGAAGATATTTCCTTTTTCACCATAGCCCTCTATGGGCTTCCAAATATCCCTTTGCCAATTCCACAAGAACAGCCTTAGCGAAAGGCTCCTTGAAGCGAAAGATGTAACTCTGTGAGATGAATTAACAGAACACAAAGCAGTTTCTCAGAAAGCTTCTTTCCAGTTTTGAACGGAAGATATTTCCTTTTTCACCATAGCCCTCTATGGGCTTCAAAATATCCCTTTGCCAATTCCACAAGAACAGCCTTAGCGAAAGGCTTCTTGAAGGGAAAGATGTAACTCTGTGAGATGAATTAACAGAACACAGAGCAGTTTCTCCGAAAGCTTCTTTCCGGTTTTGAACGGAAGATAATTCCTTTTTCACCATAGCCCTCTATGGGCTTCCAAATATCCCTTTGCCAATTACACAAGAACAGCCTTAGCGAAAGGCTTCTTGGAGGGAAAGATGTAACTCTGTGAGATGAATTTACAGAACACAGAGCAGTTTCTCAGAAAGTTCCTTTCCACTTTTGAAGGGAAGATATTTCCTTTTTCACCATAGCCCTCTATGGGCTTCCAAATATCCCTTTGCCAATTCCACAAGAAAAGCCTTAGCGAAAGGCTTCTTGAAGGGAAAGATGTAACTCTGTGAGATGAATTAACAGAACACAGAGCAGTTTCTCAGAAAGCTTCTTTCCACTTTTGAACGGAAGATATTTCCTTTTTCACCATAGCCCTCTATGGGCTTCCAAATATCCCTTTGCTAATTCCCGAAGAACAGCCTTAGCGAAAGTATGCTTGAAGGGAAAGATGTAACTCTGTGAGATGAATTAACAGAACACAGAGCAGTTTCTCAGAAAGCTTCTTTCCAGTTTAGAACGGAAGATATTTCCTTTTTCACCATAGCCCTCTATGGGCTTCCAAATATCCCTTTGCCAATTCCTCAAGAACAGCCTTAGAGAAAGGATGCTTGAAGGGAAAGATGTAACTCTGTGAGATGAATTAACAGAACACAGAGCAGTTTCTCAGAAAGCTTCTTTCCAGTTTTGAACGGAAGATATTTCCTTTTTCACCATAGCCCTCTATGGGCTTCCAAATATCCCTTTGCCAATTCCACAAGAACAGCCTTAGCGAAAGGCTTCTTGAAGGGAAAGATGTAACTGTGTGAGATGAATTAACAGAACACAGAGCAGTTTCTCAGAAAGCTTCTTTCCACTTTTGAACGGAAGATATTTCCTTTTCCACCATAGCCCTCCATGGGCTTCCAAATATCCCTTTGCCAATTCCACAAGAACAGCCTTAGCGAAAGGCTCCTTGAAGGGAAAGATGTAACTCTGTGAGATGAATTAACAGAACACAGAGCAGTTTCTCAGAAAGCTTCTTTCCAGTTTTGAACGGAAGATATTTCATTTTTCACCATAGCCCTCTATGGGCTTCCAAATATCCCTTTGCCAATTCCACAAGAACAGCCTTAGCGAAAGGCTCCTTGAAGGGAAAGATGTAACTCTGTGAGATGCATTAACAGAACACAAAGCAGTTTCTCTGAAAGCTTCTTTCCAGTTTTGAACGGAAGATACTTCCTTTTTCACCATAGCCCTTATGGGCTTCCAAATATCCCTTTGCCAATTCCACAAGAACAGCCTTAGCGAAAGGCTTCTTGAAGGGAAAGATGTAACTCTGTGAGATGAATTAACAGAACACAGAGCAGTGTCTCAGAAAGCTTCTTTCCAGTTTTGAACGGAAGATATTTCCTTTTTCACCATAGCCCTCTAGGGGCTTCCAAATATCCCGTTGCCAATTCCACAAGAACAGCCTTAGCGAAAGGCTTCTTGAAGGGAAAGATGTAACTCTGTGAGATGAATTAACAGAACACAGAGCAGTTTCTCAGAAAGCTTCTTTCCACTTTTGAACGGAAGATATTTCCTTTTCCACCATAGCCCTCCATGGGCTTCCAAATATCACTTTGCCAATTCCACAAGAACAGCCTTAGCGAAAGGCTTCTTGAAGGGAAAGATGTAACTCTGTGAGATGAATTAACAGAACACAGAGCAGTTTCTCAGAAAGTTTCTTTCCAGTTTTGAACGGAAGATATTTCCTTTTTCACCATAGCCCTCTATGGGCTTCCAAATATCCCTTTGCCAATTCCTCAAGAACAGCCTTAGAGAAAGGATGCTTGAAGGGAAAGATGTAACTCTGTGAGATGAATTAACAGAACACAGAGCAGTTTCTCAGAAAGCTTCTTTCCAGTTTTGAACGGAAGATATTTCCTTTTTCACCATAGCCCTCTATGGTCTTCCAAATATCCCTTTGCCAATTCCACAAGAACAGCCTTAGCGAAAGGCTTCTTGAAGGGAAAGATGTAACTGTGTGAGATGAATTAACAGAACACAGAGCAGTTTCTCAGAAAGCTTCTTTCCACTTTTGAACGGAAGATATTTCCTTTTCCACCATAGCCCTCCATGGGCTTCCAAATATCCCTTTGCCAATTCCACAAGAACATCCTTAGCGAAAGGCTCCTTGAAGGGAAAGATGTAACTCTGTGAGATGAATTAACAGAACACAGAGCAGTTTCTCAGAAAGCTTCTTTCCAATTTTTAACGGAAGATATTTCATTTTTCACCATAGCCCTCTATGGGCTTCCAAATATCCCTTTGCCAATTCCACAAGAACAGCCTTAGCGAAAGGCTCCTTGAAGGGAAAGATGTAACTCTGTGAGATGCATTAACAGAACACAAAGCAGTTTCTCTGAAAGCTTCTTTCCAGTTTTGAACGGAAGATACTTCCTTTTTCACCATAGCCCTTATGGGCTTCCAAATATCCCTTTGCCAATTCCACAAGAACAGCCTTAGCGAAAGGCTTCTTGAAGGGAAAGATGTAACTCTGTGAGATGAATTAACAGAACACAGAGCAGTGTCTCAGAAAGCTTCTTTCCAGTTTTGAACGGAAGATATTTCCTTTTTCACCATAGCCCTCTAGGGGCTTCCAAATATCCCGTTGCCAATTCCACAAGAACAGCCTTAGCGAAAGGCTTCTTGAAGGGAAAGATGTAACTCTGTGAGATGAATTAACAGAACACAGAGCAGTTTCTCAGAAAGCTTCTTTCCACTTTTGAACGGAAGATATTTCCTTTTCCACCATAGCCCTCCATGGGCTTCCAAATATCACTTTGCCAATTCCACAAGAACAGCCTTAGCGAAAGGCTTCTTGAAGGGAAAGATGTAACTCTGTGAGATGAATTAACAGAACACAGAGCAGTTTCTCAGAAAGCTTCTTTCCAGTTTTGAACGGAAGATATTTCCTTTTTCACCATAGCCCTCTATGGGCTTCCAAATATCCCTTTGCCAATTCCACAAGAACAGCCTTAGCGAAAGGCTTCTTGAAGGGAAAGATGTAACTCTGTGAGATGAATTAACAGAACACAAAGCAGTTTCTCAGAAAGCTTCTTTCCAGTTTTGAACGGAAGATATTTCCTTTTTCACCATAGCCCTCTATGGGCTTCCAAATATCCCTTTGCCAATTCCACAAGAACAGCCTTAGCGAAAGGCTTCTTGAAGGGAAAGATGTAACTCTGTGAGATGAATTAACAGAACACAGAGCAGTTTCTCAGAAAGCTTCTTTCCAGTTTTGAACGGAAGATATTTCCTTTTTCACCATAGCCCTCTATGGGCTTCCAAATATCCGTTTGCCAATTCCACAAGAACAGCCTTAGCGAAAGGCTTCTTGAAGGGAAAGATGTAACTCTGTGAGATGAATTAACAGATCACAGAGCAGTTTCTCAGAAAGCTTCTTTCCAGTTTTGAACGGAAGATACTTCCTTTTTCACCATAGCCCTCTATGGGCTTCCAAATATCCGTTTGCCAATTCCACAAGAACAGCCTTAGCGAAAGACTTCTTCAAGGGAAAGATGTAACTCTGTGAGATGAATTAACAGAACACAGAGCAGTTTCTCAGAAAGCTTCTTTCCAGTTTTGAACGGAAGATATTTCCTTTTTCACCATAGCCCTCTATGGGCTTCCAAATATCCCTTTGCCAATTCCACAAGAACAGCCTTAGCGAAAGGATGCCTGAAGGGAAAGATGTAACTCTGTGAGATGAATTAACAGAACACAGAGCAGTTTCTCAGAAAGCTTCTTTCCACTTTTGAACGGAAGATATTTCCTTTACCAACATAGCCCTCCATGGGCTTCCAAATATCCCTTTGCCAATTCCACAAGAACAGCCTTAGCGAAAGGCTCCTTGAAGGGAAAGATGTAACTCTGTGAGATGAATTAACAGAACACAGAGCAGTTTCTCAGAAAGCTTCTTTCCAGTTTTGAACGGAAGATATTTCCTTTTTCACCATAGCCCTCTATGGGCTTCCAAATATCCCTTTGCCAATTCCACAAGAACAGCCTTAGCGAAAGGCTCCTTGAAGGGAAAGATGTAACTCTGTGAGATGCATTAACAGAACACAAAGCAGTTTCTCTGAAAGCTTCTTTCCAGTTTTGAACGGAAGATACTTCCTTTTTCACCATAGCCCTCTATGGGCTTCCAAATATCCCTTTGCCAATTCCACAAGAACAGCCTTAGCGAAAGGCTTCTTGAAGGGAAAGATGTAACTCTGTGAGATGAATTAACAGAACACAGAGCAGTTTCTCAGAAAGCTTCTTTCCAGTTTTGAACGGAAGATATTTCCTTTTTCACCATAGCCCTCTAGGGGCTTCCAAATATCCCGTTTCCAATTCCACAAGAACAGCCTTAGCGAAAGGCTTCTTGAAGGGAAAGATGTAACTCTGTGAGATGAATTAACAGAACACAGAGCAGTTTCTCAGAAAGCTTCTTTCCAGTTTTGAACGGAAGATATTTCCTTTTTCACCATAGCCCTCTATGGGCTTCCAAATATCCCTTTGCCAATTCCACAAGAACAGCCTTAGCGAAAGGCTCCTTGAAGGGAAAGATGTAACTCTGTTAGATGAATTAACAGAACACAGAGCAGTTTCTCAGAAAGCTTCTTTCCAATTTTTAACGGAAGATATTTCCTTTTTCACCATAGCCCTCTATGGGCTTCCAAATATCCCTTTGCCAATTCCACAAGAACAGCCTTAGCGTAATGCTTCTTGAAGGGAAAGATGTAACTCTGTGAGATGAATTAACAGAACACAGAGCAGTTTCTCAGAAAGCTTCTTTCCAGTTTTGAACGGAAGATATTTCCTTTTTCACCATAGCCCTCTATGGGCTTCCAAATATCCCTTTGCCAATTCCACAAGAACAGCCTTAGCGAAAGGCTTCTTGAAGGGAAAGATGTAACTCTGTGAGATGAATTAACAGAACACAGAGCAGTTTCTCAGAAAGCTTCTTTCCAGTTTTGAACGGAAGATATTTCCTTTTTCACCATAGCCCTCTATGGGCTTCCAAATATCCCTTTGCCAATTCCACAAGAACAGCCGTAGCGAAAGGCTCCTTGAAGGGAAAGATGTAACTCTGTGAGATGAATTAACAGAACACAAAGCAGTTTCTCAGAAAGCTTCTTTCCAGTTTTGAACGGAAGATATTTCCTTTTTCACCATAGCCCTCTATGGGCTTCCAAATATCCCTTTGCCAATTCCACAAGAACAGCCTTAGCGAAAGGCTTCTTGAAGGGAAAGATGTAACTCTGTGAGATGAATTAACAGAACACAGAGCAGTTTCTCAGAAAGCTTCTTTCCAGTTTTGAACGGAAGATATTTCCTTTTTCACCATAGCCCTCTATGGGCTTCCAAATATCCCTTTGCCAATTCCACAAGAACAGCCTTAGCGAAAGGCTCCTTGAAGCGAAAGATGTAACTCTGTGAGATGAATTAACAGAACACAAAGCAGTTTCTCAGAAAGCTTCTTTCCAGTTTTGAACGGAAGATATTTCCTTTTTCACCATAGCCCTCTATGGGCTTCAAAATATCCCTTTGCCAATTCCACAAGAACAGCCTTAGCGAAAGGCTTCTTGAAGGGAAAGATGTAACTCTGTGAGATGAATTAACAGAACACAGAGCAGTTTCTCCGAAAGCTTCTTTCCGGTTTTGAACGGAAGATAATTCCTTTTTCACCATAGCCCTCTATGGGCTTCCAAATATCCCTTTGCCAATTACACAAGAACAGCCTTAGCGAAAGGCTTCTTGGAGGGAAAGATGTAACTCTGTGAGATGAATTTACAGAACACAGAGCAGTTTCTCAGAAAGTTCCTTTCCACTTTTGAAGGGAAGATATTTCCTTTTTCACCATAGCCCTCTATGGGCTTCCAAATATCCCTTTGCCAATTCCACAAGAAAAGCCTTAGCGAAAGGCTTCTTGAAGGGAAAGATGTAACTCTGTGAGATGAATTAACAGAACACAGAGCAGTTTCTCAGAAAGCTTCTTTCCACTTTTGAACGGAAGATATTTCCTTTTTCACCATAGCCCTCTATGGGCTTCCAAATGTCCCTTTGCTAATTCCCGAAGAACAGCCTTAGCGAAAGTATGCTTGAAGGGAAAGATGTAACTCTGTGAGATGAATTAACAGAACACAGAGCAGTTTCTCAGAAAGCTTCTTTCCAGTTTAGAACGGAAGATATTTCCTTTTTCACCATAGCCCTCTATGGGCTTCCAAATATCCCTTTGCCAATTCCTCAAGAACAGCCTTAGAGAAAGGATGCTTGAAGGGAAAGATGTAACTCTGTGAGATGAATTAACAGAACACAGAGCAGTTTCTCAGAAAGCTTCTTTCCAGTTTTGAACGGAAGATATTTCCTTTTTCACCATAGCCCTCTATGGTCTTCCAAATATCCCTTTGCCAATTCCACAAGAACAGCCTTAGCGAAAGGCTTCTTGAAGGGAAAGATGTAACTGTGTGAGATGAATTAACAGAACACAGAGCAGTTTCTCAGAAAGCTTCTTTCCACTTTTGAACGGAAGATATTTCCTTTTCCACCATAGCCCTCCATGGGCTTCCAAATATCCCTTTGCCAATTCCACAAGAACAGCCTTAGCGAAAGGCTCCTTGAAGGGAAAGATGTAACTCTGTGAGATGAATTAACAGAACACAGAGCAGTTTCTCAGAAAGCTTCTTTCCAGTTTTTAACGGAAGATATTTCATTTTTCACCATAGCCCTCTATGGGCTTCCAAATATCCCTTTGCCAATTCCACAAGAACAGCCTTAGCGAAAGGCTCCTTGAAGGGAAAGATGTAACTCTGTGAGATGCATTAACAGAACACAAAGCAGTTTCTCTGAAAGCTTCTTTCCAGTTTTGAACGGAAGATACTTCCTTTTTCACCATAGCCCTTATGGGCTTCCAAATATCCCTTTGCCAATTCCACAAGAACAGCCTTAGCGAAAGGCTTCTTGAAGGGAAAGATGTAACTCTGTGAGATGAATTAACAGAACACAGAGCAGTGTCTCAGAAAGCTTCTTTCCAGTTTTGAACGGAAGATATTTCCTTTTTCACCATAGCCCTCTAGGGGCTTCCAAATATCCCGTTGCCAATTCCACAAGAACAGCCTTAGCGAAAGGCTTCTTGAAGGGAAAGATGTAACTCTGTGAGATGAATTAACAGAACACAGAGCAGTTTCTCAGAAAGCTTCTTTCCACTTTTGAACGGAAGATATTTCCTTTTCCACCATAGCCCTCCATGGGCTTCCAAATATCACTTTGCCAATTCCACAAGAACAGCCTTAGCGAAAGGCTTCTTGAAGGGAAAGATGTAACTCTGTGAGATGAATTAACAGAACACAGAGCAGTTTCTCAGAAAGCTTCTTTCCAGTTTTGAACGGAAGATATTTCCTTTTTCACCATAGCCCTCTATGGGCTTCCAAATATCCCTTTGCCAATTCCTCAAGAACAGCCTTAGAGAAAGGATGCTTGAAGGGAAAGATGTAACTCTGTGAGATGAATTAACAGAACACAGAGCAGTTTCTCAGAAAGCTTCTTTCCAGTTTTGAACGGAAGATATTTCCTTTTTCACCATAGCCCTCTATGGTCTTCCAAATATCCCTTTGCCAATTCCACAAGAACAGCCTTAGCGAAAGGCTTCTTGAAGGGAAAGATGTAACTGTGTGAGATGAATTAACAGAACACAGAGCAGTTTCTCAGAAAGCTTCTTTCCACTTTTGAACGGAAGATATTTCCTTTTCCACTATAGCCCTCCATGGGCTTCCAAATATCCCTTTGCCAATTCCACAAGAACAGCCTTAGCGAAAGGCTCCTTGAAGGGAAAGATGTAACTCTGTGAGATGAATTAACAGAACACAGAGCAGTTTCTCAGAAAGCTTCTTTCCAATTTTTAACGGAAGATATTTCATTTTTCACCATAGCCCTCTATGGGCTTCCAAATATCCCTTTGCCAATTCCACAAGAACAGCCTTAGCGAAAGGCTCCTTGAAGGGAAAGATGTAACTCTGTGAGATGCATTAACAGAACACAAAGCAGTTTCTCTGAAAGCTTCTTTCCAGTTTTGAACGGAAGATACTTCCTTTTTCACCATAGCCCTTATGGGCTTCCAAATATCCCTTTGCCAATTCCACAAGAACAGCCTTAGCGAAAGGCTTCTTGAAGGGAAAGATGTAACTCTGTGAGATGAATTAACAGAACACAGAGCAGTGTCTCAGAAAGCTTCTTTCCAGTTTTGAACGGAAGATATTTCCTTTTTCACCATAGCCCTCTAGGGGCTTCCAAATATCCCGTTGCCAATTCCACAAGAACAGCCTTAGCGAAAGGCTTCTTGAAGGGAAAGATGTAACTCTGTGAGATGAATTAACAGAACACAGAGCAGTTTCTCAGAAAGCTTCTTTCCACTTTTGAACGGAAGATATTTCCTTTTCCACCATAGCCCTCCATGGGCTTCCAAATATCACTTTGCCAATTCCACAAGAACAGCCTTAGCGAAAGGCTTCTTGAAGGGAAAGATGTAACTCTGTGAGATGAATTAACAGAACACAGAGCAGTTTCTCAGAAAGCTTCTTTCCAGTTTTGAACGGAAGATATTTCCTTTTTCACCATAGCCCTCTATGGGCTTCCAAATATCCCTTTGCCAATTCCACAAGAACAGCCTTAGCGAAAGGCTTCTTGAAGGGAAAGATGTAACTCTGTGAGATGAATTAACAGAACACAGAGCAGTTTCTCAGAAAGCTTCTTTCCAGTTTTGAACGGAAGATATTTCCTTTTTCACCATAGCCCTCTATGGGCTTCCAAATATCCCTTTGCCAATTCCACAAGAACAGCCGTAGCGAAAGGCTCCTTGAAGGGAAAGATGTAACTCTGTGAGATGAATTAACAGAACACAAAGCAGTTTCTCAGAAAGCTTCTTTCCAGTTTTGAACGGAAGATATTTCCTTTTTCACCATAGCCCTCTATGGGCTTCCAAATATCCCTTTGCCAATTCCACAAGAACAGCCTTAGCGAAAGGCTCCTTGAAGGGAAAGATGTAACTCTGTGAGATGAATTAACAGAACACAAAGCAGTTTCTCAGAAAGCTTCTTTCCACTTTTGAACGGAAGATATTTCCTTTTTCACCATAGCCCTCTATGGGCTTCAAAATATCCCTTTGCCAATTCCACAAGAACAGCCTTAGCGAAAGGCTTCTTGAAGGGAAAGATGTAACTCTGTGAGATGAATTAACAGAACACAGAGCAGTTTCTCCGAAAGCTTCTTTCCGGTTTTGAACGGAAGATAATTCCTTTTTCACCATAGCCCTCTATGGGCTTCCAAATATCCCTTTGCCAATTCCACAAGAACAGCCTTAGCGAAAGGCTTCTTGAAGGGAAAGATGTAACTCTGTGAGATGAATTAACAGAACACAGAGCAGTTTCTCAGAAAGCTTCTTTCCAGTTTTGAACGGAAGATATTTCCTTTTTCACCATAGCCCTCTATGGGCTTCCAAATATCCCTTTGCCAATTCCACAAGAACAGCCGTAGCGAAAGGCTCCTTGAAGGGAAAGATGTAACTCTGTGAGATGAATTAACAGAACACAAAGCAGTTTCTCAGAAAGCTTCTTTCCAGTTTTGAACGGAAGATATTTCCTTTTTCACCATAGCCCTCTATGGGCTTCCAAATATCCCTTTGCCAATTCCACAAGAACAGCCTTAGCGAAAGGCTCCTTGAAGGGAAAGATGTAACTCTGTGAGATGAATTAGCAGAACACAAAGCAGTTTCTCAGAAAGCTTCTTTCCACTTTTGAACGGAAGATATTTCCTTTTTCACCATAGCCCTCTATGGGCTTCAAAATATCCCTTTGCCAATTCCACAAGAACAGCCTTAGCGAAAGGCTTCTTGAAGGGAAAGATGTAACTCTGTGAGATGAATTAACAGAACACAGAGCAGTTTCTCCGAAAGCTTCTTTCCGGTTTTGAACGGAAGATAATTCCTTTTTCACCATAGCCCTCTATGGGCTTCCAAATATCCCTTTGCCAATTACACAAGAACAGCCTTAGCGAAAGGCTTCTTGGAGGGAAAGATGTAACTCTGTGAGATGAATTTACAGAACACAGAGCAGTTTCTCAGAAAGTTCCTTTCCACTTTTGAAGGGAAGATATTTCCTTTTTCACCATAGCCCTCTATGGGCTTCCAAATATCCCTTTGCCAATTCCACAAGAAAAGCCTTAGCGAAAGGCTTCTTGAAGGGAAAGATGTAACTCTGTGAGATGAATTAACAGAACACAGAGCAGTTTCTCCGAAAGCTTCTTTCCGGTTTTGAACGGAAGATAATTCCTTTTTCACCATAGCCCTCTATGGGCTTCCAAATATCCCTTTGCCAATTACACAAGAACAGCCTTAGCGAAAGGCTTCTTGGAGGGAAAGATGTAACTCTGTGAGATGAATTTACAGAACACAGAGCAGTTTCTCAGAAAGTTCCTTTCCACTTTTGAAGGGAAGATATTTCCTTTTTCACCATAGACCTCTATGGGCTTCCAAATATCCCTTTGCCAATTCCACAAGAAAAGCCTTAGAGAAAGGATGCTTGAAGGGAAAGATGTAACTCTGTGAGATGAATTAACAGAACACAGAGCAGTTTCTCAGAAAGCTTCTTTCCACTTTTGAACGGAAGATATTTCCTTTTTCACCATAGCCCTCTATGGGCTTCCAAATATCCCTTTGATATTCCACAAGAACAGCCTTAGCGAAAGGCTTCTTGAAGGGAAAGATGTAACTCTGTGAGATGAATTAACAGAACACAGAGCAGTTTCTCAGAAAGCTTCTTTCCAGTTTTGAACGGAAGATATTTCCTTTTTTACCATAGCCCTCATTGGGCTTCCAAATATCCCATTGCCAATTCCACAAGAACAGCCTTAGCGAAAGGCTTCTTGAAGGGAAAGATGTAACTCTGTGAGATGAATTAACAGAACACAGAGCAGTTTCTCAGAAAGCTTCTTTCCAGTTTTGAAGGGAAGATATTTCCTTTTTCACCATAGCCCTCTATGGGATTCCAAATATCCCTTTGCCAATTCCACAAGAACAGCCTTAGCGAAAGGCTCCTTGAAGGGAAAGATGTAACTCTGTTAGATGAATTAACAGAACACAGAGCAGTTTCTCAGAAAGCTTCTTTCCAATTTTTAACGGAAGATATTTCCTTTTTCACCATAGCCCTCTATGGGCTTCCAAATATCCCTTTGCCAATTCCACAAGAACAGCCTTAGCGAAAGGCTTCTTGAAGGGAAAGATGTAACTCTGTGAGATGAATTAACAGAACACAGAGCAGTTTCTCAGAAAGCTTCTTTCCAGTTTTGAACGGAAGATATTTCCTTTTTCACCATAGCCCTCTATGGGCTTCCAAATATCCCTTTGCCAATTCCACAAGAACAGCCTTAGCGAAATGCTTCTTGAAGGGAAAGATGTAACTCTGTGAGATGAATTAACAGAACACAGAGCAGTTTCTCAGAAAGCTTCTTTCCAGTTTTGAACGGAAGATATTTCCTTTTTCACCATAGCCCTCTATGGGCTTCCAAATATCCCTTTGCCAATTGCACAAGAACAGCCTTAGCGAAAGGCTTCTTGAAGGGAAAGATGTAACTCTGTGAGATGAATTAACAGAACACAGAGCAGTTTCTCAGAAAGCTTCTTTCCAGTTTTGAACGGAAGATATTTCCTTTTTCACCATAGCCCTCTATGGGCTTCCAAATATCCCTTTGCCAATTCCACAAGAACAGCCGTAGCGAAAGGCTCCTTGAAGGGAAAGATGTAACTCTGTGAGATGAATTAACAGAACACAAAGCAGTTTCTCAGAAAGCTTCTTTCCAGTTTTGAACGGAAGATATTTCCTTTTTCACCATAGCCCTCTATGGGCTTCCAAATATCCCTTTGCCAATTCCACAAGAACAGCCTTAGCGAAAGGCTCCTTGAAGCGAAAGATGTAACTCTGTGAGATGAATTAACAGAACACAAAGCAGTTTCTCAGAAAGCTTCTTTCCAGTTTTGAACGGAAGATATTTCCTTTTTCACCATAGCCCTCTATGGGCTTCAAAATATCCCTTTGCCAATTCCACAAGAACAGCCTTAGCGAAAGGCTTCTTGAAGGGAAAGATGTAACTCTGTGAGATGAATTAACAGAACACAGAGCAGTTTCTCCGAAAGCTTCTTTCCACTTTTGAACGGAATATATTTCCTTTTCCACCATAGCCCTCCATGGGCTTCCAAATATCACTTTGCCAATTCCACAAGAACAGCCTTAGCGAAAGGCTTCTTGAAGGGAAAGATGTAACTCTGTGAGATGAATTAACAGAACACAGAGCAGTTTCTCAGAAAGCTTCTTTCCAGTTTTGAACGGAAGATATTTCCTTTTTCACCATAGCCCTCTATGGGCTTCCAAATATCCCTTTGCCAATTCCTCAAGAACAGCCTTAGAGAAAGGATGCTTGAAGGGAAAGATGTAACTCTGTGAGATGAATTAACAGAACACAGAGCAGTTTCTCAGAAAGCTTCTTTCCAGTTTTGAACGGAAGATATTTCCTTTTTCACCATAGCCCTCTATGGTCTTCCAAATATCCCTTTGCCAATTCCACAGGAACAGCCTTAGCGAAAGGCTTCTTGAAGGGAAAGATGTAACTGTGTGAGATGAATTAACAGAACACAGAGCAGTTTCTCAGAAAGCTTCTTTCCACTTTTGAACGGAAGATATTTCCTTTTCCACCATAGCCCTCCATGGGCTTCCAAATATCCCTTTGCCAATTCCACAAGAACAGCCTTAGCGAAAGGCTCCTTGAAGGGAAAGATGTAACTCTGTGAGATGAATTAACAGAACACAGAGCAGTTTCTCAGAAAGCTTCTTTCCAATTTTTAACGGAAGATATTTCATTTTTCACCATAGCCCTCTATGGGCTTCCAAATATCGCTTTGCCAATTCCACAAGAACAGCCTTAGCGAAAGGCTCCTTGAAGGGAAAGATGTAACTCTGTGAGATGCATTAACAGAACACAAAGCAGTTTCTCTGAAAGCTTCTTTCCAGTTTTGAACGGAAGATACTTCCTTTTTCACCATAGCCCTTATGGGCTTCCAAATATCCCTTTGCCAATTCCACAAGAACAGCCTTAGCGAAAGGCTTCTTGAAGGGAAAGATGTAACTCTGTGAGATGAATTAACAGAACACAGAGCAGTGTCTCAGAAAGCTTCTTTCCAGTTTTGAACGGAAGATATTTCCTTTTTCACCATAGCCCTCTAGGGGCTTCCAAATATCCCGTTGCCAATTCCACAAGAACAGCCTTAGCGAAAGGCTTCTTGAAGGGAAAGATGTAACTCTGTGAGATGAATTAACAGAACACAGAGCAGTTTCTCAGAAAGCTTCTTTCCAGTTTTGAACGGAAGATATTTCCTTTTTCACCATAGCCCTCTATGGGCTTCCAAATATCCCTTTGCCAATTCCACAAGAACAGCCTTAGCGAAAGGCTCCTTGAAGGGAAAGATGTAACTCTGTGAGATGAATTAACAGAACACAAAGCAGTTTCTCAGAAAGCTTCTTTCCACTTTTGAACGGAAGATATTTCCTTTTTCACCATAGCCCTCTATGGGCTTCAAAATATCCCTTTGCCAATTCCACAAGAACAGCCTTAGCGAAAGGCTTCTTGAAGGGAAAGATGTAACTCTGTGAGATGAATTAACAGAACACAGAGCAGTTTCTCCGAAAGCTTCTTTCCGGTTTTGAACGGAAGATAATTCCTTTTTCACCATAGCCCTCTATGGGCTTCCAAATATCCCTTTGCCAATTCCACAAGAACAGCCTTAGCGAAAGGCTTCTTGAAGGGAAAGATGTAACTCTGTGAGATGAATTAACAGAACACAGAGCAGTTTCTCAGAAAGCTTCTTTCCAGTTTTGAACGGAAGATATTTCCTTTTTCACCATAGCCCTCTATGGGCTTCCAAATATCCCTTTGCCAATTCCACAAGAACAGCCGTAGCGAAAGGCTCCTTGAAGGGAAAGATGTAACTCTGTGAGATGAATTAACAGAACACAAAGCAGTTTCTCAGAAAGCTTCTTTCCAGTTTTGAACGGAAGATATTTCCTTTTTCACCATAGCCCTCTATGGGCTTCCAAATATCCCTTTGCCAATTCCACAAGAACAGCCATAGCGAAAGGCTCCTTGAAGGGAAAGATGTAACTCTGTGAGATGAATTAACAGAACACAAAGCAGTTTCTCAGAAAGCTTCTTTCCACTTTTGAACGGAAGATATTTCCTTTTTCACCATAGCCCTCTATGGGCTTCAAAATATCCCTTTGCCAATTCCACAAGAACAGCCTTAGCGAAAGGCTTCTTGAAGGGAAAGATGTAACTCTGTGAGATGAATTAACAGAACACAGAGCAGTTTCTCCGAAAGCTTCTTTCCGGTTTTGAACGGAAGATAATTCCTTTTTCACCATAGCCCTCTATGGGCTTCCAAATATCCCTTTGCCAATTACACAAGAACAGCCTTAGCGAAAGGCTTCTTGGAGGGAAAGATGTAACTCTGTGAGATGAATTTACAGAACACAGAGCAGTTTCTCAGAAAGTTCCTTTCCACTTTTGAAGGGAAGATATTTCCTTTTTCACCATAGCCCTCTATGGGCTTCCAAATATCCCTTTGCCAATTCCACAAGAAAAGCCTTAGCGAAAGGCTTCTTGAAGGGAAAGATGTAACTCTGTGAGATGAATTAACAGAACACAGAGCAGTTTCTCCGAAAGCTTCTTTCCGGTTTTGAACGGAAGATAATTCCTTTTTCACCATAGTCCTCTATGGGCTTCCAAATATCCCTTTGCCAATTACACAAGAACAGCCTTAGCGAAAGGCTTCTTGGAGGGAAAGATGTAACTCTGTGAGATGAATTTACAGAACACAGAGCAGTTTCTCAGAAAGTTCCTTTCCACTTTTGAAGGGAAGATATTTCCTTTTTCACCATAGACCTCTATGGGCTTCCAAATATCCCTTTGCCAATTCCACAAGAAAAGCCTTAGCGAAAGGCTTCTTGAAGGGAAAGATGTAACTCTGTGAGATGAGTTAACAGAACACAGAGCAGTTTCTCAGAAAGCTTCTTTCCACTTTTGAACGGAAGATATTTCCTTTTTCACCATAGCCCTCTATGGGCTTCCAAATATCCCTTTGATATTCCACAAGAACAGCCTTAGCGAAAGGCTTCTTGAAGGGAAAGATGTAACTCTGTGAGATGAATTAACAGAACACAGAGCAGTTTCTCAGAAAGCTTCTTTCCAGTTTTGAACGGAAGATATTTCCTTTTTTACCATAGCCCTCATTGGGCTTCCAAATATCCCATTGCCAATTCCACAAGAACAGCCTTAGCGAAAGGCTTCTTGATGGGAAAGATGTAACTCTGTGAGATGAATTATCAGAACACAGAGCAGTTTCTCAGAAAGCTTCTTTCCAGTTTTGAAGGGAAGATATTTCCTTTTTCACCATAGCCCTCTATGGGATTCCAAATATCCCTTTGCCAATTCCACAAGAACAGTCTTAGCGAAAGGCTCCTTGAAGGGAAAGATGTAACTCTGTTAGATGAATTAACAGAACACAGAGCAGTTTCTCAGAAAGCTTCTTTCCAATTTTTAACGGAAGATATTTCCTTTTTCACCATAGCCCTCTATGGGCTTCCAAATATCCCTTTGCCAATTCCACAAGAACAGCCTTAGCGAAAGGCTTCTTGAAGGGAAAGATGTAACTCTGTGAGATGAATTAACAGAACACAGAGCAGTTTCTCAGAAAGCTTCTTTCCAGTTTTGAACGGAAGATATTTCCTTTTTCACCATAGCCCTCTATGGGCTTCCAAATATCCCTTTGCCAATTCCACAAGAACAGCCTTAGCGAAATGCTTCTTGAAGGGAAAGATGTAACTCTGTGAGATGAATTAACAGAACACAGAGCAGTTTCTCAGAAAGCTTCTTTCCAGTTTTGAACGGAAGATATTTCCTTTTTCACCATAGCCCTCTATGGGCTTCCAAATATCCCTTTGCCAATTGCACAAGAACAGCCTTAGCGAAAGGCTTCTTGAAGGGAAAGATGTAACTCTGTGAGATGAATTAACAGAACACAGAGCAGTTTCTCAGAAAGCTTCTTTCCAGTTTTGAACGGAAGATATTTCCTTTTTCACCATAGCCCTCTATGGGCTTCCAAATATCCCTTTGCCAATTCCACAAGAACAGCCGTAGCGAAAGGCTCCTTGAAGGGAAAGATGTAACTCTGTGAGATGAATTAACAGAACACAAAGCAGTTTCTCAGAAAGCTTCTTTCCAGTTTTGAACGGAAGATATTTCCTTTTTCACCATAGCCCTCTATGGGCTTCCAAATATCCCTTTGCCAATTCCACAAGAACAGCCTTAGCGAAAGGCTCCTTGAAGCGAAAGATGTAACTCTGTGAGATGAATTAACAGAACACAAAGCAGTTTCTCAGAAAGCTTCTTTCCAGTTTTGAACGGAAGATATTTCCTTTTTCACCATAGCCCTCTATGGGCTTCAAAATATCCCTTTGCCAATTCCACAAGAACAGCCTTAGCGAAAGGCTTCTTGAAGGGAAAGATGTAACTCTGTGAGATGAATTAACAGAACACAGAGCAGTTTCTCCGAAAGCTTCTTTCCGGTTTTGAACGGAAGATAATTCCTTTTTCACCATAGCCCTCTATGGGCTTCCAAATATCCCTTTGCCAATTACACAAGAACAGCCTTAGCGAAAGGCTTCTTGGAGGGAAAGATGTAACTCTGTGAGATGAATTTACAGAACACAGAGCAGTTTCTCAGAAAGTTCCTTTCCACTTTTGAAGGGAAGATATTTCCTTTTTCACCATAGCCCTCTATGGGCTTCCAAATATCCCTTTGCCAATTCCACAAGAAAAGCCTTAGCGAAAGGCTTCTTGAAGGGAAAGATGTAACTCTGTGAGATGAATTAACAGAACACAGAGCAGTTTCTCAGAAAGCTTCTTTCCACTTTTGAACGGAAGATATTTCCTTTTTCACCATAGCTCTCTATGGGCTTCCAAATATCCCTTTGCCAATTCCCGAAGAACAGCCTTAGCGAAAGTATGCTTGAAGGGAAAGATGTAACTCTGTGAGATGAATTAACAGAACACAGAGCAGTTTCTCAGAAAGCTTCTTTCCAGTTTAGAACGGAAGATATTTCCTTTTTCACCATAGCCCTCTATGGGCTTCCAAATATCCCTTTGCCAATTCCTCAAGAACAGCCTTAGAGAAAGGATGCTTGAAGGGAAAGATGTAACTCTGTGAGATGAATTAACAGAACACAGAGCAGTTTCTCAGAAAGCTTCTTTCCAGTTTTGAACGGAAGATATTTCCTTTTTCACCATAGCCCTCTATGGACTTCCAAATATCCCTTTGCCAATTCCACAAGAACAGCCTTAGCGAAAGGCTTCTTGAAGGGAAAGATGTAACTGTGTGAGATGAATTAACAGAACACAGAGCAGTTTCTCAGAAAGCTTCTTTCCAGTTTTTAACGGAAGATATTTCATTTTTCACCATAGCCCTCTATGGGCTTCCAAATATCCCTTTGCCAATTCCACAAGAACAGCCTTAGCGAAAGGCTCCTTGAAGGGAAAGATGTAACTCTGTGAGATGCATTAACAGAACACAAAGCAGTTTCTCTGAAAGCTTCTTTCCAGTTTTGAACGGAAGATACTTCCTTTTTCACCATAGCCCTTATGGGCTTCCAAATATCCCTTTGCCAATTCCACAAGAACAGCCTTAGCGAAAGGCTTCTTGAAGGGAAAGATGTAACTCTGTGAGATGAATTAACAGAACACAGAGCAGTGTCTCAGAAAGCTTCTTTCCAGTTTTGAACGGAAGATATTTCCTTTTTCACCATAGCCCTCTAGGGGCTTCCAAATATCCCGTTGCCAATTCCACAAGAACAGCCTTAGCGAAAGGCTTCTTGAAGGGAAAGATGTAACTCTGTGAGATGAATTAACAGAACACAGAGCAGTTTCTCAGAAAGCTTTTTCCCACTTTTGAACGGAAGATATTTCCTTTTCCACCATAGCCCTCCATGGGCTTCCAAATATCACTTTGCCAATTCCACAAGAACAGCCTTAGCGAAAGGCTTCTTGAAGGGAAAGATGTAACTCTGTGAGATGAATTAACAGAACACAGAGCAGTTTCTCAGAAAGCTTCTTTCCAGTTTTGAACGGAAGATATTTCCTTTTTCACCATAGCCCTCTATGGGCTTCCAAATATCCCTTTGCCAATTCCACAAGAACAGCCTTAGCGAAAGGCTTCTTGAAGGGAAAGATGTAACTCTGTGAGATGAATTAACAGAACACAGAGCAGTTTCTCAGAAAGCTTCTTTCCAGTTTTGAACGGAAGATATTTCCTTTTTCACCATAGCCCTCTATGGGCTTCCAAATATCCCTTTGCCAATTCCACAAGAACAGCCGTAGCGAAAGGCTCCTTGAAGGGAAAGATGTAACTCTGTGAGATGAATTAACAGAACACAAAGCAGTTTCTCAGAAAGCTTCTTTCCAGTTTTGAACGGAAGATATTTCCTTTTTCACCATAGCCCTCTATGGGCTTCCAAATATCCCTTTCCCAATTCCACAAGAACAGCCTTAGCGAAAGGCTCCTTGAAGGGAAAGATGTAACTCTGTGAGATGAATTAACAGAACACAAAGCAGTTTCTCAGAAAGCTTCTTTCCACTTTTGAACGGAAGATATTTCCTTTTTCACCATAGCCCTCTATGGGCTTCCAAATATCCCTTTGCCAATTCCACAAGAACAGCCTTAGCAAAAGGCTTCTTGAAGGGAAAGATGTAACTCTGTGAGATGAATTAACAGAACACAGAGCAGTTTCTCCGAAAGCTTCTTTCCGGTTTTGAACGGAAGATAATTCCTTTTTCACCATAGCCCTCTATGGGCTTCCAAATATCCCTTTGCCAATTCCACAAGAACAGCCTTAGCGAAAGGCTTCTTGAAGGGAAAGATGTAACTCTGTGAGATGAATTAACAGAACACAGAGCAGTTTCTCAGAAAGCTTCTTTCCACTTTTGAACGGAAGATATTTCCTTTTTCACCATAGCCCTCTATGGGCTTCCAAATATCCCTTTGCCAATTCCACAAGAACAGCCGTAGCGAAAGGCTCCTTGAAGGGAAAGATGTAACTCTGTGAGATGAATTAACAGAACACAAAGCAGTTTCTCAGAAAGCTTCTTTAGAGTTTTGAACGGAAGATATTTCCTTTTTCACCATAGCCCTCTATGGGCTTCCAAATATCCCTTTGCCAATTCCACAAGAACAGCCTTAGCGAAAGGCTCCTTGAAGGGAAAGATGTAACTCTGTGAGATGAATTAACAGAACACAAAGCAGTTTCTCAGAAAGCTTCTTTCCACTTTTGAACGGAAGATATTTCCTTTTTCACCATAGCCCTCTATGGGCTTCAAAATATCCCTTTGCCAATTCCACAAGAACAGCCTTAGCGAAAGGCTTCTTGAAGGGAAAGATGTAACTCTGGGAGATGAATTAACAGAACACAGAGCAGTTTCTCCGAAAGCTTCTTTCCGGTTTTGAACGGAAGATAATTCCTTTTTCACCATAGCCCTCTATGGGCTTCCAAATATCCCTTTGCCAATTACACAAGAACAGCCTTAGCGAAAGGCTTCTTGGAGGGAAAGATGTAACTCTGTGAGATGAATTTACAGAACACAGAGCAGTTTCTCAGAAAGTTCCTTTCCACTTTTGAAGGGAAGATATTTCCTTTTTCACCATAGCCCTCTATGGGCTTCCAAATATCCCTTTGCCAATTCCACAAGAAAAGCCTTAGCGAAAGGCTTCTTGAAGGGAAAGATGTAACTCTGTGAGATGAATTAACAGAACACAGAGCAGTTTCTCCGAAAGCTTCTTTCCGGTTTTGAACGGAAGATAATTCCTTTTTCACCATAGCCCTCTATGGGCTTCCAAATATCCCTTTGCCAATTACACAAGAACAGCCTTAGCGAAAGGCTTCTTGAAGGGAAAGATGTAACTCTGTGAGATGAATTAACAGAACACAGAGCAGTTTCTCAGAAAGCTTCTTTCCAGTTTTGAACGGAAGATATTTCCTTTTTCACCATAGCCCTCTATGGGCTTCCAAATATCCCTTTGCCAATTCCACAAGAACAGCCTTAGCGAAAGGCTCCTTGAAGCGAAAGATGTAACTCTGTGAGATGAATTAACAGAACACAAAGCAGTTTCTCAGAAAGCTTCTTTCCAGTTTTGAACGGAAGATATTTCCTTTTTCACCATAGCCCTCTATGGGCTTCAAAATATCCCTTTGCCAATTCCACAAGAACAGCCATAGCGAAAGGCTTCTTGAAGGGAAAGATGTAACTCTGTGAGATGAATTAACAGAACACAGAGCAGTTTCTCCGAAAGCTTCTTTCCGGTTTTGAACGGAAGATAATTCCTTTTTCACCATAGCCCTCTATGGGCTTCCAAATATCCCTTTGCCAATTACACAAGAACAGCCTTAGCGAAAGGCTTCTTGGAGGGAAAGATGTAACTCTGTGAGATGAATTTACAGAACACAGAGCAGTTTCTCAGAAAGTTCCTTTCCACTTTTGAAGGGAAGATATTTCCTTTTTCACCATAGCCCTCTATGGGCTTCCAAATATCCCTTTGCCAATTCCACAAGAACAGCCTTAGCGAAAGGCTCCTTGAAGGGAAAGATGTAACTCTGTGAGATGAATTAACAGAACACAGAGCAGTTTCTCAGAAAGCTTCTTTCCAGTTTTTAACGGAAGATATTTCATTTTTCACCATAGCCCTCTATGGGCTTCCAAATATCCCTTTGCCAATTCCACAAGAACAGCCTTAGCGAAAGGCTCCTTGAAGGGAAAGATGTAACTCTGTGAGATGCATTAACAGAACACAAAGCAGTTTCTCTGAAAGCTTCTTTCCAGTTTTGAACGGAAGATACTTCCTTTTTCACCATAGCCCTTATGGGCTTCCAAATATCCCTTTGCCAATTCCACAAGAACAGCCTTAGCGAAAGGCTTCTTGAAGGGAAAGATGTAACTCTGTGAGATGAATTAACAGAACACAGATCAGTTTCTCAGAAAGCTTCTTTCCAGTTTTGAACGGAAGATATTTCCTTTTTCACCATAGCCCTCTAGGGGCTTCCAAATATCCCGTTGCCAATTCCACAAGAACAGCCTTAGCGAAAGTCTTCTTGAAGGGAAAGATGTAACTCTGTGAGATGAATTAACAGAACACAGAGCAGTTTCTCAGAAAGCTTCTTTCCACTTTTGAACGGAAGATATTTCCTTTTCCACCATAGCCCTCCATGGGCTTCCAAATATCACTTTGCCAATTCCACAAGAACAGCCTTAGCGAAAGGCTTCTTGAAGGGAAAGATGTAACTCTGTGAGATGAATTAACAGAACACAGAGCAGTTTCTCAGAAAGCTTCTTTCCAGTTTTGAACGGAAGATATTTCCTTTTTCACCATAGCCCTCTATGGGCTTCCAAATATCCCTTTGCCAATTCCACAAGAACAGCCTTAGCGAAAGCCTTCTTGAAGGGAAAGATGTAACTCTGTGAGATGAATTAACAGAACACAGAGCAGTTTCTCAGAAAGCTTCTTTCCAGTTTTGAACGGAAGATATTTCCTTTTTCACCATAGCCCTCTATGGGCTTCCAAATATCCCTTTGCCAATTCCACAAGAGCAGCCTTAGCGAAAGGCTTCTTGAAGGGAAAGATGTAACTCTGTGAGATGAATTAACAGAACACAAAGCAGTTTCTCAGAAAGCTTCTTTCCAGTTTTGAACGGAAGATATTTCCTTTTTCACCATAGCCCTCTATGGGCTTCCAAATATCCCTTTGCCAATTCCACAAGAACAGCCTTAGCGAAAGGCTTCTTGAAGGGAAAGATGTAACTCTGTGAGATGAATTAACAGAACACAGAGCAGTTTCTCAGAAAGCTTCTTTCCAGTTTTGAACGGAAGATATTTCCTTTTTCACCATAGCCCTCTATGGGCTTCCAAATATCCGTTTGCCAATTCCACAAGAACAGCCTTAGCGAAAGGCTTCTTGAAGGGAAAGATGTAACTCTGTGAGATGAATTAACAGAACACAGAGCAGTTTCTCAGAAAGCTTCTTTCCAGTTTTGAACGGAAGATATTTCCTTTTTCACCATAGCCCTCTATGGGCTTCCAAATATCCGTTTGCCAATTCCACAGGAACAGCCTTAGCGAAAGACTTCTTCAAGGGAAAGATGTAACTCTGTGAGATGAATTAACAGAACACAGAGCAGTTTCTCAGAAAGCTTCTTTCCAGTTTTGAACGGAAGATATTTCCTTTTTCACCATAGCCATCTATGGGCTTCCAAATATCCCTTTGCCAATTCCTCAAGAACAGCCTTAGCGAAAGGATGCTTGAAGGGAAAGATGTAACTCTGTGAGATGAATTAACAGAACACAGAGCAGTTTCTCAGAAAGCTTCTTTCCACTTTTGAACGTAAGATATTTCCTTTTCCACCATAGCCCTCCATGGGCTTCCAAATATCCCTTTGCCAATTCCACAAGAACAGCCTTAGCGAAAGGCTCCTTGAAGGGAAAGATGTAACTCTGTGAGATGAATTAACAGAACACAGAGCAGTTTCTCAGAAAGCTTCTTTCCAGTTTTGAACGGAAGATATTTCCTTTTTCACCATAGCCCTCTATGGGCTTCCAAATATCCCTTTGCCAATTCCACAAGAACAGCCTTAGCGAAAGGCTCCTTGAAGGGAAAGATGTAACTCTGTGAGATGCATTAACAGAACACAAAACAGTTTCTCTGAAAGCTTCTTTCCAGTTTTGAACGGAAGATACTTCCTTTTTCACCATAGCCCTCTATGGGCTTCCAAATATCCCTTTGCCAATTCCACAAGAACAGCCTTAGCGAAAGGCTTCTTGAAGGGAAAGATGTAACTCTGTGAGATGAATTAACAGAACACAGAGCAGTTTCTCAGAAAGCTTCTTTCCAGTTTTGAACGGAAGATATTTCCTTTTTCACCATAGCCCTCTAGGGGCTTCCAAATATCCCGTTGCCAATTCCACAAGAACAGCCTTAGCGAAAGGCTTCTTGAAGGGAAAGATGTAACACTGTGAGATGAATTAACAGAACACAGAGCAGTTTCTCAGAAAGCTTCTTTCCAGTTTTGAACGGAAGATATTTCCTTTTTCACCATAGCCCTCTATGGGCTTCCAAATATCCCTTTTCCAATTCCACAAGAACAGCCTTAGCGAAAGGCTCCTTGAAGGGAAAGATGTAACTCTGTGAGATGAATTAACAGAACACAGAGCAGTTTCTCAGAAAGCTTCTTTCCAATTTTTAACGGAAGATATTTCCTTTTTCACCATAGCCCTCTATGGGCTTCCAAATATCCCTTTGCCAATTCCACAAGAACAGCCTTAGCGAAAGGCTTCTTGAAGGGAAAGATGTAACTCTGTGAGATGAATTAACAGAACACAAAGCAGTTTCTCAGAAAGCTTCTTTCCACTTTTGAACGGAAGATATTTCCTTTTTCACCATAGCCCTCTATGGATTTCCAAATATCCCTTTGCCAATTCCACAAGAACAGCCTTAGCGAAAGGCTTCTTGAAGGGAAAGATGTAACTCTGTGAGATGAATTAACAGAACACAGAGCAGTTTCTCAGAAAGCTTTTTTCCACTTTTGAACGGAAGATATTTCCTTTTCCACCATAGCCCTCCATTGGCTCCCAAATATCCCTTTGCCAATTCCACAAGAACAGCCTTAGCGAAAGGCTTCTTGAAGGGAAAGATGTAACTCTGTGAGATGAATTAACAGAACACAGAGCAGTTTCTCAGAAAGCTTCTTTCCAGTTTTGAACGGAAGATATTTCCTTTTCCACCATAGCCCTCCATGGGCTTCCAAATATCCCTTTGCCAATTCCACAAGAACAGCCTTAGCGAAAGGCTCCTTGAAGCGAAAGATGTAACTCTGTGAGATGAATTAACAGAACACAAAGCAGTTTCTCAGAAAGCTTCTTTCCAGTTTTGAACGGAAGATATTTCCTTTTTCACCATAGCCCTCTATGGGCTTCAAAATATCCCTTTGCCAATTCCACAAGAACAGCCTTAGCGAAAGGCTTCTTGAAGGGAAAGATGTAACTCTGTGAGATGAATTAACAGAACACAGAGCAGTTTCTCCGAAAGCTTCTTTCCGGTTTTGAACGGAAGATAATTCCTTTTTCACCATAGGCCTCTATGGGCTTCCAAATATCCCTTTGCCAATTACACAAGAACAGCCTTAGCGAAAGGCTTCTTGGAGGGAAAGATGTAACTCTGTGAGATGAATTTACAGAACACAGAGCAGTTTCTCAAAAAGTTCCTTTCCACTTTTGAAGGGAAGATATTTCCTTTTTCACCATAGCCCTCTATGGGCTTCCAAATATCCCTTTGCCAATTCCACAAGAACAGCCTTAGCGAAAGGCTTCTTGAAGGGAAAGATGTAACTCTGTGAGATGAATTAACAGAACACAGAGCAGTTTCTCAGAAAGGTTCTTTCCAGTTTTGAACGGAAGATATTTCCTTTTTCACCATAGCCCTCTATGGGCTTCCAAATATCCCTTTGCCAATTCCCGAAGAACAGCCTTAGCGAAAGGATGCTTGAAGGGAAAGATGTAACTCTGTGAGATGAATTAACAGAACACAGAGCAGTTTCTCAGAAAGCTTCTTTCCAGTTTAGAACGGAAGATATTTCCTTTTTCACCATAGCCCTCTATGGACTTCCAAATATCCCTTTGCCAATTCCTCAAGAACAGCCTTAGCGAAAGGATGCTTGAAGGGAAAGATGTAACTCTGTTAGATGAATTAACAGAACACAGAGCAGTTTCTCAGAAAGCTTCTTTCCAGTTTTGAACGGAAGATATTTCCTTTTTCACCATAGCCCTCTATGGTCTTCCAAATATCCCTTTGCCAATTCCACAAGAACAGCCTTAGCGAAAGACTTCTTGAAGGGAAAGATGTAACTGTGTGAGATGAATTAACAGAACACAGAGCAGTTTCTCAGAAAGCTTCTTTCCACTTTTGAACGGAAGATATTTCCTTTTCCACCATAGCCCTCCATGGACTTCCAAATATCCCTTTGCCAATTCCACAAGAACAGCCTTAGCGAAAGGCTCCTTGAAGGGAAAGATGTAACTCTGTGAGATGAATTAACAGAACACAGAGCAGTTTCTCAGAAAGCTTCTTTCCAGTTTTGAACGGAAGATATTTCCTTTTTCACCATAGCCCTCTATGGGCTTCCAAATATCCCTTTGCCAATTCCACAAGAACAGCCTTAGCGAAAGGCTCCTTGAAGGGAAAGATGTAACTCTGTGAGATGCATTAACAGAACACAAAACAGTTTCTCTGAAAGCTTCTTTCCAGTTTTGAACGGAAGATACTTCCTTTTTCACCATAGCCCTCTATGGGCTTCCAAATATCCCTTTGCCAATTCCACAAGAACAGCCTTAGCGAAAGGCTTCTTGAAGGGAAAGATGTAACTCTGTGAGATGAATTAACAGAACACAGAGCAGTTTCTCAGAAAGCTTCTTTCCAGTTTTGAACGGAAGATATTTCCTTTTTCACCATAGCCCTCTAGGGGCTTCCAAATATCCCGTTGCCAATTCCACAAGAACAGCCTTAGCGAAAGGCTTCTTGAAGGGAAAGATGTAACACTGTGAGATGAATTAACAGAACACAGAGCAGTTTCTCAGAAAGCTTCTTTCCAGTTTTGAACGGAAGATATTTCCTTTTTCACCATAGCCCTCTATGGGCTTCCAAATATCCCTTTGCCAATTCCACAAGAACAGCCTTAGCGAAAGGCTCCTTGAAGGGAAAGATGTAACTCTGTGAGATGAATTAACAGAACACAGAGCAGTTTCTCAGAAAGCTTTTTTCCAATTTTTAACGGAAGATATTTCCTTTTTCACCATAGCCCTCTATGGGCTTCCAAATATCCCTTTGCCAATTCCACAAGAACAGCCTTAGCGAAAGGCTTCTTGAAGGGAAAGATGTAACTCTGTGAGATGAATTAACAGAACACAAAGCAGTTTCTCAGAAAGCTTCTTTCCACTTTTGAACGGAAGATATTTCCTTTTTCACCATAGCCCTCTATGGATTTCCAAATATCCCTTTGCCAATTCCACAAGAACAGCCTTAGCGAAAGGCTTCTTGAAGGGAAAGATGTAACTCTGTGAGATGAATTAACAGAACACAGAGCAGTTTCTCAGAAAGCTTTTTTCCACTTTTGAACGGAAGATATTTCCTTTTCCACCATAGCCCTCCATTGGCTCCCAAATATCCCTTTGCCAATTCCACAAGAACAGCCTTAGCGAAAGGCTTCTTTAAGGGAAAGATGTAACTCTGTGAGATGAATTAACAGAACACAGAGCGGTTTCTCAGAAAGCTTCTTTCCAGTTTTGAACGGAAGATATTTCCTTTTCCACCATAGCCCTCCATGGGCTTCCAAATATCCCTTTGCCAATTCCACAAGAACAGCCTTAGCGAAAGGCTCCTTGAAGCGAAAAATGTAACTCTGTGAGATGAATTAACAGAACACAAAGCAGTTTCTCAGAAAGCTTCTTTCCAGTTTTGAACGGAAGATATTTCCTTTTTCACCATAGCCCTCTATGGGCTTCAAAATATCCCTTTGCCAATTCCACAAGAACAGCCTTAGCGAAAGGCTTCTTGAAGGGAAAGATGTAACTCTGTGAGATGAATTAACAGAACACAGAGCAGTTTCTCCGAAAGCTTCTTTCCGGTTTTGAACGGAAGATAATTCCTTTTTCACCATAGCCCTCTATGGGCTTCCAAATATCCCTTTGCCAATTACACAAGAACAGCCTTAGCGAAAGGCTTCTTGGAGGGAAAGATGTAACTCTGTGAGATGAATTTACAGAACACAGAGCAGTTTCTCAAAAAGTTCCTTTCCACTTTTGAAGGGAAGATATTTCCTTTTTCACCATAGCCCTCTATGGGCTTCCAAATATCCCTTTGCCAATTCCACAAGAACAGCCTTAGCGAAAGGCTTCTTGAAGGGAAAGATGTAACTGTGTGAGATGAATTAACAGAACACAGAGCAGTTTCTCAGAAAGCTTCTTTCCAGTTTTGAACGGAAGATATTTCCTTTTTCACCATAGCCCTCTATGGGCTTCCAAATATCCCTTTGCCAATTCCCGAAGAACAGCCTTAGCGAAAGGATGCTTGAAGGGAAAGATGTAACTCTGTGAGATGAATTAACAGAACACAGAGCAGTTTCTCAGAAAGCTTCTTTCCAGTTTAGAACGGAAGATATTTCCTTTTTCACCATAGCCCTCTATGGACTTCCAAATATCCCTTTGCCAATTCCTCAAGAACAGCCTTAGCGAAAGGATGCTTGAAGGGAAAGATGTAACTCTGTTAGATGAATTAAGAGAACACAGAGCAGTTTCTCAGAAAGCTTCTTTCCAGTTTTGAACGGAAGATATTTCCTTTTTCACCATAGCCCTCTATGGTCTTCCAAATATCCCTTTGCCAATTCCACAAGAACAGCCTTAGCGAAAGACTTCTTGAAGGGAAAGATGTAACTGTGTGAGATGAATTAACAGAACACAGAGCAGTTTCTCAGAAAGCTTCTTTCCACTTTTGAACGGAAGATATTTCCTTTTCCACCATAGCCCTCCATGGACTTCCAAATATCCCTTTGCCAATTCCACAAGAACAGCCTTAGCGAAAGGCTCCTTGAAGGGAAAGATGTAACTCTGTGAGATGAATTAACAGAACACAGAGCAGTTTCTCAGAAAGCTTCTTTCCAGTTTTTAACGGAAGATATTTCATTTTTCACCATAGCCCTCTATGGGCTTCCAAATATCCCTTTGCCAATTCCACAAGAACAGCCTTAGCGAAAGGCTCCTTGAAGGGAAAGATGTAACTCTGTGAGATGCATTAACAGAACACAAAGCAGTTTCTCAGAAAGCTTCTTTCCAGTTTTGAACGGAAGATATTTCCTTTTTCACCATAGCCATCTATGGGCTTCCAAATATCCCTTTGCCAATTCCTCAAGAACAGCCTTAGCGAAAGGATGCTTGAAGGGAAAGATGTAACTCTGTGAGATGAATTAACAGAACACAGAGCAGTTTCTCAGAAAGCTTCTTTCCACTTTTGAACGTAAGATATTTCCTTTTCCACCATAGCCCTCCATGGGCTTCCAAATATCCCTTTGCCAATTCCACAAGAACAGCCTTAGCGAAAGGCTCCTTGAAGGGAAAGATGTAACTCTGTGAGATGAATTAACAGAACACAGAGCAGTTTCTCAGAAAGCTTCTTTCCAGTTTTGAACGGAAGATATTTCCTTTTTCACCATAGCCCTCTATGGGCTTCCAAATATCCCTTTGCCAATTCCACAAGAACAGCCTTAGCGAAAGGCTCCTTGAAGGGAAAGATGTAACTCTGTGAGATGCATTAACAGAACACAAAACAGTTTCTCTGAAAGCTTCTTTCCAGTTTTGAACGGAAGATACTTCCTTTTTCACCATAGCCCTCTATGGGCTTCCAAATATCCCTTTGCCAATTCCACAAGAACAGCCTTAGCGAAAGGCTTCTTGAAGGGAAAGATGTAACTCTGTGAGATGAATTAACAGAACACAGAGCAGTTTCTCAGAAAGCTTCTTTCCAGTTTTGAACGGAAGATATTTCCTTTTTCACCATAGCCCTCTAGGGGCTTCCAAATATCCCGTTGCCAATTCCACAAGAACAGCCTTAGCGAAAGGCTTCTTGAAGGGAAAGATGTAACACTGTGAGATGAATTAACAGAACACAGAGCAGTTTCTCAGAAAGCTTCTTTCCAGTTTTGAACGGAAGATATTTCCTTTTTCACCATAGCCCTCTATGGGCTTCCAAATATCCCTTTTCCAATTCCACAAGAACAGCCTTAGCGAAAGGCTCCTTGAAGGGAAAGATGTAACTCTGTGAGATGAATTAACAGAACACAGAGCAGTTTCTCAGAAAGCTTCTTTCCAATTTTTAACGGAAGATATTTCCTTTTTCACCATAGCCCTCTATGGGCTTCCAAATATCCCTTTGCCAATTCCACAAGAACAGCCTTAGCGAAAGGCTTCTTGAAGGGAAAGATGTAACTCTGTGAGATGAATTAACAGAACACAAAGCAGTTTCTCAGAAAGCTTCTTTCCACTTTTGAACGGAAGATATTTCCTTTTTCACCATAGCCCTCTATGGATTTCCAAATATCCCTTTGCCAATTCCACAAGAACAGCCTTAGCGAAAGGCTTCTTGAAGGGAAAGATGTAACTCTGTGAGATGAATTAACAGAACACAGAGCAGTTTCTCAGAAAGCTTTTTTCCACTTTTGAACGGAAGATATTTCCTTTTCCACCATAGCCCTCCATTGGCTCCCAAATATCCCTTTGCCAATTCCACAAGAACAGCCTTAGCGAAAGGCTTCTTGAAGGGAAAGATGTAACTCTGTGAGATGAATTAACAGAACACAGAGCAGTTTCTCAGAAAGCTTCTTTCCAGTTTTGAACGGAAGATATTTCCTTTTCCACCATAGCCCTCCATGGGCTTCCAAATATCCCTTTGCCAATTCCACAAGAACAGCCTTAGCGAAAGGCTCCTTGAAGCGAAAGATGTAACTCTGTGAGATGAATTAACAGAACACAAAGCAGTTTCTCAGAAAGCTTCTTTCCAGTTTTGAACGGAAGATATTTCCTTTTTCACCATAGCCCTCTATGGGCTTCAAAATATCCCTTTGCCAATTCCACAAGAACAGCCTTAGCGAAAGGCTTCTTGAAGGGAAAGATGTAACTCTGTGAGATGAATTAACAGAACACAGAGCAGTTTCTCCGAAAGCTTCTTTCCGGTTTTGAACGGAAGATAATTCCTTTTTCACCATAGGCCTCTATGGGCTTCCAAATATCCCTTTGCCAATTACACAAGAACAGCCTTAGCGAAAGGCTTCTTGGAGGGAAAGATGTAACTCTGTGAGATGAATTTACAGAACACAGAGCAGTTTCTCAAAAAGTTCCTTTCCACTTTTGAAGGGAAGATATTTCCTTTTTCACCATAGCCCTCTATGGGCTTCCAAATATCCCTTTGCCAATTCCACAAGAACAGCCTTAGCGAAAGGCTTCTTGAAGGGAAAGATGTAACTCTGTGAGATGAATTAACAGAACACAGAGCAGTTTCTCAGAAAGGTTCTTTCCAGTTTTGAACGGAAGATATTTCCTTTTTCACCATAGCCCTCTATGGGCTTCCAAATATCCCTTTGCCAATTCCCGAAGAACAGCCTTAGCGAAAGGATGCTTGAAGGGAAAGATGTAACTCTGTGAGATGAATTAACAGAACACAGAGCAGTTTCTCAGAAAGCTTCTTTCCAGTTTAGAACGGAAGATATTTCCTTTTTCACCATAGCCCTCTATGGACTTCCAAATATCCCTTTGCCAATTCCTCAAGAACAGCCTTAGCGAAAGGATGCTTGAAGGGAAAGATGTAACTCTGTTAGATGAATTAACAGAACACAGAGCAGTTTCTCAGAAAGCTTCTTTCCAGTTTTGAACGGAAGATATTTCCTTTTTCACCATAGCCCTCTATGGTCTTCCAAATATCCCTTTGCCAATTCCACAAGAACAGCCTTAGCGAAAGACTTCTTGAAGGGAAAGATGTAACTGTGTGAGATGAATTAACAGAACACAGAGCAGTTTCTCAGAAAGCTTCTTTCCACTTTTGAACGGAAGATATTTCCTTTTCCACCATAGCCCTCCATGGACTTCCAAATATCCCTTTGCCAATTCCACAAGAACAGCCTTAGCGAAAGGCTCCTTGAAGGGAAAGATGTAACTCTGTGAGATGAATTAACAGAACACAGAGCAGTTTCTCAGAAAGCTTCTTTCCAGTTTTGAACGGAAGATATTTCCTTTTTCACCATAGCCCTCTATGGGCTTCCAAATATCCCTTTGCCAATTCCACAAGAACAGCCTTAGCGAAAGGCTCCTTGAAGGGAAAGATGTAACTCTGTGAGATGCATTAACAGAACACAAAACAGTTTCTCTGAAAGCTTCTTTCCAGTTTTGAACGGAAGATACTTCCTTTTTCACCATAGCCCTCTATGGGCTTCCAAATATCCCTTTGCCAATTCCACAAGAACAGCCTTAGCGAAAGGCTTCTTGAAGGGAAAGATGTAACTCTGTGAGATGAATTAACAGAACACAGAGCAGTTTCTCAGAAAGCTTCTTTCCAGTTTTGAACGGAAGATATTTCCTTTTTCACCATAGCCCTCTAGGGGCTTCCAAATATCCCGTTGCCAATTCCACAAGAACAGCCTTAGCGAAAGGCTTCTTGAAGGGAAAGATGTAACACTGTGAGATGAATTAACAGAACACAGAGCAGTTTCTCAGAAAGTTTCTTTCCAGTTTTGAACGGAAGATATTTCCTTTTTCACCATAGCCCTCTATGGGCTTCCAAATATCCCTTTGCCAATTCCACAAGAACAGCCTTAGCGAAAGGCTCCTTGAAGGGAAAGATGTAACTCTGTGAGATGAATTAACAGAACACAGAGCAGTTTCTCAGAAAGCTTTTTTCCAATTTTTAACGGAAGATATTTCCTTTTTCACCATAGCCCTCTATGGGCTTCCAAATATCCCTTTGCCAATTCCACAAGAACAGCCTTAGCGAAAGGCTTCTTGAAGGGAAAGATGTAACTCTGTGAGATGAATTAACAGAACACAAAGCAGTTTCTCAGAAAGCTTCTTTCCACTTTTGAACGGAAGATATTTCCTTTTTCACCATAGCCCTCTATGGATTTCCAAATATCCCTTTGCCAATTCCACAAGAACAGCCTTAGCGAAAGGCTTCTTGAAGGGAAAGATGTAACTCTGTGAGATGAATTAACAGAACACAGAGCAGTTTCTCAGAAAGCTTTTTTCCACTTTTGAACGGAAGATATTTCCTTTTCCACCATAGCCCTCCATTGGCTCCCAAATATCCCTTTGCCAATTCCACAAGAACAGCCTTAGCGAAAGGCTTCTTTAAGGGAAAGATGTAACTCTGTGAGATGAATTAACAGAACACAGAGCGGTTTCTCAGAAAGCTTCTTTCCAGTTTTGAACGGAAGATATTTCCTTTTCCACCATAGCCCTCCATGGGCTTCCAAATATCCCTTTGCCAATTCCACAAGAACAGCCTTAGCGAAAGGCTCCTTGAAGCGAAAAATGTAACTCTGTGAGATGAATTAACAGAACACAAAGCAGTTTCTCAGAAAGCTTCTTTCCAGTTTTGAACGGAAGATATTTCCTTTTTCACCATAGCCCTCTATGGGCTTCAAAATATCCCTTTGCCAATTCCACAAGAACAGCCTTAGCGAAAGGCTTCTTGAAGGGAAAGATGTAACTCTGTGAGATGAATTAACAGAACACAGAGCAGTTTCTCCGAAAGCTTCTTTCCGGTTTTGAACGGAAGATAATTCCTTTTTCACCATAGCCCTCTATGGGCTTCCAAATATCCCTTTGCCAATTACACAAGAACAGCCTTAGCGAAAGGCTTCTTGGAGGGAAAGATGTAACTCTGTGAGATGAATTTACAGAACACAGAGCAGTTTCTCAAAAAGTTCCTTTCCACTTTTGAAGGGAAGATATTTCCTTTTTCACCATAGCCCTCTATGGGCTTCCAAATATCCCTTTGCCAATTCCACAAGAACAGCCTTAGCGAAAGGCTTCTTGAAGGGAAAGATGTAACTGTGTGAGATGAATTAACAGAACACAGAGCAGTTTCTCAGAAAGCTTCTTTCCAGTTTTGAACGGAAGATATTTCCTTTTTCACCATAGCCCTCTATGGGCTTCCAAATATCCCTTTGCCAATTCCCGAAGAACAGCCTTAGCGAAAGGATGCTTGAAGGGAAAGATGTAACTCTGTGAGATGAATTAACAGAACACAGAGCAGTTTCTCAGAAAGCTTCTTTCCAGTTTAGAACGGAAGATATTTCCTTTTTCACCATAGCCCTCTATGGACTTCCAAATATCCCTTTGCCAATTCCTCAAGAACAGCCTTAGCGAAAGGATGCTTGAAGGGAAAGATGTAACTCTGTTAGATGAATTAAGAGAACACAGAGCAGTTTCTCAGAAAGCTTCTTTCCAGTTTTGAACGGAAGATATTTCCTTTTTCACCATAGCCCTCTATGGTCTTCCAAATATCCCTTTGCCAATTCCACAAGAACAGCCTTAGCGAAAGACTTCTTGAAGGGAAAGATGTAACTGTGTGAGATGAATTAACAGAACACAGAGCAGTTTCTCAGAAAGCTTCTTTCCACTTTTGAACGGAAGATATTTCCTTTTCCACCATAGCCCTCCATGGACTTCCAAATATCCCTTTGCCAATTCCACAAGAACAGCCTTAGCGAAAGGCTCCTTGAAGGGAAAGATGTAACTCTGTGAGATGAATTAACAGAACACAGAGCAGTTTCTCAGAAAGCTTCTTTCCAGTTTTTAACGGAAGATATTTCATTTTTCACCATAGCCCTCTATGGGCTTCCAAATATCCCTTTGCCAATTCCACAAGAACAGCCTTAGCGAAAGGCTCCTTGAAGGGAAAGATGTAACTCTGTGAGATGCATTAACAGAACACAAAGCAGTTTCTCTGAAAGCTTCTTTCCAGTTTTGAACGGAAGATACTTCCTTTTTCACCATAGCCCTTATGGGCTTCCAAATATCCCTTTGCCAATTCCACAAGAACAGCCTTAGCGAAAGGCTTCTTGAAGGGAAAGATGTAACTCTGTGAGATGAATTAACAGAACACAGAGCAGTTTCTCAGAAAGCTTCTTTCCAGTTTTGAACGGAAGATATTTCCTTTTTCACCATAGCCCTCTAGGGGCTTCCAAATATCCCGTTGCCAATTCCACAAGAACAGCCTTAGCGAAAGGCTTCTTGAAGGGAAAGATGTAACTCTGTGAGATGAATTAACAGAACACAGAGCAGTTTCTCAGAAAGCTTCTTTCCACTTTTGAACGGAAGATATTTCCTTTTCCACCATAGCCCTCCATGGGCTTCCAAATATCACTTTACCAATTCCACAAGAACAGCCTTAGAGAAAGGCTTCTTGAAGGGAAAGATGTAACTCTGTGAGATGAATTAACAGAACACAGAGCAGTTTCTCAGAAAGCTTCTTTCCAGTTTTGAACGGAAGATATTTCCTTTTTCACCATAGCCCTCTATGGGCTTCCAAATATCCCTTTGCCAATTCCACAAGAACAGCCTTAGCGAAAGGCTTCTTGAAGGGAAAGATGTAACTCTGTGAGATGAATTAACAGAACACAGAGCAGTTTCTCAGAAAGCTTCTTTCCAGTTTTGAACGGAAGATAATTCCTTTTTCACCATAGCCGTCTATGGGCTTCCAAATATCCCTTTGCCAATTCCACAAGAACAGCCTTAGCGAAAGGCTCCTTGAAGGGAAAGATGTAACTCTGTGAGATGAATTAACAGAACACAAAGCAGTTTCTCAGAAAGCTTCTTTCCAGTTTTGAACGGAAGATATTTCCTTTTTCACCATAGCCCTCTATGGGCTTCAAAATATCCCTTTGCCAATTCCACAAGAACAGCCTTAGCGAAAGGCTTCTTGAAGGGAAAGATGTAACTCTGTGAGATGAATTAACAGAACACAGAGCAGTTTCTCCGAAAGCTTCTTTCCGGTTTTGAACGGAAGATAATTCCTTTTTCACCATCGCCCTCTATGGGCTTCCAAATATCCCTTTGCCAATTACACAAGAACAGCCTTAGCGAAAGGCTTCTTGGAGGGAAAGATGTAACTCTGTGAGATGAATTTACAGAACACAGAGCAGTTTCTCAGAAAGTTCCTTTCCACTTTTGAAGGGAAGATATTTCCTTTTTCACCATAGCCCTCTATGGGCTTCCAAATATCCCTTTGCCAATTCCACAAGAAAAGCCTTAGCGAAAGGCTTCTTGAAGGGAAAGATGTAACTCTGTGAGATGAATTAACAGAACACAGAGCAGTTTCTCAGAAAGCTTCTTTCCACTTTTGAACGGAAGATATTTCCTTTTTCACCATAGCCCTCTATGGGCTTCCAAATATCCCTTTGCCAATTCCCGAAGAACAGCCTTAGGGAAAGGATGCTTGAAGGGAAAGATGTAACTCTGTGAGATGAATTAACAGAACACAGAGCAGTTTCTCAGAAAGCTTCTTTCCAGTTTAGAACGGAAGATATTTCCTTTTTCACCATAGCCCTCTATGGGCTTCCAAATATCCCTTTGCCAATTCCTCAAGAACAGCCTTAGCGAAAGGATGCTTGAAGGGAAAGATGTAACTCTGTGAGATGAATTAACAGAACACAGAGCAGTTTCTCAGAAAGCTTCTTTCCAGTTTTGAACGGAAGATATTTCCTTTTTCACCATAGCCCTCTATGGTCTTCCAAATATCCCTTTGCCAATTCCACAAGAACAGCCTTAGCGAAAGGCTTCTTGAAGGGAAAGATGTAACTGTGTGAGATGAATTAACAGAACACAGAGCAGTTTCTCAGAAAGCTTCTTTCCACTTTTGAACGGAAGATATTTCCTTTTCCACCATAGCCCTCCATGGGCTTCCAAATATCCCTTTGCCAATTCCACAAGAACAGCCTTAGCGAAAGGCTCCTTGAAGGGAAAGATGTAACTCTGTGAGATGAATTAACAGAACACAGAGCAGTTTCTCAGAAAGCTTCTTTCCAGTTTTTAACGGAAGATATATCATTTTTCACCATAGCCCTCTATGGGCTTCCAAATATCCCTTTGCCAATTCCACAAGAACAGCCTTAGCGAAAGGCTCCTTGAAGGGAAAGATGTAACTCTGTGAGATGCATTAACAGAACACAAAGCAGTTTCTCTGAAAGCTTCTTTCCAGTTTTGAACGGAAGATACTTCCTTTTTCACCATAGCCCTTATGGGCTTCCAAATATCCCTTTGCCAATTCCACAAGAACAGCCTTAGCGAAAGGCTTCTTGAAGGGAAAGATGTAACTCTGTGAGATGAATTAACAGAACACACAGCAGTTTCTCAGAAAGCTTCTTTCCAGTTTTGAACGGAAGATATTTCCTTTTTCACCATAGCCCTCTATGGGCTTCCAAATATCACTTTGCCAATTCCACAAGAACAGCCTTAGCGAAAGGCTCCTTGAAGGGAAAGATGTAACTCTGTGAGATGAATTAACAGAACACAAAGCAGTTTCTCAGAAAGCTTCTTTCCAGTTTTGAACGGAAGATATTTCCTTTTTCACCATAGCCCTCTATGGGCTTCCAAATATCCCTTTGCCAATTCCACAAGAACAGCCTTAGCGAAAGGCTTCTTGAAGGGAAAGATGTAACTCTGTGAGATGAATTAACAGAACACAGAGCAGTTTCTCCGAAAGCTTCTTTCCGGTTTTGAACGGAAGATAATTCCTTTTTCACCATAGCCCTCTATGGGCTTCCAAATATCCCTTTGCCAATTACACAAGAACAGCCTTAGCGAAAGGCTTCTTGGAGGGAAAGATGTAACTCTGTGAGATGAATTTACAGAACACAGAGCAGTTTCTCAGAAAGTTGCTTTCCACTTTTGAAGGGAAGATATTTCCTTTTTCACCATAGCCCTCTATGGGTTTCCAAATATCCCTTTGCCAATTCCACAAGAAAAGCCTTAGCGAAAGGCTTCTTGAAGGGAAAGATGTAACTCTGTGAGATGAATTAACAGAACACAGAGCAGTTTCTCAGAAAGCTTCTTTCCACTTTTGAACGGAAGATATTTCCTTTTTCACCATAGCCCTCTATGGGCTTCCAAATATCCCTTTGCCAAATCCCGAAGAACAGCCTTAGCGAAAGGATGCTTGAAGGGAAAGATGTAACTCTGTGAGATGAATTAACAGAACACAGAGCAGTTTCTCAGAAAGCTTCTTTCCAGTTTAGAACGGAAGATATTTCCTTTTTCACCATAGCCCTCTATGGGCTTCCAAATATCCCTTTGCCAATTCCTCAAGAACAGCCTTAGCGAAAGGATGCTTGAAGGGAAAGATGTAACTCTGTGAGATGAATTAACAGAACACAGAGCAGTTTCTCAGAAAGCTTCTTTCCAGTTTTGAACGGAAGATATTTCCTTTTTCACCATAGCCCTCTATGGTCTTCCAAATATCCCTTTGTCAATTCCACAAGAACAGCCTTAGCGAAAGGCTTCTTGAAGGGAAAGATGTAACTGTGTGAGATGAATTAACAGAACACAGAGCGGTTTCTCAGAAAGCTTCTTTCCACTTTTGAACGGAAGATATTTCCTTTTCCACCATAGCCCTCCATGGGCTTCCAAATATCCCTTTGCCAATTCCACAAGAACAGCCTTAGCGAAAGGCTCCTTGAAGGGAAAGATGTAACTCTGTGAGATGAATTAACAGAACACAGAGCAGTTTCTCAGAAAGCTTCTGTCCAGTTTTTAACGGAAGATATTTCATTATTCACCATAGCCCTCTATGGGCTTCCAAATATCCCTTTGCCAATTCCACAAGAACAGCCTTAGCGAAAGGCTCCTTGAAGGGAAAGATGTAACTCTGTGAGATGCATTAACAGAACACAAAGCAGTTTCTCTGAAAGCTTCTTTCCAGTTTTGAACGGAAGATACTTCCTTTTTCACCATAGCCCTTATGGGCTTCCAAATATCCCTTTGCCAATTCCACAAGAACAGCCTTAGCGAAAGGCTTCTTGAAGGGAAAGATGTAACTCTGTGAGATGAATTAACAGAACACAGAGCAGTTTCTCAGAAAGCTTCTTTCCAGTTTTGAACGGAAGATATTTCCTTTTTCACCATAGCCCTCTAGGGGCTTCCAAATATCCCGTTGCCAATTCCACAAGAACAGCCTTAGCGAAAGGCTTCTTGAAGGGAAAGATGTAACTCTGTGAGATGAATTAACAGAACACAGAGCAGTTTCTCAGAAAGCTTCTTTCCACTTTTGAACGGAAGATATTTCCTTTTCCACCATAGCCCTCCATGGGCTTCCAAATATCACTTTGCCAATTCCACAAGAACAGCCTTAGCGAAAGGCTTCTTGAAGAGAAAGATGTAACTCTGTGAGATGAATTAACAGAACACAGAGCAGTTTCTCAGAAAGCTTCTTTCCAGTTTTGAACGGAAGATATTTCCTTTTTCACCATAGCCCTCTATGGGCTTCCAAATATCCCTTTGCCAATTCCACAAGAACAGCCTTAGCGAAAGGCTTCTTGAAGGGAAAGATGTAACTCTGTGAGATGAATTAACAGAACACAGAGCAGTTTCTCAGAAAGCTTCTTTCCAGTTTTGAACGGAAGATATTTCCTTTTTCACCATAGCCCTCTATGGGCTTCCAAATATCCCTTTGCCAATTCCACAAGAACAGCCGTAGCGAAAGGCTCCTTGAAGGGAAAGATGTAACTCTGTGAGATGAATTAACAGAACACAAAGCAGTTTCTCAGAAAGCTTCTTTCCAGTTTTGAACGGAAGATATTTCCTTTTTCACCATAGCCCTCTATGGGCTTCCAAATATCCGTTTGCCAATTCCACAAGAACAGCCTTAGCGAAAGGCTTCTTGAAGGGAAAGATGTAACTCTGTGAGATGAATTAACAGAACACAGAGCAGTTTCTCAGAAAGCTTCTTTCCAGTTTTGAACGGAAGATATTTCCTTTTTCACCATAGCCCTCTATGGGCTTCCAAATATCCGTTTGCCAATTCCACAGGAACAGCCTTAGCGAAAGACTTCTTCAAGGGAAAGATGTAACTCTGTGAGATGAATTAACAGAACACAGAGCAGTTTCTCAGAAAGCTTCTTTCCACTTTTGAACGGAAGATATTTCCTTTTTCACCATAGCCCTCTATGGGCTTCCAAATATCCCTTTGCCAATTCCTCAAGAACAGCCTTAGCGAAAGGCTCCTTGAAGGGAAAGATGTAACTCTGTGAGATGAATTAACAGAACACAGAGCAGTTTCTCAGAAAGCTTCTTTCCAGTTTTGAACGGAAGATATTTCCTTTTTCACCATAGCCCTCTATGGGCTTCCAAATATCCCTTTGCCAATTCCACAAGAACAGCCTTAGCGAAAGGCTCCTTGAAGGGAAAGATGTAACTCTGTGAGATGCATTAACAGAACACAAAACAGTTTCTCTGAAAGCTTCTTTCCAGTTTTGAACGGAAGATACTTCCTTTTTCACCATAGCCCTCTATGGGCTTCCAAATATCCCTTTGCCAATTCCACAAGAACAGCCTTAGCGAAAGGCTTCTTGAAGGGAAAGATGTAACTCTGTGAGATGAATTAACAGAACACAGAGCAGTTTCTCAGAAAGCTTCTTTCCAGTTTTGAACGGAAGATATTTCCTTTTTCACCATAGCCCACTAGGGGCTTCCAAATATCCCGTTGCCAATTCCACAAGAACAGCCTTAGCGAAAGGCTTCTTGAAGGGAAAGATGTAACTCTGTGAGATGAATTAACAGAACACAGAGCAGTTTCTCAGAAAGCTTCTTTCCAGTTTTTAACGGAAGATATTTCCTTTTTCACCATAGCCCTCTATGGGCTTCCAAATATCCCTTTGCCAATTCCACAAGAACAGCCTTAGCGAAAGGCTCCTTGAAGGGAAAGATGTAACTCTGTGAGATGAATTAACAGAACACAGAGCAGTTTCTCAGAAAGCTTCTTTCCAATTTTTAACGGAAGATATTTCCTTTTTCACCATAGCCCTCTATGGGCTTCCAAATATCCCTTTGCCAATTCCACAAGAACAGCCTTAGCGAAAGGCTTCTTGAAGGGAAAGATGTAACTCTGTGAGATGAATTAACAGAACACAGAGCAGTTTCTCAGAAAGCTTTTTTCCACTTTTGAACGGAAGATATTTCCTTTTCCACCATAGCCCTCCATTGGCTCCCAAATATCCCTTTGCCAATTCCACAAGAACAGCCTTAGCGAAAGGCTTCTTGAAGGGAAAGATGTAACTCTGTGAGATGAATTAACAGAACACAGAGCAGTTTCTCAGAAAGCTTCTTTCCAGTTTTGAACGGAAGATATTTCCTTTTCCACCATAGCCCGCCATGGGCTTCCAAATATCCCTTTGCCAATTCCACAAGAACAGCCTTAGCGAAAGGCTCCTTGAAGGGAAAGATGTAACTCTGTGAGATGAATTAACAGAACACAAAGCAGTTTCTCAGAAAGCTTCTTTCCAGTTTTGAACGGAAGATATTTCCTTTTTCACCATAGCCCTCTATGGGCTTCCAAATATCCGTTTGCCAATTCCACAAGAACAGCCTTAGCGAAAGGCTTCTTGAAGGAAAAGATGTAACTCTGTGAGATGAATTAACAGAACACAGAGCAGTTTCTCAGAAAGCTTCTTTCCAGTTTTGAACGGAAGATATTTCCTTTTTCACCATAGCCCTCTATGGGCTTCCAAATATCCGTTTGCCAATTCCACAGGAACAGCCTTAGCGAAAGACTTCTTCAAGGGAAAGATGTAACTCTGTGAGATGAATTAACAGAACACAGAGCAGTTTCTCAGAAAGCTTCTTTCCACTTTTGAACGGAAGATATTTCCTTTTTCACCATAGCCCTCTATGGGCTTCCAAATATCCCTTTGCCAATTCCTCAAGAACAGCCTTAGCGAAGGGATGCTTGAAGGGAAAGATGTAACTCTGTGAGATGAATTAACAGAACACAGAGCAGTTTCTCAGAAAGCTTCTTTCCACTTTTGAACGTAAGATATTTCCTTTTCCACCATAGCCCTCCATGGGCTTCCAAATATCCCTTTGCCAATTCCACAAGAACAGCCTTAGCGAAAGGCTCCTTGAAGGGAAAGATGTAACTCTGTGAGATGAATTAACAGAACACAGAGCAGTTTCTCAGAAAGCTTCTTTCCAGTTTTGAACGGAAGATATTTCGTTTTTCACCATAGCCCTCTATGGGCTTCCAAATATCCCTTTGCCAATTCCACAAGAACAGCCTTAGCGAAAGGCTCCTTGAAGGGAAAGATGTAACTCTGTGAGATGAATTAACAGAACACAGAGCAGTTTCTCAGAAAGCTTCTTTCCAGTTTTGAACGGAAGATATTTCCTTTTTCACCATAGCCCTCTATGGGCTTCCAAATATCCCTTTGCCAATTCCACAAGAACAGCCTTAGCGAAAGGCTCCTTGAAGGGAAAGATGTAACTCTGTGAGATGAATTAACAGAACACAGAGCAGTTTCTCAGAAAGCTTCTTTCCAATTTTTAACGGAAGATATTTCCTTTTTCACCATAGCCCTCTATGGGCTTCCAAATATCCCTTTGCCAATTCCACAAGAACAGCCTTAGCGAAAGGCTTCTTGAAGGGAAAGATGTAACTCTGTGAGATGAATTAACAGAACACAGAGCAGTTTCTCAGAAAGCTTTTTTCCACTTTTGAACGGAAGATATTTCCTTTTCCACCATAGCCCTCCATTGGCTCCCAAATATCCCTTTGCCAATTCCACAAGAACAGCCTTAGCGAAAGGCTTCTTGAAGGGAAAGATGTAACTCTGTGAGATGAATTAACAGAACACAGAGCAGTTTCTCAGAAAGCTTCTTTCCAGTTTTGAACGGAAGATATTTCCTTTTCCACCATAGCCCTCCATGGGCTTCCAAATATCCCTTTGCCAATTCCACAAGAACAGCCTTAGCGAAAGGCTCCTTGAAGGGAAAGATGTAACTCTGTGAGATGAATTAACAGAACACAAAGCAGTTTCTCAGAAAGCTTCTTTCCAGTTTTGAACGGAAGATATTTCCTTTTTCACCATAGCCCTCTATGGGCTTCCAAATATCCGTTTGCCAATTTCACAAGAACAGCCTTAGCGAAAGGCTTCTTGAAGGAAAAGATGTAACTCTGTGAGATGAATTAACAGAACACAGAGCAGTTTCTCAGAAAGCTTCTTTCCAGTTTTGAACGGAAGATATTTCCTTTTTCACCATAGCCCTCTATGGGCTTCCAAATATCCGTTTGCCAATTCCACAGGAACAGCCTTAGCGAAAGACTTCTTCAAGGGAAAGATGTAACTCTGTGAGATGAATTAACAGAACACAGAGCAGTTTCTCAGAAAGCTTCTTTCCACTTTTGAACGGAAGATATTTCCTTTTTCACCATAGCCCTCTATGGGCTTACAAATATCCCTTTGCCAATTCCTCAAGAACAGCCTTAGCGAAGGGATGCTTGAAGGGAAAGATGTAACTCTGTGAGATGAATTAACAGAACACAGAGCAGTTTCTCAGAAAGCTTCTTTCCACTTTTGAACGTAAGATATTTCCTTTTCCACCATAGCCCTCCATGGGCTTCCAAATATCCCTTTGCCAATTCCACAAGAACAGCCTTAGCGAAAGGCTCCTTGAAGGGAAAGATGTAACTCTGTGAGATGAATTAACAGAACACAGAGCAGTTTCTCAGAAAGCTTCTTTCCAGTTTTGAACGGAAGATATTTCGTTTTTCACCATAGCCCTCTATGGGCTTCCAAATATCCCTTTGCCAATTCCACAAGAACAGCCTTAGCGAAAGGCTCCTTGAAGGGAAAGATGTAACTCTGTGAGATGCATTAACAGAACACAAAACAGTTTCTCTGAAAGCTTCTTTCCAGTTTTGAACGGAAGATACTTCCTTTTTCACCATAGCCCTCTATGGGCTTCCAAATATCCCTTTGCCAATTCAACAAGAACAGCCTTAGCGAAAGGCTTCTTGAAGGGAAAGATGTAACTCTGTGAGATGAATTAACAGAACACAGAGCAGTTTCTCAGAAAGCTTCTTTCCAGTTTTGAACGGAAGATATTTCCTTTTTCACCATAGCCCTCTAGGGGCTTCCAAATATCCCGTTGCCAATTCCACAAGAACAGCCTTAGCGAAAGGCTTCTTGAAGGGAAAGATGTAACTCTGTGAGATGAATTAACAGAACACAGAGCAGTTTCTCAGAAAGCTTCTTTCCAGTTTTGAACGGAAGATATTTCCTTTTTCACCATAGCCCTCTATGGGCTTCCAAATATCCCTTTGCCAATTCCACAAGAACAGCCTTAGCGAAAGGCTCCTTGAAGGGAAAGATGTAACTCTGTGAGATGAATTAACAGAACACAGAGCAGTTTCTCAGAAAGCTTCTTTCCAATTTTTAACGGAAGATATTTCCTTTTTCACCATAGCCCTCTATGGGCTTCCAAATATCCCTTTGCCAATTCCACAAGAACAGCCTTAGCGAAAGGCTTCTTGAAGGGAAAGATGTAACTCTGTGAGATGAATTAACAGAACACAGAGCAGTTTCTCAGAAAGCTTTTTTCCACTTTTGAACGGAAGATATTTCCTTTTCCACCATAGCCCTCCATTGGCTCCCAAATATCCCTTTGCCAATTCCACAAGAACAGCCTTAGCGAAAGGCTTCTTGAAGGGAAAGATGTAACTCTGTGAGATGAATTAACAGAACACAGAGCAGTTTCTCAGAAAGCTTCTTTCCAGTTTTGAACGGAAGATATTTCCTTTTTCACCATAGCCCTCTAGGGGCTTCCAAATATCCCGTTGCCAATTCCACAAGAACAGCCTTAGCGAAAGGCTTCTTGAAGGGAAAGATGTAACTCTGTGAGATGAATTAACAGAACACAGAGCAGTTTCTCAGAAAGCTTCTTTCCACTTTTGAACGGAAGATATTTCCTTTTCCACCATAGCCCTCCATGGGCTTCCAAATATCACTTTACCAATTCCACAAGAACAGCCTTAGCGAAAGGCTTCTTGAAGGGAAAGATGTAACTCTGTGAGATGAATTAACAGAACACAGAGCAGTTTCTCAGAAAGCTTCTTTCCAGTTTTGAACGGAAGATATTTCCTTTTTCACCATAGCCCTCTATGGGCTTCCAAATATCCCTTTGCCAATTCCACAAGAACAGCCTTAGCGAAAGGCTTCTTGAAGGGAAAGATGTAACTCTGTGAGATGAATTAACAGAACACAGAGCAGTTTCTCAGAAAGCTTCTTTCCAGTTTTGAACGGAAGATATTTCCTTTTTCACCATAGCCCTCTATGGGCTTCCAAATATCCCTTTGCCAATTCCACAAGAACAGCCGTAGCGAAAGGCTCATTTAAGGGAAAGATGTAACTCTGTGAGATGAATTAACAGAACACAAAGCAGTTTCTCAGAAAGCTTCTTTCCACTTTTGAACGGAAGATATTTCCTTTTTCACCATAGCCCTCTATGGGCTTCCAAATATCCCTTTGCCAATTCCACAAGAACAGCCTTAGCGAAAGGCTTCTTGAAGGGAAAGATGTAACTCTGAGAGATGAATTAACAGAACACAGAGCAGTTTCTCAGAAAGCTTCTTTCCAGTTTTGAACGGAAGATATTTCCTTTTTCAACATAGCCCTCTATGGGCTTCAAATATCCCTTTGCCAATTCCACAAGAACAGCCTTAGCGAAAGGCTCCTTGAAGGGAAAGATGTAACTCTGTGAGATGAATTAACAGAACACAAAGCAGTTTCTCAGAAAGCTTCTTTCCAGTTTTGAACGGAAGATATTTCCTTTTTCACCATAGCCCTCTATGGGCTTCAAAATATCCCTTTGCCAATTCCACAAGAACAGCCTTAGCGAAAGGCTTCTTGAAGGGAAAGATGTAACTCTGTGAGATGAATTAACAGAACACAGAGCAGTTTCTCCTAAAGCTTCTTTCCGGTTTTGAACGGAAGATAATTCCTTTTTCACCATAGCCCTCTATGGGCTTCCAAATATCCCTTTGCCAATTACACAAGAACAGCCTTAGCGAAAGGCTTCTTGGAGGGAAAGATGTAACTCTGTGAGATGAATTTACAGAACACAGAGCAGTTTCTCAGAAAGTTCCTTTCCACTTTTGAAGGGAAGATATTTCCTTTTTCACCATAGCCCTCTATGGGCTTCCAAATATCCCTTTGCCAATTCCACAAGAAAAGCCTTAGCGAAAGGCTTCTTGAAGGGAAAGATGTAACTCTGTGAGATGAATTAACAGAACACAGAGCAGTTTCTCAGAAAGCTTCTTTCCACTTTTGAACGGAAGATATTTCCTTTTTCACCATAGCCCTCTATGGGCTTCCAAATATCCCTTTGCCAATTCCCGAAGAACAGCCTTAGCGAAAGGCTTCTTGAAGGGAAAGATGTAACTCTGTGAGATGAATTAACAGAACACAGAGCAGTTTCTCAGAAAGCTTCTTTCCACTTTTGAACGGAAGATATTTCCTTTTCCACCATAGCCCTCCATGGGCTTCCAAATATCCCTTTGCCAATTCCACAAGAACAGCCTTAGCGAAAGGCTCCTTGAAGGGAAAGATGTAACTCTGTGAGATGAATTAACAGAACACAGAGCAGTTTCTCAGAAAGCTTCTTTCCAGTTTTTAACGGAAGATATTTCATTTTTCACCATAGCCCTCTATGGGCTTCCAAATATCCCTTTGCCAATTCCACAAGAACAGCCTTAGCGAAAGGCTCCTTGAAGGGAAAGATGTAACTCTGTGAGATGCATTAACAGAACACAAAGCAGTTTCTCTGAAAGCTTCTTTCCAGTTTTGAACGGAAGATACTTCCTTTTTCACCATAGCCCTTATGGGCTTCCAAATATCCCTTTGCCAATTCCACAAGAACAGCCTTAGCGAAAGGCTTCTTGAAGGGAAAGATGTAACTCTGTGAGATGAATTAACAGAACACACAGCAGTTTCTCAGAAAGCTTCTTTCCAGTTTTGAACGGAAGATATTTCCTTTTTCACCATAGCCCTCTATGGGCTTCCAAATATCACTTTGCCAATTCCACAAGAACAGCCTTAGCGAAAGGCTCCTTGAAGGGAAAGATGTAACTCTGTGAGATGAATTAACAGAACACAAAGCAGTTTCTCAGAAAGCTTCTTTCCAGTTTTGAACGGAAGATATTTCCTTTTTCACCATAGCCCTCTATGGGCTTCAAAATATCCCTTTGCCAATTCCACAAGAACAGCCTTAGCGAAAGGCTTCTTGAAGGGAAAGATGTAACTCTGTGAGATGAATTAACAGAACACAGAGCAGTTTCTCCGAAAGCTTCTTTCCGGTTTTGAACGGAAGATAATTCCTTTTTCACCATAGCCCTCTATGGGCTTCCAAATATCCCTTTGCCAATTCCACAAGAACAGCCTTAGCGAAAGGCTTCTTGGAGGGAAAGATGTTACTCTGTGAGATGAATTTACAGAACACAGAGCAGTTTCTCAGAAAGTTCCTTTCCACTTTTGAAGGGAAGATATTTCCTTTTTCACCATAGCCCTCTATGGGCTTCCAAATATCCCTTTGCCAATTCCACAAGAAAAGCCTTAGCGAAAGGCTTCTTGAAGGGAAAGATGTAACTCTGTGAGATGAATTAACAGAACACAGAGCAGTTTCTCAGAAAGCTTCTTTCCACTTTTGAACGGAAGATATTTCCTTTTTCACCATAGCCCTCTATGGGCTTCCAAATATCCCTTTGCCAATTCCCGAAGAACAGCCTTAGCGAAAGGATGCTTGAAGGGAAAGATGTAACTCTGTGAGATGAATTAACAGAACACAGAGCAGTTTCTCAGAAAGCTTCTTTCCAGTTTAGAACGGAAGATATTTCCTTTTTCACCATAGCCCTCTATGGGCTTCCAAATATCCCTTTGCCAATTCCTCAAGAACAGCCTTAGCGAAAGGATGCTTGAAGGGAAAGATGTAACTCTGTGAGATGAATTAACAGAACACAGAGCAGTTTCTCAGAAAGCTTCTTTCCAGTTTTGAACGGAAGATATTTCCTTTTTCACCATAGCCCTCTATGGTCTTCCAAATATCCCTTTGCCAATTCCACAAGAACAGCCTTAGCGAAAGGCTTCTTGAAGGGAAAGATGTAACTGTGTGAGATGAATTAACAGAACACAGAGCAGTTTCTCAGAAAGCTTCTTTCCACTTTTGAACGGAAGATACTTCCTTTTCCACCATAGCCCTCCATGGGCTTCCAAATATCCCTTTGCCAATTCCACAAGAACAGCCTTAGCGAAAGGCTCCTTGAAGGGAAAGATGTAACTCTGTGAGATGAATTAACAGAACACAGAGCAGTTTCTCAGAAAGCTTCTTTCCAGTTTTTAACGGAAGATATTTCATTTTTCACCATAGCCCTCTATGGACTTCCAAATATCCCTTTGCCAATTCCACAAGAACAGCCTTAGCGAAAGGCTCCTTGAAGGGAAAGATGTAACTCTGTGAGATGCATTAACAGAACACAAAGCAGTTTCTCTGAAAGCTTCTTTCCAGTTTTGAACGGAAGATACTTCCTTTTTCACCATAGCCCTTATGGGCTTCCAAATATCCCTTTGCCAATTCCACAAGAACAGCCTTAGCGAAAGGCTTCTTGAAGGGAAAGATGTAACTCTGTGAGATGAATTAACAGAACACAGAGCAGTTTCTCAGAAAGCTTCTTTCCAGTTTTGAACGGAAGATATTTCCTTTTTCACCATAGCCCTCTAGGGGCTTCCAAATATCCCGTTGCCAATTCCACAAGAACAGCCTTAGCGAAAGGCTTCTTGAAGGGAAAGATGTAACTCTGTGAGATGAATTAACAGAACACAGAGCAGTTTCTCAGAAAGCTTCTTTCCACTTTTGAACGGAAGATATTTCCTTTTCCACCATAGCCCTCCATGGGCTTCCAAATATCCCTTTGCCAATTCCACAAGAACAGCCTTAGCGAAAGGCTTCTTGAAGGGAAAGATGTAACTCTGTGAGATGAATTAACAGAACACAGAGCAGTTTCTCCGAAAGCTTCTTTCCGGTTTTGAACGGAAGATAATTCCTTTTTCACCATAGCCCTCTATGGGCTTCCAAATATCCCTTTGCCAATTACACAAGAACAGCCTTAGCGAAAGGCTTCTTGGAGGGAAAGATGTAACTCTGTGAGATGAATTTACAGAACACAGAGCAGTTTCTCAGAAAGTTCCTTTCCACTTTTGAAGGGAAGATATTTCCTTTTTCACCATAGCCCTATATGGGCTTCCAAATATCCCTTTGCCAATTCCACAAGAAAAGCCTTAGCGAAAGGCTTCTTGAAGGGAAAGATGTAACTCTGTGAGATGAATTAACAGAACACAGAGCAGTTTCTCAGAAAGCTTCTTTCCACTTTTGAACGGAAGATATTTCCTTTTTCACCATAGCCCTCTATGGGCTTCCAAATATCCCTTTGCCAATTACACAAGAACAGCCTTAGCGAAAGGCTTCTTGGAGGGAAAGATGTAACTCTGTGAGATGAATTTACAGAACACAGAGCAGTTTCTCAGAAAGTTCCTTTCCACTTTTGAAGGGAAGATATATCCTTTTTCACCATAGCCCTCTAGGGGCTTCCAAATATCCCTTTGCCAATTCCACAAGAAAAGCCTTAGCGAAAGGCTTCTTGAAGGGAAAGATGTAACTCTGTGAGATGAATTAACAGAACACAGAGCAGTTTCTCAGAAAGCTTCTTTCCACTTTTGAACGGAAGATATTTCCTTTTTCACCATAGCCCTCTATGGGCTTCCAAATATCCCTTTGCCAATTCCACAAGAACAGCCTTAGCGAAAGGCTTCTTGAAGGGGAAGATGTAACTCTGTGAGATGAATTAACAGAACACAGACCAGTTTCTCAGAAAGCTTCTTTCCAGTTTTGAACGGAAGATATTTCCTTTTTTACATTAGCCCTCATTGGGCTTCCAAATATCCCATTGCCAATTCCACAAGAACAGCCTTAGCGAAAGGCTTCTTGAAGGGAAAGATGTAACTCTGTGAGATGAATTAACAGAACACAGAGCAGTTTCTCAGAAAGCTTCTTTCCAGTTTTGAACGGAAGATATTTCCTTTTTCACCATAGCCCTCTATGGGCTTCCAAATATCCCTTTGCCAATTCCACAAGAACAGCCTTAGCGAAAGGCTTCTTGAAGGGAAAGATGTAACTCTGTGAGATGAATTAACAGAACACAGAGCAGTTTCTCAGAAAGCTTCTTTCCAGTTTTGAACGGAAGATATTTCCTTTTTCACCATAGCCCTCTATGGGCTTCCAAATATCCCTTTGCCAATTCCACAAGAACAGCCTTAGCGAAAGGCTTCTTGAAGGGAAAGATGTAACTCTGTGAGATGAATTAACAGAACACAAAGCAGTTTCTCAGAAAGCTTCTTTCCAGTTTTGAACGGAAGATATTTCCTTTTTCACCATAGCCCTCTATGGGCTTCCAAATATCCCTTTGCCAATTCCACAAGAACAGCCTTAGCGAAAGGCTTCTTCAAGGGAAAGATGTAACTCTGTGAGATGAATTAACAGAACACAGAGCAGTTTCTCAGAAAGCTTCTTTCCAGTTTTGAACGGAAGATATTTCCTTTTTCACCATAGCCCTCTATGGGCTTCCAAATATCCGTTTGCCAATTCCACAGGAACAGCCTTAGCGAAAGACTTCTTCAAGGGAAAGATGTAACTCTGTGAGATGAATTAACAGAACACAGAGCAGTTTCTCAGAAAGCTTCTTTCCAGTTTTGAACGGAAGATATTTCCTTTTTCACCATAGCCCTCTATGGGATTCCAAATATCCCTTTGCCAATTCCTCAAGAACAGCCTTAGCGAAAGGATTCTTGAAGGGAAAGATGTAACTCTGTGAGATGAATTAACAGAACACAGAGCAGTTTCTCAGAAAGCTTCTTTCCACTTTTGAACGTAAGATATTTCCTTTTCCACCATAGCCCTCCATGGGCTTCCAAATATCCCTTTGCCAATTCCACAAGAACAGCCTTAGCGAAAGGCTCCTTGAAGGGAAAGATGTAACTCTGTGAGATGAATTAACAGAACACAGAGCAGTTTCTCAGAAAGCTTCTTTCCAGTTTTGAACGGAAGATATTTCCTTTTTCACCATAGCCCTCTATGGGCTTCCAAATATCCCTTTGCCAATTCCACAAGAACAGCCTTAGCGAAAGGCTCCTTGAAGGGAAAGATGTAACTCTGTGAGATGCATTAACAGAACACAAAGCAGTTTCTCTGAAAGCTTCTTTCCAGTTTTGAACGGAAGAAACTTCCTTTTTCACCATAGCCCTCTATGGGCTTCCAAATATCCCTTTGCCAATTCCACAAGAACAGCCTTAGCGAAAGGCTTCTTGAAGGAAAAGATGTAACTCTGTGAGATGAATTAACAGAACACAGAGCAGTTTCTCAGAAAGCTTCTTTCCAGTTTTGAACGGAAGATATTTCCTTTTTCACCATAGCCCTCTAGGGGCTTCCAAATATCCCGTTGCCAATTCCACAAGAACAGCCTTAGCGAAAGGCTTCTTGAAGGGAAAGATGTAACTCTGTGAGATGAATTAACAGAACACAGAGCAGTTTCTCAGAAAGCTTCTTTCCAGTTTTGAACGGAAGATATTTCCTTTTTCACCATAGCCCTCTATGGGCTTCCAAATATCCCTTTGCCAATTCCACAAGAACAGCCTTAGCGAAAGGCTTCTTGAAGGGAAAGATGTAACTCTGTGAGATGAATTAACAGAACACAAAGCAGTTTCTCAGAAAGCTTCTTTCCACTTTTGAACGGAAGATATTTCCTTTTTCACCATAGCCCTCTATGGATTTCCAAATATCCCTTTGCCAATTCCACAAGAACAGCCTTAGCGAAAGGCTTCTTTAAGGGAAAGATGTAACTCTGTGAGATGAATTAACAGAACACAGAGCAGTTTCTCAGAAAGCTTTTTTCCACTTTTGAACGGAAGATATTTCCTTTTCCACCATAGCCCTCCATTGGCTTCCAAATATCCCTTTGCCAATTCCACAAGAACAGCCTTAGCGAAAGGCTTCTTGAAGGGAAAGATGTAACTCTGTGAGATGAATTAACAGAACACAGAGCAGTTTCTCAGAAAGCTTCTTTCCAGTTTTGAACGGAAGATATTTCCTTTTTCACCATAGCCCTCCATGGGCTTCCAAATATCCCTTTGCCAATTCCACAAGAACAGCCTTAGCGAAAGGCTCCTTGAAGGGAAAGATGTAACTCTGTGAGATGAATTAACAGAACACAGAGCAGTTTCTCAGAAAGCTTCTATCCAGTTTTGAACGGAAGATATTTCCTTTTTCACCATAGCCCTCTATGGGCTTCCAAATATCCCTTTGCCAATTCCACAAGAACAGCCTTAGCGAAAGGCTCCTTGAAGGGAAAGATGTAACTCTGTGAGATTCATTAACAGAACACAAAGCAGTTTCTCTGAAAGCTTCTTTACAGTTTTGAACGGAAGATTCTTCCTTTTTCACCATAGCCCTCTATGGGCTTCCAAATATCCCTTTGCCAATGCCACAAGAACAGCCTTAGCGAAAGGCTTCTTGAAGGGAAAGATGTAACTCTGTGAGATGAATTAACAGAACACAGAGCAGTTTCTCAGAAAGCTTCTTTCCAGTTTTGAACGGAAGATATTTCCTTTTTCACCATAGCCCTCCAGGGTCTTCCAAATATCCCGTTGCCAATTCCACAAGAACAGCCTTAGCGAAAGGCTTCTTGAAGGGAAAGATGTAACTCTGTGAGATGAATTAACAGAACACAGAGCAGTTTCTCAGAAAGCTTCTTTCCACTTTTGAACGGAAGATATTTCCTTTTCCACCATAGCCCTCCATGGGCTTCCAAATATCACTTTGCCAATTCCACAAGAACAGCCTTAGCGAAAGGCTTCTTGAAGGGAAAGATGTAACTCTGTGAGATGAATTAACAGAACACAAAGCAGTTTCTCAGAAAGCTTCTTTCCAGTTTTGAACGGAAGATATTTCCTTTTTCACCATAGCCCTCTATGGGCTTCCAAATATCCCTTTGCCTATTCCACAAGAACAGCCTTAGAGAAAGGCTTCTTGAAGGGAAAGATGTAACTCTGTGAGATGAATTAACAGAACACAGAGCAGTTTCTCAGAAAGCTTCTTTCCAGTTTTGAACGGAAGATATTTCCTTTTTCACCATAGCCCTCTATGGGCTTCCAAATATCCGTTTGCCAATTCCACAAGAACAGCCTTAGCGAAAGGCTCCTTGAAGGGAAAGATGTAACTCTGTGAGATGCATTAACAGAACACAAAGCAGTTTCTCTGAAAGCTTCTTTCCAGTTTTGAACGGAACATACTTCCTTTTTCACCATAGCCCTTATGGGCTTCCAAATATCCCTTTGCCAATTCCACAAGAACAGCCTTAGCGAAAGGCTTCTTGAAGGGAAAGATGTAACTCTGTGAGATGAATTAACAGAACACAGAGCAGTTTCTCAGAAAGCTTCTTTCCAGTTTTGAACGGTAAGATATTTCCTTTTTCACCATAGCCCTCTAGGGGCTTCCAAATATCCCGTTGCCAATTCCACAAGAACAGCCTTAGCGAAAGGCTTCTTGAAGGGAAAGATGTAACTCTGTGAGATGAATTAACAGAACACAGAGCAGTTTCTCAGAAAGCTTCTTTCCAGTTTTGAACGGAAGATATTTCCTTTTTCACCATAGCCCTCTATGGGCTTCCAAATATCCCTTTGCCAATTCCACAAGAACAGCCTTAGCGAAAGGCTTCTTGAAGGGAAAGATGTAACTCTGTGAGATGAATTAACAGAACACAGAGCAGTTTCTCAGAAAGCTTCTTTCCAGTTTTGAACGGAAGATATTTCCTTTTTCACCATAGCCCTCTATGGGCTTCCAAATATCCCTTTGCCAATTCCACAAGAACAGCCGTAGCGAAAGGCTCCTTTAAGGGAAAGATGTAACTCTGTGAGATGAATTAACAGAACACACAGCAGTTTCTCAGAAAGCTTCTTTCCAGTTTTGAACGGAAGATATTTCCTTTTTCACCATAGCCCTCTATGGGCTTCCAAATATCCCTTTGCCAATTCCACAAGAACAGCCTTAGCGAAAGGCTCCTTGAAGGGAAAGATGTAACTCTGTGAGATGAATTAACAGAACACAAAGCAGTTTCTCAGAAAGCTTCTTTCCAGTTTTGAACGGAAGATATTTCCTTTTTCACCATAGCCCTCTATGGGCTTCAAAATATCCCTTTGCCAATTCCACAAGAACAGCCTTAGCGAAAGGCTTCTTGAAGGGAAAGATGTAACTCTGTGAGATGAATTAACAGAACACAGAGCAGTTTCTCCGAAAGCTTCTTTCCGGTTTTGAACGGAAGATAATTCCTTTTTCACCATAGCCCTCTATGGGCTTCCAAATATCCCTTTGCCAATTACACAAGAACAGCCTTAGCGAAAGGCTTCTTGGAGGGAAAGATGTAACTCTGTGAGATGAATTTACAGAACACAGAGCAGTTTCTCAGAAAGTTCCTTTCCACTTTTGAAGGGAAGATATTTCCTTTTTCACCATAGCCCTCTATGGGCTTCCAAATATCCCTTTGCCAATTCCACAAGAAAAGCCTTAGCGAAAGGCTTCTTGAAGGGAAAGATGTAACTCTGTGAGATGAATTAACAGAACACAGAGCAGTTTCTCAGAAAGCTTCTTTCCACTTTTGAACGGAAGATATTTCCTTTTTCACCATAGCCCTCTATGGGCTTCCAAATATCCCTTTGCCAATTCCCGAAGAACAGCCTTAGCGAAAGGATGCTTGAAGGGAAAGATGTAACTCTGTGAGATGAATTAACAGAACACAGAGCAGTTTCTCAGAAAGCTTCTTTCCAGTTTAGAACGGAAGATATTTCCTTTTTCACCATAGCCCTCTATGGGCTTCCAAATATCCCTTTGCCAATTCCTCAAGAACAGCCTTAGCGAAAGGATGCTTGAAGGGAAAGATGTAACTCTGTGAGATGAATTAACAGAACACAGAGCAGTTTCTCAGAAAGCTTCTTTCCAGTTTTGAACGGAAGATATTTCCTTTTTCACCATAGCCCTCTATGGTCTTCCAAATATCCCTTTGCCAATTCCACAAGAACAGCCTTAGCGAAAGGCTTCTTGAAGGGAAAGATGTAACTGTGTGAGATGAATTAACAGAACACAGAGCAGTTTCTCAGAAAGCTTCTTTCCACTTTTGAACGGAAGATATTTCCTTTTCCACCATAGCCCTCCATGGGCTTCCAAATATCCCTTTGCCAATTCCACAAGAACAGCCTTAGCGAAAGGCTCCTTGAAGGGAAAGATGTAACTCTGAGAGATGAATTAACAGAACACAGAGCAGTTTCTCAGAAAGCTTCTTTCCAGTTTTTAACGGAAGATATTTCATTTTTCACCATAGCCCTCTATGGGCTTCCAAATATCCCTTTGCCAATTCCACAAGAACAGCCTTAGCGAAAGGCTCCTTGAAGGGAAAGATGTAACTCTGTGAGATGCATTAACAGAACACAAAGCAGTTTCTCTGAAAGCTTCTTTCCAGTTTTGAACGGAAGATACTTCCTTTTTCACCATAGCCCTTATGGGCTTCCAAATATCCCTTTGCCAATTCCACAAGAACAGCCTTAGCGAAAGGCTTCTTGAAGGGAAAGATGTAACTCTGTGAGATGAATTAACAGAACACAGAGCAGTTTCTCAGAAAGCTTCTTTCCAGTTTTGAACGGAAGATATTTCCTTTTTCACCATAGCCCTCTAAGGGCTTCCAAATATCCCGTTGCCAATTCCACAAGAAGAGCCTTAGCGAAAGGCTTCTTGAAGGGAAAGATGTAACTCTGTGAGATGAATTAACAGAACACAGAGCAGTTTCTCAGAAAGCTTCTTTCCACTTTTGAACGGAAGATATTTCCTTTTCCACCATAGCCCTCCATGGGCTTCCAAATATCACTTTGCCAATTCCACAAGAACAGCCTTAGCGAAAGGCTTCTTGAAGGGAAAGATGTAACTCTGTGAGATGAATTAACAGAACACAGAGCAGTTTCTCAGAAAGCTTCTTTCCAGTTTTGAACGGAAGATATTTCCTTTTTCACCATAGGCCTCTATGGGCTTCCAAATATCCCTTTGCCAATTCCACAAGAACAGCCTTAGCGAAAGGCTTCTTGAAGGGAAAGATGTAACTCTGTGAGATGAATTAACAGAACACAGAGCAGTTTCTCAGAAAGCTTCTTTCCAGTTTTGAACGGAAGATATTTCCTTTTTCACCATAGCCCTCTATGGGCTTCCAAATATCCCTTTGCCAATTCCACAAGAACAGCCGTAGCGAAAGGCTCCTTTAAGGGAAAGATGTAACTCTGTGAGATGAATTAACAGAACACAAAGCAGTTTCTCAGAAAGCTTCTTTCCAGTTTTGAACGGAAGATATTTCCTTTTTCACCATAGCCCTCTATGGGCTTCCAAATATCCCTTTGCCAATTCCACAAGAACAGCCTTAGCGAAAGGCTTCTTGAAGGGAAAGATGTAACTCTGTGAGATGAATTAACAGAACACACAGCAGTTTCTCAGAAAGCTTCTTTCCAGTTTTGAACGGAAGATATTTCCTTTTTCACCATAGCCCTGTATGGGCTTCCAAATATCCCTTTGCCAATTCCACAAGAACAGCCTTAGCGAAAGGCTCCTTGAAGGGAAAGATGTAACTCTGTGAGATGAATTAACAGAACACAAAGCAGTTTCTCAGAAAGCTTCTTTCCAGTTTTGAACGGAAGATATTTCCTTTTTCACCATAGCCCTCTATGGGCTTCAAAATATCCCTTTGCCAATTCCACAAGAACAGCCTTAGCGAAAGGCTTCTTGAAGGGAAAGATGTAACTCTGTGAGATGAATTAACAGAACACAGAGTAGTTTCTCCGAAAGCTTCTTTCCGGTTTTGAACGGAAGATAATTCCTTTTTCACCATAGCCCTCTATGAGCTTCCAAATATCCCTTTGCCAATTACACAAGAACAGCCTTAGCGAAAGGCTTCTTGGAGGGAAAGATGTAACTCTGTGAGATGAATTTACAGAACACAGAGCAGTTTCTCAGAAAGTTCCTTTCCACTTTTGAAGGGAAGATATTTCCTTTTTCACCATAGCCCTCTATGGGCTTCCAAATATCCCTTTGCCAATTCCACAAGAAAAGCCTTAGCGAAAGGCTTCTTGAAGGGAAAGATGTAACTCTGTGAGATGAATTAACAAAACACAGAGCAGTTTCTCAGAAAGCTTCTTTCCACTTTTGAACGGAAGATATTTCCTTTTTCACCATAGCCCTCTATGGGCTTCCAAATATCCCTTTGCCAATTCCCGAAGAACATCCTTAGCGAAAGGATGCTTGAAGGGAAAGATGTAACTCTGTGAGATGAATTAACAGAACACAGAGCAGTTTCTCAGAAAGCTTCTTTCCAGTTTAGAACGGAAGATATTTCCTTTTTCACCATAGCCCTCTATGGGCTTCCAAATATCCCTTTGCCAATTCCTAAAGAACAGCCTTAGCGAAAGGATGCTTGAAGGGAAAGATGTAACTCTGTGAGATGAATTAACAGAACACAGAGCAGTTTCTCAGAAAGCTTCTTTCCAGTTTTGAACGGAAGATATTTCCTTTTTCACCATAGCCCTCTATGGTCTTCCAAATATCCCTTTGGCAATTCCACAAGAACAGCCTTAGCGAAAGGCTTCTTGAAGGGAAAGATGTAACTGTGTGAGATGAATTAACAGAACACAGAGCAGTTTCTCAGAAAGCTTCTTTCCACTTTTGAACGGAAAATATTTCCTTTTCCACCATAGCCCTCCATGGGCTTCCAAATATCCCTTTGCCAATTCCACAAGAACAGCCTTAGCGAAAGGCTCCTTGAAGGGAAAGATGTAACTCTGTGAGATGAATTAACAGAACACAGAGCAGTTTCTCAGAAAGCTTCTTTCCAGTTTTTAACGGAAGATATTTCATTTTTCACCATAGCCCTCTATGGGCTTCCAAATATCCCTTTGCCAATTCCACAAGAACAGCCTTAGCGAAAGGCTCCTTGAAGGGAAAGATGTAACTCTGTGAGATGCATTAACAGAACACAAAGCAGTTTCTCTGAAAGCTTCTTTCCAGTTTTGAACGGAAGATACTTCCTTTTTCACCATAGCCCTTTTGGGCTTCCAAATATCCCTTTGCCAATTCCACAAGAACAGCCTTAGCGAAAGGCTTCTTGAAGGGAAAGATGTAACTCTGTGAGATGAATTAACAGAACACAGAGCAGTTTCTCAGAAAGCTTCTTTCCAGTTTTGAACGGAAGATATTTCCTTTTTCACCATAGACCTCTAGGGGCTTCCAAATATCCCGTTGCCAATTCCACAAGAACAGCCTTAGCGAAAGGCTTCTTGAAGGGAAAGATGTAACTCTGTGAGATGAATTAACAGAACACAGAGCAGTTTCTCAGAAAGCTTCTTTCCACTTTTGAACGGAAGATATTTCCTTTTCAACCATAGCCCTCCATGGGCTTCCAAATATCACTTTGCCAATTCCACAAGAACAGCCTTAGCGAAAGGCTTCTTGAAGGGAAAGATGTAACTCTGTGAGATGAATTAACAGAACACAGAGCAGTTTCTCAGAAAGCTTCTTTCCAGTTTTGAACGGAAGATATTTCCTTTTTCACCATAGCCCTCTATGGGCTTCCAAATATCCCGTTGCCAATTCCACAAGAACAGCCTTAGCGAAAGGCTTCTTGAAGGGAAAGATGTAACTCTGTGAGATGAATTAACAGAACACAGAGCAGTTTCTCAGAAAGCTTCTTTCCACTTTTGAACGGAAGATATTTCCTTTTTCAGCATAGCCCTCTATGGGCTTCCAAATATCCGTCTGCCAATTCCACAAGAACAGCCTTAGCGAAAGGCCTCTTGAAGGGAAAGATGTAACTCTGTGAGATGAATTAACAGAACACAGAGCAGTTTCTCAGAAAGCTTCTTTCCAGTTTTGAACGGAAGATATTTCCTTTTTCACCATAGCACTCTATGGGCTTCCAAATATCCCTTTCCCAATTCCACAAGAACAGCCTTAGCGAAAGGCTTCTTGAAGGGAAAGATGTAACTCTGTGAGATGAATTAACAGAACACAAAGCAGTTTCTAAGAAAGCTTCTTTCCACTTTTGAACGGAAGATATTTCCTTTTTCACCATAGCCCTCTATGGGTTTCCAAATATCCCTTTGCCAATTCCACAAGAAAAGCCTTAGCGAAAGGCTTCTTGAAGGGAATGATGTAACTCTGTGAGATGAATTAACAGAACACAGAGCAGTTTCTCAGAAAGCTTTTTTCCACTTTTGAACGGAAGATATTTCCTTTTCCACCATAGCCCTCCATTGGCTTCCAAATATCCCTTTGCCAATTCCACAAGAACAGCCTTAGCGAAAGGCTTCTTGAAGGGAAAGATGTAACTCTGTGAGATGAATTAACAGAACACAGAGCAGTTTCTCACAAAGCTTCTTTCCAGTTTTGAACGGAAGATATTTCCTTTTTCACCATAGCCCTCTATGGGCTTCCAAATATCCCTTTGCCAATTCCACAAGAACAGCCTTAGTGAAAGGCTTCTTGAAGGGAAAGATGTAACTCTGTGAGATGAATTAACAGAACACAGAGCAGTTTCTCAGAAAGCTTCTTTCCAGTTTTGAACGGAAGATATTTCCTTTTTCACCATAGCCCTCTATGGTCTTCCAAATATCCCTTTGCCAATTCCACAAGAACAGCCTTAGCGAAAGGCTTCTTGAAGGGAAAGATGTAACTCTGTGAGATGAATTAACAGAACACAGAGCAGTTTCTCAGAAAGCTTCTTTCCAGTTTTGAACGGAAGATATTTCCTTTTTCACCATAGCCCTCTATGGGCTTACAAATATCCCTTTGCCAATTCCTCAAGAACAGCCTTAGCGAAAGGATGCTTGAAGGGAAAGAAGTAACTCTGTGAGATGAATTAACAGAACACAGAGCAGTTTCTCAGAAAGCTTCTTTCCAGTTTTGAACGGAAGATATTTCCTTTTTCACCATAGCCCTCTATGGGCTTCCAAATATCCCTTTGCCAATTCCACAAGAACAGCTTTAGCGAAAGGCTCCTTGAAGGGAAAGATGTAACTCTGTGAGATGCATTAACAGAACACAAAGCAGTTTCTCTGAAAGCTTCTTTCCACTTTTGAACGGAAGATATTTCCTTTTTCACCATAGCCCTCTATGGGTTTCCAAATATCCCTTTGCCAATTCCACAAGAAAAGCCTTAGCGAAAGGCTTCTTGAAGGGAAAGATGTAACTCTGTGAGATGAATTAACAGAACACAGAGCAGTTTCTCAGAAAGATTCTTTCCACTTTTGAACGGAAGATATTTCCTTTTCCACCATAGCCTTCCACGGGCTTCCAAATATCCCTTTGCCAATTCCACAAGAACAGCCTTAGCGAAAGGCTTCTTGAAGGTAAAGATGTAACTCTGTGAGATGAATTAACAGAACACAGAGCAGTTTCTCAGAAAGCTTCTTTCCAGTTTTGAACGGAAGATATTTCCTTTTTCACCATAGCCCTCTATGGGCTTCCAAAAATCCCTTTGCCAATTCCACAAGAACAGCCTTAGCGAAAGGCTCCTTGAAGGGAAAGATGTAACTCTGTGAGATGAATTAACAGAACACAAAGCAGTTTCTCAGAAAGCTTCTTTCCAGTTTTGAACGGAAGATATTTCCTTTTTCACCATAGCCCTCTATGGGCTTCCAAATATCCCTTTGCCAATTCCACAACAACAGCCTTAGCGAAAGGCTTCTTGAAGGGAAAGATGTAACTCTGTGAGATGAATTAACAGAACACAGAGCAGTTTCTCAGAAAGTTTCTTTCCAGTTTTGAACGGAAGATATTTCCTTTTTCACCTTAGCCCTCTATGGGCTTCCAAATATCCGTTTGCCAATTCCACAAGAACAGCCTTAGCGAAAGACTTCTTCAAGGGAAAGATGTAACTCTGTGAGATGAATTAACAGAACACAGAGCAGTTTCTCAGAAAGCTTCTTTCCAGTTTTGAACGGAAGATGTTTCCTTTTTCACCATAGCCCTCTATGGGCTTCCAAATATCCCTTTGCCAATTCCACAAGAACAGCCTTAGTGAAAGGCTTCTTGAAGGGAAAGATGTAACTCTGTGAGATGAATTAACAGAACACAGAGCAGTTTCTCAGAAAGCTTCTTTCCAGTTTTGAACGGAAGATAATTCCTTTTTCACCATAGCCCTCTATGGGCTTCCAAATATCCCTTTGCCAATTCCACAAGAACAGCCTTAGCGAAAGGCTTCTTTAAGGGAAAGATGTAACTCTGTGAGATGAATTAACAGAACACAGAGCAGTTTCTCAGAAAGCTTCTTTCCAGTTTTGAACGGAAGATATTTCCTTTTTCACCATAGCCCTCTATGGGCTTCCAAATATCCGTTTGCCAATTCCACAAGAACAGCCTTAGCGAAAGGCTTCTTGAAGGGAAAGATGTAACTCTGTGAGATGAATTAACAGAACACAGAGCAGTTTCTCAGAAAGCTTCTTTCCAGTTTTGAACGGAAGATATTTCCTTTTTCACCATAGCCCTCTATGGGCTTCCAAATATACGTTTGCCAATTCCACAAGAAAAGCCTTAGCGAAAGACTTCTTGAAGGGAAAGATGTAACTCTGTGAGATGAATTAACAGAACACAGAGCAGTTTCTCAGAAAGCTTCTTTCCAGTTTTGAACGGAAGATATTTCCTTTTTCACCATAGCCCTCTATGGGCTTCCAAATATCCCTTTGCCAATTCCACAAGAACAGCCTTAGCGAAAGGCTTCTTGAAGGGAAAGATGTAACTCTGTGAGATGAATTAACAGAACACACAGCAGTTTCTCAGAAAGCTTCTTTCCAGTTTTGAACGGAAGATATTTCCTTTTTCACCATAGCCCACTATGAGCTTCAAAATATCCCTTTGCCAATTCCACAAGAACAGCCTTAGCGAAAGGCTTCTTGAAGGGAAAGATGTAACTCTGTGAGATGAATTAACAGAACACAGAGCAGTTTCTCCGAAAGCTTCTTTCCGGTTTTGAACGGAAGATAATTCCTTTTTCACCATAGCCATCTATTGGCTTCCAAATATCCCTTTGCCAATTACACAAGAACAGCCTTAGCGAAAGGCTTCTTGGAGGGAAAGATGTAACTCTGTGAGATGAATTTACAGAACACAGAGCAGTTTCTCAGAAAGTTCCTTTCCAATTTTGAAGGGAAGATATTTCCTTTTTCACCATAGCCCTCTATGGGCTTCCAAATATCCCTTTGCCAATTCCACAAGAAAAGCCTTAGCGAAAGGCTTCTTGAAGGGAAAGATGTAACTCTGTGAGATGAATTAACAGAACACAGAGCAGTTTCTCAGAAAGCTTCTTTCCACTTTTGAACGGAAGATATTTCCTTTTTCACCATAGCCCTCTATGGGCTTCCAAATATCCCTTTGCCAATTCCCGAAGAACAGCCTTAGCGAAAGGATGCTTGAAGGGAAAGATGTAACTCTGTGAGATGAATTAACAGAACACAGAGCAGTTTCTCAGAAAGCTTCTTTCCAGTTTAGAACGGAAGATATTTCCTTTTTCACCATAGCCCTCTATGGGCTTCCAAATATCCCTTTGCCAATTCCTCAAGAACAGCCTTAGCGAAAGGATGCTTGAAGGGAAAGAAGTAACTCTGTGAGATGAATTAACAGAACACAGAGCAGTTTCTCAGAAAGCTTCTTTCCAGTTTTGAACGGAAGATATTTCCTTTTTCACCATAGCCCTCTATGGGCTTCCAAATATCCCTTTGCCAATTCCACAAGAACAGCCTTAGCGAAAGGCTCCTTGAAGGGAAAAATGTAACTCTGTGAGATGCATTAACAGAACACAAAGCAGTTTCTCTGAAAGCTTCTTTCCAGTTTTGAACGGAAGATACTTCCTTTTTCACCATAGCCCTCTATGGGCTTCCAAATATCCGTTTGCAAATTCCACAAGAAAAGCCTTAGCGAAAGGCTTCTTGAAGGGAAAGATGTAACTCTGTGAGATGAATTAACAGAACACAGAGCAGTTTCTCAGAAAGCTTCTTTCCAGTTTTGAACGGAAGATATTTCCTTTTTCACCATAGCCCTCTATGGGCTTCCAAATATCCCTTTGCCAATTCCACAAGAACAGCCTTAGCGAAAGGCTTCTTGAAGGGAAAGATGTAACTCTGTGAGATGAATTAACAGAACACAAAGCAGTTTCTCAGAAAGCTTCTTTCCAATTTTGAACGGAAGATACTTCCTTTTTCACCGTAGCCCTCTATGGGTTTCCAAATATCCCTTTGCCAATTCCACAAGAAAAGCCTTAGCGAAAGGCTTCTTGAAGGGAAAGATGTAACTCTGTGAGATGAATTAACAGAACACAGAGCAGTTTCTCAGAAAGATTCTTTCCACTTTTGAACGGAAGATATTTCCTTTTTTACCATAGCCCTCATTGGGCTTCCAAATATCCCATTGCCAATTCCACAAGAACAGCCTTAGCGAAAGGCTTCTTGAAGGGAAAGATGTAACTCTGTGAGATGAATTAACAGAACACAGAGCAGTTTCTCAGAAAGCTTCTTTCCAGTTTTGAACGGAAGATATTTCCTTTTTCACCATAGCCCTCTATGGGCTTCCAAATATCCCTTTGCCAATTCCACAAGAACAGCCTTAGCGAAAGGCTCGTTGAAGGGAAAGATGTAACTCTGTGAGATGAATTAAGAGAACACAGAGTAGTTTCTCAGAAAGCTTCTTTCCAGTTTTGAACGGAAGATATTTCCTTTTTCACCATAGCCCCCTATGGGCTTCCAAATATCCCTTTGCCAATTCCATAAGAACAGCCTTAGCGAAAGGCTTCTTGAAGGGAAAGATGTAACTCTGTGAGATGAATTAACAGAACACAGAGCAGTTTCTCAGAAAGCTTCTTTCCAGTTTTGAACGGAAGATATTTCCCCTTTCACCATAGCCCTCTATGGGCTTCCAAATATCCCTTTGCCAATTCCACAAGAACAGCCTTAGCGAAAGGCTTCTTGAAGGGAAAGATGTAACTCTGTGAGATGAATTAACAGAACACAAAGCAGTTTCTCAGAAAGCTTCTTTCCAATTTTGAACGGAAGATACTTCCTTTTTCACCATAGCCCTCTATGGGTTTCCAAATATCCCTTTGCCAATTCCACAAGAAAAGCCTTAGCGAAAGGCTTCTTGAAGGGAAAGATGTAACTCTGTGAGATGAATTAACAGAACACAGAGCAGTTTCTCAGAAAGATTCTTTCCACTTTTGAACGGAAGATATTTCCTTTTCCACCATAGCCTTCCACGGGCTTCCAAATATCCCTTTGCCAATTCCACAAGAACAGCCTTAGCGAAAGGCTTCTTGAAGGGAAAGATGTAACTCTGTGAGATGAATTAACAGAACACAGAGCAGTTTCTCAGAAAGCTTCTTTCCAGTTTTGAACGGAAGATATTTCCTTTTTCACCATAGCCCTCTATGGGCTTCCAAAAATCCCTTTGCCAATTCCACAAGAACAGCCTTAGCGAAAGGCTCCTTGAAGGGAAAGATGTAACTCTGTGAGATGAATTAACAGAACACAAAGCAGTTTCTCAGAAAGCTTCTTTCCAGTTTTGAACGGAAGATATTTCCTTTTTCACCATAGCCCTCTATGGGCTTCCAAATATCCCTTTGCCAATTCCACAAGAACAGCCTTAGCGAAAGGCTTCTTGAAGGGAAAGATGTAACTCTGTGAGATGAATTAACAGAACACAGAGCACTTTCCCAGAAAGCTTCTTTCCAGTTTTGAACGGAAGATATTTCCTTTTTCACCATAGCCCTCTATGGGCTTCCAAATATCCCTTTGCCAATTCCACAAGAACAGCCTTAGTGAAAGGCTTCTTGAAGGGAAAAATGTAACTCTGTGAGATGAATTAACAGAACACAGAGCAGTTTCTCAGAAATCTTCTTTCCAGTTTTGAACGGAAGATATTTCCCCTTTCACCATAGCCCTCTATGGGCTTCCAAATATCCCTTTGCCAATTCCACAAGAACAGCCCTAGCGAAAGGTTCCTTGAAGGGAAAGATGTAACTCTGTGAGATGAATTAACAGAACACAAAGCAGTTTCTCAGAAAGCTTCTTTCCAGTTTTGAACGGAAGATATTTCCTTTTTCACCATAGCCCTCTATGGGCTTCCAAATATCCCTTTGCCAATTCCACAAGAACAGCCTTAGCGAAAGGCTTCTTCAAGGGAAAGATGTAACTCTGTGAGATGAATTAACAGAACACAGAGCAATTTCTCAGAAAGCTTCTTTCCAGTTTTGAACGGAAGATATTTCCTTTTTCACCATAGCCCTCTATGGGTTTCCAAATATCCCTTTGCCAATTCCACAAGAACTGGCTTAGCGAAAGGCTTCTTGAAGGGAAAGATGTAACTCTGTGAGATGAATTAACAGAACACAAAGCAGTTTCTCAGAAAGCTTCTTTCCAGTTTTGAACGGAAGATATTTCCTTTTTCACCATAGCCCTCTATGGGCTTCAAAATATCCCTTTGCCAATTCCACAAGGACAGCCTTAGCGAAAGGCTTCTTGAAGGGAAAGATGTAACTCTGTGCGATGAATTAACAGAACACAGAGCAGTTTCTCAGAAAGCTTCTTTCCGGTTTTGAATGGAAGATAATTCCTTTTTCACCATAGCCCTCTATGGGCTTCCAAATATCCCTTTGCCAATTCCACAAGAACAGCCTTAGCCAAAGGCTTCTTGAAGGGAAAGATGTAACTCTGTGAGATGAATTAACAGAACACAGAGCAGTTTCTCAGAAAGCTTCTTTCCAGTTTTGAACGGAAGATATTTCCTTTTTTACCATAGCCCTCTATGGGCTTCCAAATATCCCTTTGCCAATTCCACAAGAACAGCCTTAGCGAAAGGCTTCTTGAAGGGAAAGATGTAACTCTGTGAGATGAATTAACAGAACACAGAGCAGTTTCTCAGAAAGCTTCTTTCCAGTTTTGAACGGAAGATATTTCCTTTTTCACCATAGCCCTCTATGGGCTTCCAAAAATCCCTTTGCCAATTCCACAAGAACAGCCTTAGCGAAAGGCTCCTTGAAGGGAAAGATGTAACTCTGTGAGATGAATTAACAGAACACAAAGCAGTTTCTCAGAAAGCTTCTTTCCAGTTTTGAACGGAAGATATTTCCTTTTTCACCATAGCCCTCTATGGGCTTCCAAATATCCCTTTGCCAATTCCACAAGAAAAGCCTTAGCGAAAGGCTTCTTGAAGGGAAAGATGTAACTCTGTGAGATGAATTAACAGAACACAGAGCAGTTTCTCAGAAAGATTCTTTCCACTTTTGAACGGAAGATATTTCCTTTTCCACCATAGCCTTCCACGGGCTTCCAAATATCCCTTTGCCAATTCCACAAGAACAGCCTTAGCGAAACACTTCTTCAAGGGAAAGATGTAACTCTGTGAGATGAATTAACAGAACACAGAGCAGTTTCTCAGAAAGCTTCTTTCCAGTTTTGAACGGAAGATATTTCCTTTTTCACCATAGCCCTCTATGGGCTTCCAAATATCCCTTTGCCAATTCCACAAGAACAGCCTTAGTGAAAGGCTTCTTGAAGGGAAAGATGTAACTCTGTGAGATGAATTAACAGAACACAGAGCAGTTTCTCAGAAAGCTTCTTTCCAGTTTTGAACGGAAGATAATTCCTTTTTCACCATAGCCCTCTATGGGCTTTCAAATATCCCTTTGCCAATTCCACAAGAACAGCCTTAGCGAAAGGCTTCTTGAAGGGAAAGATGTAACTCTGTGAGATGAATTAGCAGAACACAGAGCAGTTTCTCAGAAAGTTTCTTTCCACTTTTGAAGGGAAGATATTTCCTTTTTCACCATAGCCCTCTATGGGCTTCCAAATATCCCTTTGCCAATTCCACAAGAACAGCCTTAGCGAAAGGCTTCTTGAAGGGAAAGATGTAACTCTGTGAGATGAATTAACAGAACACAGAGCAGTTTCTCAGAAAGATTCTTTCCAGTTTTGAACGGAAGATATTTCCTTTTTTACCATAGCCCTCATTGGGCTTCCAAATATCCCATTGCCAATTCCACAAGAACAGCCTTAGCGAAAGGCTTCTTGAAGGGAAAGATGTAACTCTGTGAGATGAATTAACAGAACACAGAGCAGTTTCTCAGAAAGCTTCTTTCCAGTTTTGAACGGAAGATATTTCCTTTTTCACCATAGCCTTCTATGGGCTTCCAAATATCCCTTTGTCAATTCCAGAAGAACAGCCTTAGCGAAAGGCTCGTTGAAGGGAAAGATGTAACTCTGTGAGATGAATTAAGAGAACACAGAGCAGTTTCTCAGAAAGCTTCTTTCCAGTTTTGAACGGAAGATACTTCCTTTTTCACCATAGCCCCCTATGGGCTTCCAAATATCCCTTTGCCAATTCCACAAGAACAGCCTTAGCGAAAGGCTTCTTGAAGGGAAAAATGTAACTCTGTGAGATGAATTAACAGAACACAGAGCAGTTTCTCAGAAATCTTCTTTCCAGTTTTGAACGGAAGTTATTTCCCCTTTCACCATAGCCCTCTATGGGCTTCCAAATATCCCTTTGCCAATTCCACAAGAACAGCCCTAGCGAAAGGTTCCTTGAAGGGAAAGATGTAACTCTGTGAGATGAATTAACAGAACACAAAGCAGTTTCTCAGAAAGCTTCTTTCCAGTTTTGAACGGAAGATATTTCCTTTTTCACCATAGCCCTCTATGGGCTTCCAAATATCCCTTTGCCAATTCCACAAGAACAGCCTTAGCGAAAGGCTTCTTCAAGGGAAAGACGTAACTCTGTGAGATGAATTAACAGAACACAGAGCAGTTTCTCAGAAAGCTTCTTTCCAGTTTTGAACGGAAGATATTTCCTTTTTCACCATAGCCCTCTATGGGCTTCCAAATATCCCTTTGCCAATTCCACAAAACTGGCTTAGCGAAAGGCTTCTTGAAGGGAAAGATGTAACTCTGTGAGATGAATTAACAGAACACAAAGCAGTTTCTCAGAAAGCTTCTTTCCAGTTTTGAACGGAAGATATTTCCTTTTTCACCATAGCCCTCTATGGGCTTCAAAATATCCCTTTGCAAATTCCACAAGGACAGCCTTAGCGAAAGGCTTCTTGAAGGGAAAGATGTAACTCTGTGCGATGAATTAACAGAACACAGAGCAGTTTCTCAGAAGGCTTCTTTCCGGTTTTGAATGGAAGATAATTCCTTTTTCACCATAGCCCTCTATGGTCTTCCCAATATCCCTTTGCCAATTCCACAAGAACAGCCTTAGCGAAAGGCTTCTTGAAGGGAAAGATGTAACTCTGTGAGATGAATTAACAGAACACAGAGCAGTTTCTCAGAAAGCTTCTTTCCAGTTTTGAACGGAAGATATTTCCTTTTTTACCATAGCCCTCTATGGGCTTCCAAATATCCCTTTGCCAATTCCACAAGAACAGCCTTAGCGAAAGGCTTCTTGAAGGGAAAGATGTAACTCTGTGAGATGAATTAACAGAACACAGAGCAGTTTCTCAGAAAGCTTCTTTCCAGTTTTGAACGGAAGATATTTCCTTTCTCACCATAGCCCTCGATGGGCTTCCAAATATCCCTTTGCCAATTCCACAAGAACAGCCTTAGCGAAAGGCTTCTTGAAGGGAAAGATGTAACTCTGTGAGATGAATTAACAGAACACAGAGCAGTTTCTCAGAAAGCTTCTTTCCAGTTTTGAACGGAAGATATTTCCTTTTTCACCGTAGCCCTCTATGGGCTTCCAAATATCCCTTTGCCAATTCCACAAGAACAGCCTTAGCGAAAGGCTCCTTGAAGGGAAAGATGTAACCCTGTGAGATGAATTAACAGAACACAAAGCAGTTTCTCAGAAAGCTTCTTTCCAGTTTTGAACGGAAGATATTTCCTTTTTCACCATAGCCCTCTATGGGCTTCCAAATATCCCTTTGCCAATTCCACAAGAACAGCCTTAGCGAAAGGCTTCTTGAAGGGAAAGATGTAACTCTGTGAGATGAATTAACAGAACACAGAGCAGTTTCTCAGAAAGCTTCCTTCCAGTTTTGAACGGAAGATATTTCCTTTTTCACCATAGCCCTCTAGGGGCTTCCAAATATCCCGTTGCCAATTCCACAAGAACAGCCTTAGCGAAAGGCTTCTTGAAGGGAAAGATGTAACTCTGTGAGATGAATTAACAGAACACAGAGCAGTTTCTCAGAAAGCTTCTTTCCACTTTTGAACGGAAGATATTTCCTTTTCCACCTTAGCCCTCCATGGGCTTCCAAATATCACTTTGCCAATTCCACAAGAACAGCCTTAGCGAAAGGCTTCTTGAAGGGAAAGATGTAACTCTGTGAGATGAATTAACAGAACACAGAGCAGTTTCTCAGAAAGCTTCTTTCCAGTTTTGAACGGAAGATATTTCCTTTTTCACCATAGCCCTCTATGGGCTTCCAAATATCCCCTTGCCTATTCCACAAGAACAGCCTTAGCGAAAGGTTCTTGAAGGGAAAGATGTAACTCTGTGAGATGAATTAACAGAACACAGAGCAGTTTCTCAGAAAGCTTCTTTCCAGTTTTGAACGGAAGATATTTCCTTTTTCACCATAGCCCTCTATGGGCTTCCAAATATCCGTTTGCCAAATCCACAAGAACAGCCTTAGCGAAAGGCTTCTTGAAGGGAAAGATGTAACTCTGTGAGATGAATTAACAGAACACAGAGCAGTTTCTCAGAAAGCTTCTTTCCAGTTTTGAACGGAAGATATTTCCTTTTTCACCATAGCCCTCTATGGGCTTCCAAATATCCGATTGCCAATTCCACAAGAACAGCCTTAGCGAAAGGCTTCTTGAAGGGAAAGATGTAACTCTGTGAGATGAATTAACAGAACACAGAGCAGTTTCTCAGAAAGCTTCTTTCCAGTTTTGAACGGAAGATATTTCCTTTTTCACCATAGCCCTCTATGGGCTTCCAAATATCCCTTTGCCAATTCCACAAGAACAGCCTTAGCGAAAGGCTTCTTGAAGGGAAAGATGTAACTCTGTGAGATGAATTAACAGAACACAAAGCAGTTTCTCAGAAAGCTTCTTTCCACTTTTGAACGGAAGATATTTCCTTTTTCACCATAGCCCTCTATGGGTTTCCAAATATCCCTTTGCCAATTCCACAAGAAAAGCCTTAGCGAAAGGCTTCTTGAAGGGAAAGATGTAACTCTGTGAGATGAATTAACAGAACACAGAGCAGTTTCTCAGAAAGATTCTTTCCACTTTTGAACGGAAGATATTTCCTTTTCCACCATAGCCTTCCACGGGCTTCCAAATATCCCTTTGCCAATTCCACAAGAACAGCCTTAGCGAAAGACTTCTTCAAGGGAAAGATGTAACTCTGTGAGATGAATTAACAGAACACAGAGCAGTTTCTCAGAAAGCTTCTTTCCAGTTTTGAACGGAAGATATTTCCTTTTTCACCATAGCCCTCTATGGGCTTCCAAATATCCCTTTGCCAATTCCACAAGAACAGCCTTAGTGAAAGGCTTCTTGAAGGGAAAGATGTAACTCTGTGAGATGAATTAACAGAACACAGAGCAGTTTCTCAGAAAGCTTCTTTCCAGTTTTGAACGGAAGATAATTCCTTTTTCACCATAGCCCTCTATGGGCTTTCAAATATCCCTTTGCCAATTCCACAAGAACAGCCTTAGCGAAAGGCTTCTTGAAGGGAAAGATGTAACTCTGTGAGATGAATTAGCAGAACACAGAGCAGTTTCTCAGAAAGTTTCTTTCCACTTTTGAAGGGAAGATATTTCCTTTTTCACCATAGCCCTCTATGGGCTTCCAAATATCCCTTTGCCAATTCCACAAGAACAGCCTTAGCGAAAGGCTTCTTGAAGGGAAAGATGTAACTCTGTGAGATGAATTAACAGAACACAGAGCAGTTTCTCAGAAAGATTCTTTCCAGTTTTGAACGGAAGATATTTCCTTTTTTACCATAGCCCTCATTGGGCTTCCAAATATCCCATTGCCAATTCCACAAGAACAGCCTTAGCGAAAGGCTTCTTGAAGGGAAAGATGTAACTCTGTGAGATGAATTAACAGAACACAGAGCAGTTTCTCAGAAAGCTTCTTTCCAGTTTTGAACGGAAGATATTTCCTTTTTCACCATAGCCCTCTATGGGCTTCCAAATATCCCTTTGTCAATTCCAGAAGAACAGCCTTAGCGAAAGGCTCGTTGAAGGGAAAGATGTAACTCTGTGAGATGAATTAAGAGAACACAGAGCAGTTTCTCAGAAAGCTTCTTTCCAGTTTTGAACGGAAGATACTTCCTTTTTCACCATAGCCCCCTATGGGCTTCCAAATATCCCTTTGCCAATTCCACAAGAACAGCCTTAGCGAAAGGCTTCTTGAAGGGAAAAATGTAACACTGTGAGATGAATTAACAGAACACAGAGCAGTTTCTCAGAAATCTTCTTTCCAGTTTTGAACGGAAGATATTTCCCCTTTCACCATAGCCCTCTATGGGCTTCCAAATATCCCTTTGCCAATTCCACAAGAACAGCCCTAGCGAAAGGTTCCTTGAAGGGAAAGATGTAACTCTGTGAGATGAATTAACAGAACACAAAGCAGTTTCTCAGAAAGCTTCTTTCCAGTTTTGAACGGAAGATATTTCCTTTTTCACCATAGCCCTCTATGGGCTTCCAAATATCCCTTTGCCAATTCCACAAGAACAGCCTTAGCGAAAGGCTTCTTCAAGGGAAAGATGTAACTCTGTGAGATGAATTAACAGAACACAGAGCAATTTCTCAGAAAGCTTCTTTCCAGTTTTGAACGGAAGATATTTCCTTTTTCACCATAGCCCTCTATGGGTTTCCAAATATCCCTTTGCCAATTCCACAAGAACTGGCTTAGCGAAAGGCTTCTTGAAGGGAAAGATGTAACTCTGTGAGATGAATTAACAGAACACAAAGCAGTTTCTCAGAAAGCTTCTTTCCAGTTTTGAACGGAAGATATTTCCTTTTTCACCATAGCCCTCTAAGGGCTTCAAAATATCCCTTTGCCAATTCCACAAGGACAGCCTTAGCGAAAGGCTTCTTGAAGGGAAAGATGTAACTCTGTGCGATGAATTAACAGAACACAGAGCAGTTTCTCAGAAAGCTTCTTTCCGGTTTTGAATGGAAGATAATTCCTTTTTCACCATAGCCCTCTATGGGCTTCCAAATATCCCTTTGCCAATTCCACAAGAACAGCCTTAGCGAAAGGCTTCTTGAAGGGAAAGATGTAACTCTGTGAGATGAATTAACAGAACACAGAGCAGTTTCTCAGAAAGCTTCTTTCCAGTTTTGAACGGAAGATATTTCCTTTTTTACCATAGCCCTCTATGGGCTTCCAAATATCCCTTTGCCAATTCCACAAGAACAGCCTTAGCGAAAGGCTTCTTGAAGGGAAAGATGTAACTCTGTGAGATGAATTAACAGAACACAGAGCAGTTTCTCAGAAAGCTTCTTTCCAGTTTTGAACGGAAGATATTTCCTTTCTCATCATAGCCCTCGATGGGCTTCCAAATATCCCTTTGCCACTTCCACAAGAACAGCCTTAGCGAAAGGCTTCTTGAAGGGAAAGATGTAACTCTGTGAGATGAATTAACAGAACACAGAGCAGTTTCTCAGAAAGCTTCTTTCCAGTTTTGAACGGAAGATATTTCCTTTTTCACCGTAGCCCTCTATGGGCTTCCAAATATCCCTTTGCCAATTCCACAAGAACAGCCTTAGCGAAAGGCTCCTTGAAGGGAAAGATGTAACTCTGTGAGATGAATTAACAGAACACAAAGCAGTTTCTCAGAAAGCTTCTTTCCAGTTTTGAACGGAAGATATTTCCTTTTTCACCATAGCCCTCTATGGGCTTCCAAATATCCCTTTGCCAATTCCACAAGAACAGCCTTAGCGAAAGGCTTCTTGAAGGGAAAGATGTAACTCTGTGAGATGAATTAACAGAACACAGAGCAGTTTCTCAGAAAGCTTCTTTGAGTTTTGAACGGAAGATATTTCCTTTCTCACCATAGCCCTCGATGGGCTTCCAAATATCCCTTTGCCAATTCCACAAGAACAGCCTTAGCGAAAGGCTTCTTGAAGGGAAAGATGTAACTCTGTGAGATGAATTAAAAGAACACAGAGCAGTTTCTCAGAAAGCTTCTTTCCAGTTTTGAACGGAAGATATTTCCTTTTTCACCATAGCCCTCTATGGGCTTCCAAATATCCCTTTGCCAATTCCACAAGAACAGCCTTAGCGAAAGGCTCCTTGAAGGGAAAGATGTAACTCTGTGAGATGAATTAACAGAACACAAAGCAGTTTCTCAGAAAGCTTCTTTCCAGTTTTGAACGGAAGATATTTCCTTTTTCACCATAGCCCTCTATGGGCTTCCAAATATCCCTTTGCCAATTCCACAAGAACAGCCTTAGCGAAAGGCTTCTTGAAGGGAAAGATGTAACTCTGTGAGATGAATTAACAGAACACAGAGCAGTTTCTCAGAAAGCTTCTTTCCAGTTTTGAACGGAAGATATTTCCTTTTTCACCATAGCCCTCTATGGTCTTCCAAATATCCCTTTGCCAATTCCACAAGAACAGCCTTAGCGAAAGGCTCCTTGAAGGGAAAGATGTAACTCTGTGAGATGAATTAACAGAACACAAAGCAGTTTCTCAGAAAGCTTCTTTCCAGTTTTGAACGGAAGATATTTCCTTTTTCACCATAGCCCTCTATGGGCTTCCAAATATCCCTTTGCCAATTCCACAAGAACAGCCTTAGCGAAAGGCTTCTTGAAGGGAAAGATGTAACTCTGTGAGATGAATTAACAGAACACAGAGCAGTTTCTCAGAAAGCTTCTTTCCAGTTTTGAACGGAAGATATTCCCTTTTTCACCATAGCCCTCTATGGGCTTCCCAATATCCCTTTGCCAATTCCACAACAACAGCCTTAGCGAAAGGCTTCTTGAAGGGAAAGATGTAACTCTGTGAGATGAATTAACAGAACACAGAGCAGTTTCTCAGAAAGCTTCTTTCCAGTTTTGAACGGAAGATATTTCCTTTTTCACCATAGCCCTCTATGGGCTTCCAAATATCCCTTTGCCAATTCCACAAGAACAGCCTTAGCGAAAGGCTTCCTGAAGGGAAAGATGTAACTCTGTGAGATGAATTAAGAGAACACAGAGCAGTTTCTCAGAAAGCTTCTTTCCAGTTTTGAACGGAAGATATTTCCTTTTTCACCATAGCCCTCTATGGGCTTCCAAATATCCCTTTGCCAATTCCACAAGAACAGCCTTAGCGAAAGGCTTCTTGAAGGGAAAGATGTAACTCTGTGAGATGAATTAACAGAACACAGAGCAGTTTCTCAGAAAGCTTCTTTCCAGTTTTGAACGGAAGATATTTCCTTTTTCACCATAGCCCTCTATGGGCTTCCAAATATCCCTTTGCCAATTCCACAATAACAGCCTTAGCGAAAGGCTTCTTGAAGGGAAAGATGTAACTCTGTGAGATGAATTAACAGAACACAGAGCAGTTTCTCAGAAAGCTTCTTTCCAGTTTTGAACGGAAGATATTTCCTTTTTCACCATAGCCCTCTATGGGCTTCCAAATATCCCTTTGCCAATTCCACAAGAACAGCCTTAGCGAAAGGCTTCCTGAAGGGAAAGATGTAACTCTGTGAGATGAATTAACAGAACACAGAGCAGCTTATCAGAAAGCTTCTTTCCACTTTTGAACGGAAGATATTTCCTTTTTCACCATAGCCCTCTATGGGCTTCCAAATATCCCTTTGCCAATTCCACAAGAACAGCCTTAGCGAAAGGCTTCTTGAAGGGAAAGATGTAACTCTGTGAGATGAATTAACAGAACACAAAGCAGTTTCTCAGAAAGCTTCTTTCCACTTTTGAACGGAAGATATTTCCTTTTTCACCATAGCCCTCTATGGGTTTCCAAATATCCCTTTGCCAATTCCACAAGAAAAGCCTTAGCGAAAGGCTTCTTGAAGGGAAAGATGTAACTCTGTGAGATGAATTAACAGAACACAGAGCAGTTTCTCAGAAAGATTCTTTCCACTTTTGAACGGAAGGTATTTCCTTTTCCACCATAGCCTTCCACGGGCTTCCAAATATCCCTTTGCCAATTCCACAAGAACAGCCTTAGCGAAAGGCTTCTTGAAGGGAAAGATGTAACTCTGTGAGATGAATTAACAGAACACAGAGCAGTTTCTCAGAAAGCTTCTTTCCAGTTTTGAACGGAAGATATTTCCTTTTTCACCATAGCCCTCTATGGGCTTCCAAATATCCCTTTGCCAATTCCACAAGAACAGCCTTAGCGAAAGGCTCGTTGAAGGGAAAGATGTAACTCTGTGAGATGAATTAAGAGAACACAGAGTAGTTTCTCAGAAAGCTTCTTTCCAGTTTTGAACGGAAGATATTTCCTTTTTCACCATAGCCCCCTATGGGCTTCCAAATATCCCTTTGCCAATTCCACAAGAACAGCCTTAGCGAAAGGCTTCTTGAAGGGAAAGATGTAACTCTGTGAGATGAATTAACAGAACACAGAGCAGTTTCTCAGAAAGCTTCTTTCCAGTTTTGAACGGAAGATATTTCCCCTTTCACCATAGCCCTCTATGGGCTTCCAAATATCCCTTTGCCAATTCCACAAGAACAGCCCTAGCGAAAGGCTCCTTGAAGGGAAAGATGTAACTCTGTGAGATGAATTAACAGAACACAGAGCAATTTCCCAGAAAGCTTCTTTGCAGTTTTGAACGGAAGATATTTCCTTTTTCACCATAGCCCTCTATGGGCTTCCAAAAATCCCTTTGCCAATTCCACAAGAACAGCCTTAGCGAAAGGCTCCTTGAAGGGAAAGATGTAACTCTGTGAGATGAATTAACAGAACACAAAGCAGTTTCTCAGAAAGCTTCTTTCCAGTTCTGAACGGAAGATATTTCCTTTTTCACCATAGCCCTCTATGGGCTTCCAAATATCCCTTTGCCAATTCCACAAGAACAGCCTTAGCGAAAGGCTTCTTGAAGGGAAAGATGTAACTCTGTGAGATGAATTAACAGAACACAGAGCAGTTTCCCAGAAAGCTTCTTTCCAGTTTTGAACGGAAGATATTTCCTTTTTCACCATAGCCCTCTATGGGTTTCCAAATATCCCTTTACCAATTCCACAAGAACTGGCTTAGCGAAAGGCTTCTTGAAGGGAAAGATGTAACTCTGTGAGATGAATTAACAGAACACAAAGCCGTTTCTCAGAAAGCTTCTTTCCAGTTTTGAACGGAAGATATTTCCTTTTTCACCATAGCCCTCTATGGGCTTCAAAATATCCCTTTGCCAATTCCATAAGGACAGCCTTAGCGAAAGGCTTCTTGAAGGGAAAGATGTAACTCTGTGCGATGAATTAACAGAACACAGAGCAGTTTCTCAGAAAGCTTCTTTCCGGTTTTGAATGGAAGATAATTCCTTTTTCACCATAGCGCTCTATGGGCTTCCAAATATCCCTTTTCCAATTCCACAAGAACAGCCTTAGCGAAAGGCTTCTTGAAGGGAAAGATGTAACTCTGTGAGATGAATTAACAGAACACAGAGCAGTTTCTCAGAAAGCTTCTTTCCAGTTTTGAACGGAAGATATTTCCTTTTTTACCATAGCCCTCTATGGGCTTCCAAATATCCCTTTGCCAATTCCACAAGAACAGCCTTAGCGAAAGGCTTCTTGAAGGGAAAGATGTAACTCTGTGAGATGAATTAACAGAACACAGAGCAGTTTCTCAGAAAGCTTCTTTCCAGTTTTGAACGGAAGATATTTCCTTTCTCATCATAGCCCTCGATGGGCTTCCAAATATCCCTTTGCCACTTCCACAAGAACAGCCTTAGCGAAAGGCTTCTTGAAGGGAAAGATGTAACTCTGTGAGATGAATTAACAGAACACAGAGCAGTTTCTCAGAAAGCTTCTTTCCAGTTTTGAACGGAAGATATTTCCTTTTTCACCGTAGCCCTCTAAGGGCTTCCAAATATCCCTTTGCCAATTCCACAAGAACAGCCTTAGGGAAAGGCTCCTTGAAGGGAAAGATGTAACTCTGTGAGATGAATTAACAGAACACAAAGCAGTTTCTCAGAAAGCTTCTTTCCAGTTTTGAACGGAAGATATTTCCTTTTTCACCATAGCCCTCTATGGGCTTCCAAATATCCCTTTGCCAATTCCACAAGAACAGCCTTAGCGAAAGGCTTCTTGAACGGAAAGATGTAACTCTGTGAGATGAATTAACAGAACACAGAGCAGTTTCTCAGAAAGCTTCTTTCCAGTTTTGAACGGAAGATATTTCCTTTCTCACCATAGCCCTCGATGGGCTTCCAAATATCCCTTTGCCAATTCCACAAGAACAGCCTTAGCGAAAGGCTTCTTGAAGGGAAAGATGTAACTCTGTGAGATGAATTAAAAGAACACAGAGCAGTTTCTCAGAAAGCTTCTTTCCAGTTTTGAACGGAAGATATTTCCTTTTTCACCATAGCCCTCTATGGGCTTCCAAATATCCCTTTGCCAATTCCACAAGAACAGCCTTAGCGAAAGGCTCCTTGAAGGGAAAGATGTAACTCTGTGAGATGAATTAACAGAACACAAAGCAGTTTCTCAGAAAGCTTCTTTCCAGTTTTGAACGGAAGATATTTCCTTTTTCACCATAGCCCTCTATGGGCTTCCAAATATCCCTTTACCAATTCCACAAGAACAGCCTTAGCGAAAGGCTTCTTGAAGGGAAAGATGTAACTCTGTGAGATGAATTAACAGAACACAGAGCAGTTTCTCAGAAAGCTTCTTTCCAGTTTTGAACGGAAGATATTTCCTTTTTCACCATAGCCCTCTATGGTCTTCCAAATATCCCTTTGCCAATTCCACAAGAACAGCCTTAGCGAAAGGCTCCTTGAAGGGAAAGATGTAACTCTGTGAGATGAATTAACAGAACACAAAGCAGTTTCTCAGAAAGCTTCTTTCCAGTTTTGAACGGAAGATATTTCCTTTTTCACCATAGCCCTCTATGGGCTTCCAAATATCCCTTTGCCAATTCCACAAGAACAGCCTTAGCGAAAGGCTTCTTGAAGGGAAAGATGTAACTCTGTGAGATGAATTAACAGAACACAGAGCAGTTTCTCAGAAAGCTTCTTTCCAGTTTTGAACGGAAGATATTCCCTTTTTCACCATAGCCCTCTATGGGCTTCCCAATATCCCTTTGCCAATTCCACAACAACAGCCTTAGCGAAAGGCTTCTTGAAGGGAAAGATGTAACTCTGTGAGATGAATTAACAGAACACAGAGCAGTTTCTCAGAAAGCTTCTTTCCAGTTTTGAACGGAAGATATTTCCTTTTTCACCATAGCCCTCTATGGGCTTCCAAATATCCCTTTGCCAATTCCACAAGAACAGCCTTAGCGAAAGGCTTCCTGAAGGGAAAGATGTAACTCTGTGAGATGAATTAAGAGAACACAGAGCAGTTTCTCAGAAAGCTTCTTTCCAGTTTTGAACGGAAGATATTTCCTTTTTCACCATAGCCCTCTATGGGCTTCCAAATATCCCTTTGCCAATTCCACAAGAACAGCCTTAGCGAAAGGCTTCTTGAAGGGAAAGATGTAACTCTGTGAGATGAATTAACAGAACACAGAGCAGTTTCTCAGAAAGCTTCTTTCCAGTTTTGAACGGAAGATATTTCCTTTTTCACCATAGCCCTCTATGGGCTTCCAAATATCCCTTTGCCAATTCCACAAGAACAGCCTTAGCGAAAGGCTTCTTGAAGGGAAAGATGTAACTCTGTGAGATGAATTAACAGAACACAAAGCAGTTTCTCAGAAAGCTTCTTTCCACTTTTGAACGGAAGATATTTCCTTTTTCACCATAGCCCACTATGGGCTTCCAAATATCCCTTTGCCAATTACACAAGAACAGCCTTAGCGAAAGGCTTCTTGAAGGGAAAGATGTAACTCTGTGAGATGAATTAACAGAACACAGAGCAGTTTCTCAGAAAGCTTCTTTCCAGTTTTGAACGGAAGATATTTCCTTTTTCACCATAGCCCTCTATGGGCTTCCAAATATCCCTTTGCCAATTCCACAAGAACAGCCTTAGCGAAAGGCTTCCTGAAGGGAAAGATGTAACTCTGTGAGATGAATTAACAGAACACAGAGCAGCTTATCAGAAAGCTTCTTTCCACTTTTGAACGGAAGATATTTCCTTTTTCACCATAGCCCTCTATGGGCTTCCAAATATCCCTTTGCCAATTCCCCAAGAACAGCCTTAGCGAAAGGATGCTTGAAGGGAAAGATGTAACTCTGTGAGATGAATTAACAGAACACAGAGCAGTTTCTCAGAAAGCTTCTTTCCAGTTTTGAACGGAAGATATTTCCTTTATCACCATAGCCCTCTATGGGCTTCCAAATATCCCTTTGCCAATTCCACAAGAACAGCATTAGCGAAAGGCTTCTTGAACAGAAAGATGTAACTCTGTGAGGTGAATTAACAGAACACAGAGCAGTTTCTCAGAAAGCTTCTTTCCAGTTTTGAACGGAAGATATTTCCTTTTTTACCATAGCCCTCATTGGGCTTCCAAATATCCCTTTGCCAATTCCACAAGAACAGCCTTAGCGAAAGGCTTCTTGAAGGGAAAGATGTAACTCTGTGAGATGGATTAAAAGAACACAGAGCAGTTTCTCAGAAAGCTTCTTTCCAGTTTTGAACGGAAGATATTTCCTTTTTCACCATAGCCCTCTATGGGCTTCCAAATATCCCTTTGCCAATTCCACAAGAACAGCCTTAGCGAAAGGCTCCTTGAAGGGAAAGATGTAACTCTGTGAGATGAATTAACAGAACACAAAGCAGTTTCTCAGAAAGCTTCTTTCCAGTTTTGAACGGAAGATATTTCCTTTTTCACCATAGCCCTCTATGGGCTTCCAAATATCCCTTTGCCAATTCCACAAGAACAGCCTTAGCGAAAGGCTTCTTGAAGGGAATGATGTAACTCTGTGAGATGAATTAACAGAACACAGAGCAGTTTCTCAGAAAGCTTCTTTCCAGTTTTGAACGGAAGATATTTCCTTTTTCACCATAGCCCTCTATGGGCTTCCAAATATCCCTTTGCCAATTCCACAAGAACAGCCTTAGCGAAAGGCTCCTTGAAGGGAAAGATGTAACTCTGTGAGATGAATTAACAGAACACAAAGCAGTTTCTCAGAAAGCTTCTTTCCAGTTTTGAACGGAAGATATTTCCTTTTTCACCATAGCCCTCTATGGGCTTCCAAATATCCCTTTGCCAATTCCACAAGAACAGCCTTAGCGAAAGGCTTCTTGAAGGGAAAGATGTAATTCTGTGAGATGAATTAACAGAACACAGAGCAGTTTCTCAGAAAGCTTCTTTCCAGTTTTGAACGGAAGATATTTCCTTTTTCACCATAGCCCTCTATGGGCTTCCAAATATCCCTTTGCCAATTCCACAAGAACAGCCTTAGCGAAAGGCTTCCTGCAGGGAAAGATGTAACTCTGTGAGATGAATTAACAGAACACAGAGCAGCTTATCAGAAAGCTTCTTTCCACTTTTGAACGGAAGATATTTCCTTTTTCACCATAGCCCTCTATGGGCTTCCAAATATCCCTTTGCCAATTCCACAAGAACAGCCTTAGCGAAAGGCTTCTTGAAGGGAAAGATGTAACTCTGTGAGATGAATTAACAGAACACAAAGCAGTTTCTCAGAAAGCTTCTTTCCACTTTTGAACGGAAGATATTTCCTTTTCCACCATAGCCCTCTATGGGTTTCCAAATATCCCTTTGCCAATTCCACAAGAAAAGCCTTAGCGAAAGGCTTCTTGAAGGGAAAGATGTAACTCTGTGAGATGAATTAACAGAACACAGAGCAGTTTCTCAGAAAGATTCTTTCCACTTTTGAACGGAAGATATTTCCTTTTCCCCCATAGCCTTCCACGGGCTTCCAAATATCCCTTTGCCAATTCCACAAGTACAGCCTTAGCGAAAGGCTTCTTGAAGGGAAAGATGTAACTCTGTGAGATGAATTAACAGAACACAGAGCAGTTTCTCAGAAAGCTTCTTTCCAGTTTTGAACGGAAGATATTTCCTTTTTCACCATAGCCCTCTATGGGCTTCCAAAAATCCCTTTGCCAATTCCACAAGAACAGCCTTAGCGAAAGGCTCCTTGAAGGGAAAGATGTAACTCTGTGAGATGAATTAACAGAACACAAAGCAGTTTCTCAGAAAGCTTCTTTCCAGTTTTGAACGGAAGATATTTCCTTTTTCACCATAGCCCTCTATGGGCTTCCAAATATCCCTTTGCCAATGCCACAAGAACAGCCTTAGCGAAAGGCTTCTTGAAGGGAAAGATGTAACTCTGTGAGATGAATTAACAGAACACAGAGCAGTTTCCCAGAAAGCTTCTTTCCAGTTTTGAACGGAAGATATTTCCTTTTTCACCATAGCCCTCTATGGGCTTCCAAATATCCGTTTGCCAATTCCACAAGAACAGCCTTAGCGAAAGACTTCTTCAAGGGAAAGATGTAACTCTGTGAGATGAATTAACAGAACACAGAGCAGTTTCTCAGAAAGCTTCTTTCCAGTTTTGAACGGAAGATATTTCCTTTTTCACCATAGCCCTCTATGGGCTTCCAAATATCCCTTTGCCAATTCTACAAGAACAACCTTAGTGAAAGGCTTCTTGAAGGGAAAGATGTAACTCTGTGAGATGAATTAACAGAACACAGAGCAGTTTCTCAGAAAGCTTCTTTCCAGTTTTGAACGGAAGATAATTCCTTTTTCACCATAGCCCTCTATGGGCTTCCAAATATCCCTTTGCCAATTCCACAAGAACAGCCTTAGCGAAAGGCTTCTTGAAGGGAAAGATGTAACTCTGTGAGATGAATTAACAGAACACAGAGCAGTTTCTCAGAAAGTTTCTTTCCACTTTTGAAGGGAAGATATTTCCTTTTTCACCATAGCCCTCTATGGGCTTCCAAATATCCCTTTGCCAATTCCACAAGAACAGCCTTAGCGAAAGGCTTCTTGAAGGGAAAGATGTAACTCTGTGAGATGAATTAACAGAACACAGAGCAGTTTCTCAGAAAGCTTCTTTCCAGTTTTGAACGGAAGATATTTCCTTTTTTACCATAGCCCTCATTGGGCTTCCAAATATCCCATTGCCAATTCCACAAGAACAGCCTTAGCGAAAGGCTTCTTGAATGGAAAGATGTAACTCTGTGAGATGAATTAACAGAACACAGAGCAGTTTCTCAGAAAGCTTCTTTCCAGTTTTGAACGGAAGATATTTCCTTTTTCACCATAGCCCTCTATGGGCTTCCAAATATCCCTTTGCCAATTCCACAAGAACAGCCTTAGCGAAAGGCTCGTTGAAGGGAAAGATGTAACTCTGTGAGATGAATTAAGAGAACACAGAGTAGTTTCTCAGAAAGCTTCTTTCCAGTTTTGAACGGAAGATATTTCCTTTTTCACCATAGCCCCCCATGGGCTTCCAAATATCCCTTTGCCAATTCCACAAGAACAGCCTTAGCGAAAGGCTTCTTGAAGGGAAAGATGTAACTCTGTGAGATGAATTAACAGAACACAGAGCAGTTTCTCAGAAAGCTTCTTTCCAGTTTTGAACGGATGATATTTCCCCTTTCACCATAGCCCTCTATGGGCTTCCAAATATCCCTTTGCCAATTCCACAAAAACAGCCCTAGCGAAAGGCTCCTTGAAGGGAAAGATGTAACTCTGTGAGATGAATTAACAGAACACAGAGCAATTTCCCAGAAAGCTTCTTTCCAGTTTTGAACGGAAGATATTTCCTTTTTCACCATAGCCCTCTATGGGCTTCCAAAAATCCCTTTGCCAATTCCACAAGAACAGCCTTAGCGAAAGGCTCCTTGAAGGGAAAGATGTAACTCTGTGAGATGAATTAACAGAACACAAAGCAGTTTCTCAGAAAGCTTCTTTCCAGTTCTGAACGGAAGATATTTCCTTTTTCACCATAGCCCTCTATGGGCTTCCAAATATCCCTTTGCCAATTCCACAAGAACAGCCTTAGCGAAAGGCTTCTTGAAGGGAAAGATGTAACTCTGTGAGATGAATTAACAGAACACAGAGCAGTTTCCCAGAAAGCTTCTTTCCAGTTTTGAACGGAAGATATTTCCTTTTTCACCATAGCCCTCTAAGGGTTTCCAAATATCCCTTTGCCAATTCCACAAGAACTGGCTTAGCGAAAGGCTTCTTGAAGGGAAAGATGTAACTCTGTGAGATGAATTAACAGAACACAAAGCAGTTTCTCAGAAAGCTTCTTTCCAGTTTTGAACGGAAGATATTTCCTTTTTCACCATAGCCCTCTATGGGCTTCAAAATATCCCTTTGCCAATTCCACAAGGACAGCCTTAGCGAAAGGCTTCTTGAAGGGAAAGATGTAACTCTGTGCGATGAATTAACAGAACACAGAGCAGTTTCTCAGAAAGCTTCTTTCCGGTTTTGAATGGAAGATAATTCCTTTTTCACCATAGCCCTCTATGGGCTTCCAAATATCCCTTTGCCAATTCCACAAGAACAGCCTTAGCGAAAGGCTTCTTGAAGGGAAAGATGTAACTCTGTGAGATGAATTAACAGAACACAGAGCAGTTTCTCAGAAAGCTTCTTTCCAGTTTTGAACGGAAGATATTTCCTTTTTTACCATAGCCCTCTATGGGCTTCCAAATATCCCTTTGCCAATTCCACAAGAACAGCCTTAGCGAAAGGCTTCTTGAAGGGAAAGATGTAACTCTGTGAGATGAATTAACAGAACACAGAGCAGTTTCTCAGAAAGCTTCTTTCCAGTTTTGAACGGAAGATATTCCCTTTTTCACCATAGCCCTCTATGGGCTTCCCAATATCCCTTTGCCAATTCCACAACAACAGCCTTAGCGAAAGGCTTCTTGAAGGGAAAGATGTAACTCTGTGAGATGAATTAACAGAACACAGAGCAGTTTCTCAGAAAGCTTCTTTCCAGTTTTGAACGGAAGATATTTCCTTTTTCACCATAGCCCTCTATGGGCTTCCAAATATCCCTTTGCCAATTCCACAAGAACAGCCTTAGCGAAAGGCTTCCTGAAGGGAAAGATGTAACTCTGTGAGATGAATTAAGAGAACACAGAGCAGTTTCTCAGAAAGCTTCTTTCCAGTTTTGAACGGAAGATATTTCCTTTTTCACCATAGCCCTCTATGGGCTTCCAAATATCCCTTTGCCAATTCCACAAGAACAGCCTTAGCGAAAGGCTTCTTGAAGGGAAAGATGTAACTCTGTGAGATGAATTAACAGAACACAGAGCAGTTTCTCAGAAAGCTTCTTTCCAGTTTTGAACGGAAGATATTTCCTTTTTCACCATAGCCCTCTATGGGCTTCCAAATATCCCTTTGCCAATTCCACAAGAACAGCCTTAGCGAAAGGCTTCTTGAAGGGAAAGATGTAACTCTGTGAGATGAATTAACAGAACACAGAGCAGTTTCTCAGAAAGTTTCTTTCCACTTTTGAAGGGAAGATATTTCCTTTTTCACCATAGCCCTCTATGGGCTTCCAAATATCCCTTTGCCAATTCCACAAGAACAGCCTTAGCGAAAGGCTTCTTGAAGGGAAAGATGTAACTCTGTGAGATGAATTAACAGAACACAGAGCAGTTTCTCAGAAAGCTTCTTTCCAGTTTTGAACGGAAGATATTTCCTTTTTTACCATAGCCTTCATTGGGCTTCCAAATATCCCATTGCCAATTCCACAAGAACAGCCTTAGCGAAAGGCTTCTTGAAGGGAAAGATGTAACTCTGTGACATGAATTAACAGAACACAGAGCAGTTTCTCAGAAAGCTTCTTTCCAGTTTTGAACGGAAGATATTTCCTTTTTCACCATAGCCCTCTATGGGCTTCCAAATATCCCTTTGCCAATTCCACAAGAACAGCCTTAGCGAAAGCCTCGTTGAAGGGAAAGATGTAACTCTGTGAGATGAATTAAGAGAACACAGAGTAGTTTCTCAGAAAGCTTCTTTCCAGTTTTGAACGGAAGATATTTCCTTTTTCACCATAGCCCCCTATGGGCTTCCAAATATCCCTTTGCCAATTCCACAAGAACAGCCCTAGCGAAAGGCTCCTTGAAGGGAAAGATGTAACTCTGTGAGATGAATTAACAGAACACAAAGCAGTTTCTCAGAAAGCTTCTTTCCAGTTTTGAACGGAAGATATTTCCTTTTTCACCATAGCCCTCTATGGGCTTCCAAATATCCCTTTGCCAATTCCACAAGAACAGCCTTAGCGAAAGGCTTCTTCAAGGGAAAGACGTAACTCTGTGAGATGAATTAACAGAACACAGAGCAGTTTCTCAGAAAGCTTCTTTCCAGTTTTGAACGGAAGATATTTCCTTTTTCACCATAGCCCTCTATGGGCTTCCAAATATCCCTTTGCCAATTCCACAAGAACTGGCTTAGCGAAAGGCTTCTTGAAGGGAAAGATGTAACTCTGTGAGATGAATTAACAGAACACAGAGCAGTTTCTCAGAAAGCTTCTTTCCAGTTTTGAACGGAAGATATTTCCTTTTTCACCATAGCCCTCTATGGGCTTCCAAATATCCCTTTGCCAATTCCACAAGAACAGCCTTAGCGAAAGGCTCGTTGAAGGGAAAGATGTAACTCTGTGAGATGAATTAAGAGAACACAGAGTAGTTTCTCAGAAAGCTTCTTTCCAGTTTTGAACGGAAGATATTTCCTTTTTCACCATAGCCCCCCATGGGCTTCCAAATATCCCTTTGCCAATTCCACAAGAACAGCCTTAGCGAAAGGCTTCTTGAAGGGAAAGATGTAACTCTGTGAGATGAATTAACAGAACACAGAGCAGTTTCTCAGAAAGCTTCTTTCCAGTTTTGAACGGAAGATATTTCCCCTTTCACCATAGCCCTCTATGGGCTTCCAAATATCCCTTTGCCAATTCCACAAAAACAGCCCTAGCGAAAGGCTCCTTGAAGGGAAAGATGTAACTCTGTGAGATGAATTAACAGAACACAGAGCAATTTCCCAGAAAGCTTCTTTCCAGTTTTGAACGGAAGATATTTCCTTTTTCACCATAGCCCTCTATGGGCTTCCAAAAATCCCTTTGCCAATTCCACAAGAACAGCCTTAGCGAAAGGCTCCTTGAAGGGAAAGATGTAACTCTGTGAGATGAATTAACAGAACACAAAGCAGTTTCTCAGAAAGCTTCTTTCCAGTTTTGAACGGAAGATATTTCCTTTTTCACCATAGCCCTCTATGGGCTTCAAAATATCCCTTTGCAAATTCCACAAGGACAGCCTTAGCGAAAGGCTTCTTGAAGGGAAAGATGTAACTCTGTGCGATGAATTAACAGAACACAGAGCAGTTTCTCAGAAAGCTTCTTTCCGGTTTTGAATGGAAGATAATTCCTTTTTCACCATAGCCCTCTATGGGCTTCCAAATATCCCTTTGCCAATTCCACAAGAACAGCCTTAGTGAAAGGCTTCTTGAAGGGAAAGATGTAACTCTGTGAGATGAATTAACAGAACACAGAGCAGTTTCTCAGAAAGCTTTCTTTCCAGTTTTGAACGGAAGATAATTCCTTTTTCACCATAGCCCTCTATGGGCTTTCAAATATCCCTTTGCCAATTCCACAAGAACAGCCTTAGCGAAAGGCTTCTTGAAGGGAAAGATGTAACTCTGTGAGATGAATTAACAGAACACAGAGCAGTTTCTCAGAAAGTTTCTTTCCACTTTTGAAGGGAAGATATTTCCTTTTTCACCATAGCCCTCTATGGGCTTCCAAATATCCCTTTGCCAATTCCACAAGAACAGCCTTAGCGAAAGGCTTCTTGAAGGGAAAGATGTAACTCTGTGAGATGAATTAACAGAACACAGAGCAGTTTCTCAGAAAGCTTCTTTCCAGTTTTGAACGGAAGATATTTCCTTTTTTACCATAGCCCTCATTGGGCTTCCAAATATCCCATTGCCAATTCCACAAGAACAGCCTTAGCGAAAGGCTTCTTGAAGGGAAAGATGTAACTCTGTGAGATGAATTAACAGAACACAGAGCAGTTTCTCAGAAAGCTTCTTTCCAGTTTTGAACGGAAGATATTTCCTTTTTCACCATAGCCCTCTATGGGCTTCCAAATATCCCTTTGTCAATTCCACAAGAACAGCCTTAGCGAAAGGCTCGTTGAAGGGAAAGATGTAACTCTGTGAGATGAATTAAGAGAACACAGAGCAGTTTCTCAGAAAGTTTCTTTCCAGTTTTGAACGGAAGATATTTCCTTTTTCACCATAGCCCCCTATGGGCTTCCAAATATCCCTTTGCCAATTCCACAAGAACAGCCTTAGCGAAAGGCTTCTTGAAGGGAAAGATGTAACTCTGTGAGATGAATTAACAGAACACAGAGCAGTTTCTCAGAAAGCTTCTTTCCAGTTTTGAACGGAAGATATTTCCCCTTTCACCATAGCCCTCTATGGGCTTCCAAATATCCCTTTGCCAATTCCACAAGAACAGCCTTAGCGAAAGGCTTCTTGAACAGAAAGATGTAACTCTGTGAGATGAATTAACAGCACACAGAGCAGTTTCTCAGAAAGCTTCTTTCCAGTTTTGAACGGAAGATATTTCCTTTTTTACTATAGCCCTCATTGGGCTTCCAAATATCCCTTTGCCAATTCCACAAGAACAGCCTTAGCGAAAGGCTTCTTGAAGGGAAAGATGTAACTCTGTGAGATGAATTAAAAGAACACGGAGCAGTTTCTCAGAAAGCTTCTTTCCAGTTTTGAACGGAAGATATTTCCTTTTTCACCATAGCCCTCTATGGGCTTCCAAATATCCCTTTGCCAATTCCACAAGAACAGCCTTAGCGAAAGGCTCCTTGAAGGGAAAGATGTAACTCTGTGAGATGAATTAACAGAACACAAAGCAGTTTCTCAGAAAGCTTCTTTCCAGTTTTGAACGGAAGATATTTCCTTTTTCACCATAGCCCTCTATGGGCTTCCAAATATCCCTTTGCCAATTCCACAAGAACAGCCTTAGCGAAAGGCTTCTTGAAGGGAAAGATGTAACTCTGTGAGATGAATTAACAGAACACAGAGCAGTTTCTCAGAATGCTTCTTTCCAGTTTTGAACGGAAGATATTTCCTTTTTCACCATAGCCCTCTATGGGCTTCCAAATATGCCAATTCCACAAGAACAGCCTTAGCGAAAGGCTCCTTGAAGGGAAAGATGTAACTGTGTGAGATGAATTAACAGAACACAAATCAGTTTCCCAGAAAGCTTCTTTCCAGTTTTGAACGGAAGATATTTCCTTTTTCACCATAGCCCTCTATGGGCTTCCAAATATCCCTTTGCCAATTCCACAAGAACAGCCTTAGCGAAAGGCTTCTTGAAGGGAAAGATGTAACTCTGTGAGATGAATTAACAGAACACAGAGCAGTTTCTCAGAAAGCTTCTTTCCAGTTTTGAACGGAAGATATTTCCTTTTTCACCATAGCCCTCTGTGGGCTTCCAAATACCCCTTTGCCAATTCCACAAGAACAGCCTTAGCGAAAGGCTTCCTGAAGGGAAAGATGTAACTCTGTGAGATGAATTAACAGAACACAGAGCAGCTTATCAGAAAGCTTCTTTCCACTTTTGAACGGAAGATATTTCCTTTTTCACCATAGCCCTCTATGGGCTTCCAAATATCCCTTTGTCAATTCCACAAGAACAGCCTTAGCGAAAGGCTCGTTGAAGGGAAAGATGTAACTCTGTGAGATGAATTAAGAGAACACAGAGCAGTTTCTCAGAAAGCTTCTTTCCAGTTTTTAACGGAAGATATTTCCTTTTTCACCATAGCCCCCTATGGGCTTCCAAATATCCCTTTGCCAATTCCACAAGAACAGCCTTAGCGAAAGGCTTCTTGAAGGGAAAGATGTAACTCTGTGAGATGAATTAACAGAACACAGAGCAGTTTCTCAGAAAGCTTCTTTCCAGTTTTGAACGGAAGATATTTCCCCTTTCACCATAGCCCTCTATGGGCTTCCAAATATCCCTTTGCCAATTCCACAAGAACAGCCCTAGCGAAAGGCTCCTTGAAGGGAAAGATGTAACTCTGTGAGATGAATTAACAGAACACAAAGCAGTTTCTCAGAAAGCTTCTTTCCAGTTTTGAACGGAAGATATTTCCTTTTTCACCATAGCCCTCTATGGGCTTCCAAATATCCCTTTGCCAATTCCACAAGAACAGCCTTAGCGAAAGGCTTCTTCAAGGGAAAGATGTAACTCTGTGAGATGAATTAACAGAACACAGAGCAATTTCTCAGAAAGCTTCTTTCCAGTTTTGAACAGAAGATATTTCCTTTTTCACCATAGCCCTCTATGGGCTTCCAAATATCCCTTTGCCAATTCCACAAGAACAGCCTTAGCGAAAGGCTTCTTGAAGGGAAAGATGTAACTCTGTGAGATGAATTAACAGAACACAAAGCAGTTTCTCAGAAAGCTTCTTTCCAGTTTTGAACGGAAGATATTTCCTTTTTCACCATAGCCCTCTATGGGCTTCAAAATATCCCTTTGCCAATTCCACAAGGACAGCCTTAGCGAAAGGCTTCTTGAAGGGAAAGATGTAACTCTGTGCGATGAATTAACAGAACACAGAGCAGTTTCTCAGAAAGCTTCTTTCCGGTTTTGAATGGAAGATAATTCCTTTTTCACCATAGCCCTCTATGGGCTTCCAAATATCCCTTTGCCAATTCCACAAGAACAGCCTTAGCGAAAGGCTTCTTGAAGGGAAAGATGTAACTCTGTGAGATGAATTAACAGAACACAGAGCAGTTTCTCAGAAAGCTTCTTTCCACTTTTGAACGGAAGATATTTCCTTTTTTACCATAGCCCTCTATGGGCTTCCAAATATCCCTTTGCCAATTCCACAAGAACAGCCTTAGCGAAAAGCTTCTTGAAGGGAAAGATGTAACTCTGTGAGATGAATTAACAGAACACAGAGCAGTTTCTCAGAAAGCTTCTTTCCAGTTTTGAACGGAAGATATTTCCTTTCTCACCATAGCCCTCGATGGGCTTCCAAATATCCGTTTGCCAATTCCACAAGAACAGCCTTAGCGAAAGGCTTCTTGAAGGGAAAGATGTAACTCTGTGAGATGAATTAACAGAACACAGAGCAGGTTCTCAGAAAGCTTCTTTCCAGTTTTGAACGGAAGATATTTCCTTTTTCACCGTAGCCCTCTATGGGCTTCCAAATATCCCTTTGCCTATTCCACAAGAACAGCCTTAGCGAAAGGCTCCTTGAAGGGAAAGATGTAACTCTGTGAGATGAATTAACAGAACACAAAGCAGTTTCTCAGAAAGCTTCTTTCCAGTTTTGAACGGAAGATATTTCCTTTTTCACCATAGCCCTCTATGGGCTTCCAAATATCCCTTTGCCAATTCCACAAGAACAGCCTTAGCGAAAGGCTTCTTGAAGGGAAAGATGTAACTCTGTGAGATGAATTAACAGAACACAGAGCAGTTTCTCAGAAAGCTTCTTTCCAGTTTTGAACGGAAGATATTTCCTTTCTCACCATAGCCCTCGATGGGCTTCCAAATATCCCTTTGCCAATTCCACAAGAACAGCCTTAGCGAAAGGCTTCTTGAAGGGAAAGATGTAACTCTGTGAGATGAATTAAAAGAACACAGAGCAGTTTCTCAGAAAGCTTCTTTCCAGTTTTGAACGGAAGATATTTCCTTTTTCACCATAGCCCTCTATGGGCTTCCAAATATCCCTTTGCCAATTCCACAAGAACAGCCTTAGCGAAAGGCTCCTTGAAGGGAAAGATGTAACTCTGTGAGATGAATTAACAGAACACAGCAGTTTCTCAGAAAGCTTCTTTCCAGTTTTGAACGGAAGATATTTCCTTTTTCACCATAGCCCTCTATGGGCTTCCAAATATCCCTTTGCCAATTCCACAAGAACAGCCTTAGCGAAAGGCTTCTTGAAGGGAAAGATGTAACTCTGTGAGATGAATTAACAGAACACAGAGCAGTTTCTCAGAAAGCTTCTTTCCAGTTTTGAACGGAAGATATTTCCTTTTTCACCATAGCCCTCTATGGGCTTCCAAATATCCCTTTGCCAATTCCACAAGAACAGCCTTAGCGAAAGGCTCCTTGAAGGGAAAGATGTAACTCTGTGAGATGAATTAACAGAACACAAAGCAGTTTCTCAGAAAGCTTCTCTCCAGTTTTGAACGGAAGATATTTCCTTTTTCACCATAGTACTCTATGGGCTTCCAAATATCCCTTTGCCAATTCCACAAGAACAGCCTTAGCGAAAGGCTTCTTGAAGGGAAAGATGTACCTCTGTGAGATGAATTAACAGAACACAGAGCAGTTTCTCAGAAAGCTTCTTTCCAGTTTTGAACGGAAGATATTCCCTTTTTCACCATAGCCCTCTATGGGCTTCCCAATATCCCTTTGCCAATTCCACAACAACAGCCTTAGCGAAAGGCTTCTTGAAGGGAAAGATGTAACTCTGTGAGATGAATTAACAGAACACAGAGCAGTTTCTCAGAAAGCTTCTTTCCAGTTTTGAACGGAAGATATTTCCTTTTTCACCATAGCCCTCTATGGGCTTCCAAATATCCCTTTGCCAATTCCACAAGAACAGCCTTAGCGAAAGGCTTCCTGAAGGGAAAGATGTAACTCTGTGAGATGAATTAAGAGAACACAGAGCAGTTTCTCAGAAAGCTTCTTTCCAGTTTTGAACGGAAGATATTTCCTTTTTCACCATAGCCCTCTATGGGCTTCCAAATATCCCTTTGCCAATTCCACAAGAACAGCCTTAGCGAAAGGCTTCTTGAAGGGAAAGATGTAACTCTGTGAGATGAATTAACAGAACACAGAGCAGTTTCTCAGAAAGCTTCTTTCCAGTTTTGAACGGAAGATATTTCCTTTTTCACCATAGCCCTCTATGGGCTTCCAAATATCCCTTTGCCAATTCCACAAGAACAGCCTTAGCGAAAGGCTTCTTGAAGGGAAAGATGTAACTCTGTGAGATGAATTAACAGAACACAGAGCAGTTTCTGAGAAAGCTTCTTTCCAGTTTTGAACGGAAGATATTTCCTTTTTCACCATAGCCCTCTATGGGCTTCCAAATATCCCTTTGCCAATTCCACAAGAACAGCCTTAGCGAAAGGCTTCTTGAAGGGAAAGATGTAACTCTGTGAGATGAATTAACAGAACACAAAGCAGTTTCTCAGAAAGCTTCTTTCCACTTTTGAACGGAAGATATTTCCTTTTTCACCATAGCCCTCTATGGGCTTCCAAATATCCCTTTGCCAATTCCACAAGAACAGCCTTAGCGAAAGGCTTCTTGAAGGGAAAGATGTAACTCTGTGAGATGAATTAACAGAACACAGAGCAGTTTCTCAGAAAGATTCTTTCCAGTTTTGAACGGAAGATATTTCCTTTTTCACCATAGCCCTCTATGGGCTTCCAAATATCCGTTTGCCAATTCCACAAGAACAGCCTTAGCGAAAGGCTTCCTGAAGGGAAAGATGTAACTCTGTGAGATGAATTAACAGAACACAGAGCAGCTTATCAGAAAGCTTCTTTCCACTTTTGAACGGAAGATATTTCCTTTTTCACCATAGCCCTCTATGGGCTTCCAAATATCCCTTTGCCAATTCCCCAAGAACAGCCTTAGCGAAAGGATGCTTGAAGGGAAAGATGTAACTCTGTGAGATGAATTAACAGAACACAGAGCAGTTTCTCAGAAAGCTTCTTTCCAGTTTTGAACGGAAGATATTTCCTTTTTCACCATAGCCCTCTATGGGCTTCCAAATATCCCTTTGCCAATTCCACAAGAACAGCATTAGCGAAAGGCTTCTTGAACAGAAAGATGTAACTCTGTGAGATGAATTAACAGCACACAGAGCAGTTTCTCAGAAAGCTTCTTTCCAGTTTTGAACGGAAGATATTTCCTTTTTTACCATAGCCCTCATTGGGCTTCCAAATATCCCTTTGCCAATTCCACAAGAACAGTCTTACCGAAAGGCTTCTTGAAGGGAAAAATGTAACTCTGTGAGATGAATTAAAAGAACACAGAGCAGTTTCTCAGAAAGCTTCTTTCCAGTTTTGAACGGAAGATATTTCCTTTTTCACCATAGCCCTCTATGGGCTTCCAAATATCCCTTTGCCAATTCCACAAGAACAGCCTTAGCGAAAGGCTCCTTGAAGGGAAAGATGTAACTCTGTGAGATGAATTAACAGAACACAAAGCAGTTTCTCAGAAAGCTTCTTTCCAGTTTTGAACGGAAGATATTTCCTTTTTCACCATAGCCCTCTATGGGCTTCCAAATATCCCTTTGCCAATTCCACAAGAACAGCCTTAGCGAAAGGCTTCTTGAAGGGAAAGATGTAACTCTGTGAGATGAATTAACAGAACACAGAGCAGTTTCTCAGAAAGCTTCTTTCCAGTTTTGAACGGAAGATATTTCCTTTTTCACCATAGCCCTCTATGGGCTTCCAAATATGCCAATTCCACAAGAACAGCCTTAGCGAAAGGCTCCTTGAAGGGAAAGATGTAACTGTGTGAGATGAATTAACAGAACACAAATCAGTTTCCCAGAAAGCTTCTTTCCAGTTTTGAACGGAAGATATTTCCTTTTTCACCATAGCCCTCTATGGGCTTCCAAATATCCCTTTGCCAATTCCACAAGAACAGCCTTAGCGAAAGGCTTCTTGAAGGGAAAGATGTAACTCTGTGAGATGAATTAACAGAACACAGAGCAGTTTCTCAGAAAGCTTCTTTCCAGTTTTGAACGGAAGATATTTCCTTTTTCACCATAGCCCTCTGTGGGCTTCCAAATATCCCTTTGCCAATTCCACAAGAACAGCCTTAGCGAAAGGCTTCCTGAAGGGAAAGATGTAACTCTGTGAGATGAATTAACAGAACACAGAGCAGCTTATCAGAAAGCTTCTTTCCACTTTTGAACGGAAGATATTTCCTTTTTCACCATAGCCCTCTATGGGCTTCCAAATATCCCTTTGTCAATTCCACAAGAACAGCCTTAGCGAAAGGCTCGTTGAAGGGAAAGATGTAACTCTGTGAGATGAATTAAGAGAACACAGAGCAGTTTCTCAGAAAGCTTCTTTCCAGTTTTTAACGGAAGATATTTCCTTTTTCACCATAGCCCCCTATGGGCTTCCAAATATCCCTTTGCCAATTCCACAAAAACAGCCTTAGCGAAAGGCTTCTTGAAGGGAAAGATGTAACTCTGTGAGATGAATTAACAGAACACAGAGCAGTTTCTCAGAAAGCTTCTTTCCAGTTTTGAACGGAAGATATTTCCCCTTTCACCATAGCCCTCTATGGGCTTCCAAATATCCCTTTGCCAATTCCACAAGAACAGCCCTAGCGAAAGGCTCCTTGAAGGGAAAGATGTAACTCTGTGAGATGAATTAACAGAACACAAAGCAGTTTCTCAGAAAGCTTCTTTCCAGTTTTGAACGGAAGATATTTCCTTTTTCACCATAGCCCTCTATGGGCTTCCAAATATCCCTTTGCCAATTCCACAAGAACAGCCTTAGCGAAAGGCTTCTTCAAGGGAAAGATGTAACTCTGTGAGATGAATTAACAGAACACAGAGCAATTTCTCAGAAAGCTTCTTTCCAGTTTTGAACAGAAGATATTTCCTTTTTCACCATAGCCCTCTATGGGCTTCCAAATATCCCTTTGCCAATTCCACAAGAACTGGCTTAGCGAAAGGCTTCTTGAAGGGAAAGATGTAACTCTGTGAGATGAATTAACAGAACACAAAGCAGTTTCTCAGAAAGCTTCTTTCCAGTTTTGAACGGAAGATATTTCCTTTTTCACCATAGCCCTCTATGGGCTTCAAAATATCCCTTTGCCAATTCCACAAGGACAGCATTAGCGAAAGGCTTCTTGAAGGGAAAGATGTAACTCTGTGCGATGAATTAACAGAACACAGAGCAGTTTCTCAGAAAGCTTCTTTCCGGTTTTGAATGGAAGATAATTCCTTTTTCACCATAGCCCTCTATGGGCTTCCAAATATCCCTTTGCCAATTCCACAAGAACAGCCTTAGCGAAAGGCTTCTTGAAGGGAAAGATGTAACTCTGTGAGATGAATTAACAGAACACAGAGCAGTTTCTCAGAACGCTTCTTTCCAGTTTTGAACGGAAGATATTTCCTTTTTTACCATAGCCCTCTATGGGCTTCCAAATATCCCTTTGCCAATTCCACAAGAACAGCCTTAGCGAAAGGCTTCTTGAAGGGAAAGATGTAACTCTGTGAGATGAATTAACAGAACACAGAGCAGTTTCTCAGAAAGCTTCTTTCCAGTTTTGAACGGAAGATATTTCCTTTCTCACCATAGCCCTCGATGGGCTTCCAAATATCCGTTTGCCAATTCCACAAGAACAGCCTTAGGGAAAGGCTTCTTGAAGGGAAAGATGTAACTCTGTGAGATGAATTAACAGAACACAGAGCAGGTTCTCAGAAAGCTTCTTTCCAGTTTTGAACGGAAGATATTTCCTTTTTCACCGTAGCCCTCTATGGGCTTCCAAATATCCCTTTGCCTATTCCACAAGAACAGCCTTAGCGAAAGGCTCCTTGAAGGGAAAGATGTAACTCTGTGAGATGAATTAACAGAACACAAAGCAGTTTCTCAGAAAGCTTCTTTCCAGTTTTGAACGGAAGATATTTCCTTTTTCACCATAGCCCTCTATGGGCTTCCAAATATCCCTTTGCCAATTCCACAAGAACAGCCTTAGCGAAAGGCTTCTTGAAGGGAAAGATGTAACTCTGTGAGATGAATTAACAGAACACAGAGCAGTTTCTCAGAAAGCTTCTTTCCAGTTTTGAACGGAAGATATTTCCTTTTTCACCATAGCCCTCTATGGGCTTCCAAATATCCCTTTGCCAATTCCACAAGAACAGCCTTAGCGAAAGGCTCCTTGAAGGGAAAGATGTAACTCTGTGAGATGAATTAACAGAACACAAAGCAGTTTCTCAGAAAGCTTCTCTCCAGTTTTGAACGGAAGATATTTCCTTTTTCACCATAGTACTCTATGAGCTTCCAAATATCCCTTTGCCAATTCCACAAGAACAGCCTTAGCGAAAGGCTTCTTGAAGGGAAAGATGTAACTCTGTGAGATGAATTAACAGAACACAGAGCAGTTTCTCAGAAAGCTTCTTTCCAGTTTTGAACGGAAGATATTCCCTTTTTCACCATAGCCCTCTATGGGCTTCCCAATATCCCTTTGCCAATTCCACAACAACAGCCTTAGCGAAAGGCTTCTTGAAGGGAAAGATGTAACTCTGTGAGATGAATTAACAGAACACAGAGCAGTTTCTCAGAAAGCTTCTTTCCAGTTTTGAACGGAAGATATTTCCTTTTTCACCATAGCCCTCTATGGGCTTCCAAATATCCCTTTGCCAATTCCACAAGAACAGCCTTAGCGAAAGGCTTCCTGAAGGGAAAGATGTAACTCTGTGAGATGAATTAAGAGAACACAGAGCAGTTTCTCAGAAAGCTTCTTTCCAGTTTTGAACGGAAGATATTTCCTTTTTCACCATAGCCCTCTATGGGCTTCCAAATATCCCTTTGCCAATTCCACAAGAACAGCCTTAGCGAAAGGCTTCTTGAAGGGAAAGATGTAACTCTGTGAGATGAATTAACAGAACACAAAGCAGTTTCTCAGAAAGCTTCTTTCCAGTTTTGAACGGAAGATATTTCCTTTTTCACCATAGCCCTCTATGGGCTTCAAAATATCCCTTTGCCAATTCCACAAGGACAGCCTTAACGAAAGGCTTCTTGAAGGGAAAGATGTAACTCTGTGCGATGAATTAACAGAACACAGAGCAGTTTCTCAGAAAGCTTCTTTCCGGTTTTGAATGGAAGATAATTCCTTTTTCACCATAGCCCTCTATGGGCTTCCAAATATCCCTTTGCCAATTCCACAAGAACAGCCTTAGCGAAAGGCTTCTTGAAGGGAAAGATGTAACTCTGTGAGATGAATTAACAGAACACAGAGCAGTTTCTCAGAACGCTTCTTTCCAGTTTTGAACGGAAGATATTTCCTTTTTTACCATAGCCCTCTATGGGCTTCCAAATATCCCTTTGCCAATTCCACAAGAACAGCCTTAGCGAAAGGCTTCTTGAAGGGAAAGATGTAACTCTGTGAGATGAATTAACAGAACACAGAGCAGTTTCTCAGAAAGCTTCTTTCCAGTTTTGAACGTAAGATATTTCCTTTCTCACCATAGCCCTCGATGGGCTTCCAAATATCCGTTTGCCAATTCCACAAGAACAGCCTTAGCGAAAGGCTTCTTGAAGGGAAAGATGTAACTCTGTGAGATGAATTAACAGAACACAGAGCAGGTTCTCAGAAAGCTTCTTTCCAGTTTTGAACGGAAGATATTTCCTTTTTCACCGTAGCCCTCTATGGGCTTCCAAATATCCCTTTGCCTATTCCACAAGAACAGCCTTAGCGAAAGGCTCCTTGAAGGGAAAGATGTAACTCTGTGAGATGAATTAACAGAACACAAAGCAGTTTCTCAGAAAGCTTCTTTCCAGTTTTGAACGGAAGATATTTCCTTTTTCACCATAGCCCTCTATGGGCTTCCAAATATCCCTTTGCCAATTCCACAAGAACAGCCTTAGCGAAAGGCTTCTTGAAGGGAAAGATGTAACTCTGTGAGATGAATTAACAGAACACAGAGCAGTTTCTCAGAAAGCTTCTTTCCAGTTTTGAACGGAAGATATTTCCTTTTTCACCATAGCCCTCTATGGGCTTCCAAATATCCCTTTGCCAATTCCACAAGAACAGCCTTAGCGAAAGGCTCCTTGAAGGGAAAGATGTAACTCTGTGAGATGAATTAACAGAACACAAAGCAGTTTCTCAGAAAGCTTCTCTCCAGTTTTGAACGGAAGATATTTCCTTTTTCACCATAGTACTCTATGAGCTTCCAAATATCCCTTTGCCAATTCCACAAGAACAGCCTTACCGAAAGGCTTCTTGAAGGGAAAGATGTAACTCTGTGAGATGAATTAACAGAACACAGAGCAGTTTCTCAGAAAGCTTCTTTCCAGTTTTGAACGGAAGATATTCCCTTTTTCACCATAGCCCTCTATGGGCTTCCCAATATCCCTTTGCCAATTCCACAACAACAGCCTTAGCGAAAGGCTTCTTGAAGGGAAAGATGTAACTCTGTGAGATGAATTAACAGAACACAGAGCAGTTTCTCAGAAAGCTTCTTTCCAGTTTTGAACGGAAGATATTTCCTTTTTCACCATAGCCCTCTATGGGCTTCCAAATATCCCTTTGCCAATTCCACAAGAACAGCCTTAGCGAAAGGCTTCCTGAAGGGAAAGATGTAACTCTGTGAGATGAATTAAGAGAACACAGAGCAGTTTCTCAGAAAGCTTCTTTCCAGTTTTGAACGGAAGATATTTCCTTTTTCACCATAGCCCTCTATGGGCTTCCAAATATCCCTTTGCCAATTCCACAAGAACAGCCTTAGCGAAAGGCTTCTTGAAGGGAAAGATGTAACTCTGTGAGATGAATTAACAGAACACAGAGCAGTTTCTCAGAAAGCTTCTTTCCAGTTTTGAACGGAAGATATTTCCTTTTTCACCATAGCCCTCTATGGGCTTCCAAATATCCCTTTGCCAATTCCACAAGAACAGCCTTAGCGAAAGGCTTCTTGAAGGGAAAGATGTAACTCTGTGAGATGAATTAACAGAACACAGAGCAGTTTCTCAGAAAGCTTCTTTCCAGTTTTGAACGGAAGATATTTCCTTTTTCACCATAGCCCTCTATGGGCTTCCAAATATCCCTTTGCCAATTCCACAAGAACAGCCTTAGCGAAAGGCTTCTTGAAGGGAAAGATGTAACTCTGTGAGATGAATTAACAGAACACAAAGCAGTTTCTCAGAAAGCTTCTTTCCACTTTTGAACGGAAGATATTTCCTTTTTCACCATAGCCCTCTATGGGCTTCCAAATATCCCTTTGCCAATTCCACAAGAACAGCCTTAGCGAAAGGCTTCTTGAAGGGAAAGATGTAACTCTGTGAGATGAATTAACAGAACACAGAGCAGTTTCTCAGAAAGATTCTTTCCAGTTTTGAACGGAAGATATTTCCTTTTTCACCATAGCCCTCTATGGGCTTCCAAATATCCGTTTGCCAATTCCACAAGAACAGCCTTAGCGAAAGGCTTCCTGAAGGGAAAGATGTAACTCTGTGAGATGAATTAACAGAACACAGAGCAGCTTATCAGAAAGCTTCTTTCCACTTTTGAACGGAAGATATTTCCTTTTTCACCATAGCCCTCTATGGGCTTCCAAATATCCCTTTGCCAATTCCCCAAGAACAGCCTTAGCGAAAGGATGCTTGAAGGGAAAGATGTAACTCTGTGAGATGAATTAACAGAACACAGAGCAGTTTCTCAGAAAGCTTCTTTCCAGTTTTGAACGGAAGATATTTCCTTTTTCACCATAGCCCTCTATGGGCTTCCAAATATCCCTTTGCCAATTCCACAAGAACAGCATTAGCGAAAGGCTTCTTGAACAGAAAGATGTAACTCTGTGAGATGAATTAACAGCACACAGAGCAGTTTCTCAGAAAGCTTCTTTCCAGTTTTGAACGGAAGATATTTCCTTTTTTACCATAGCCCTAATTGGGCTTCCAAATATCCCTTTGCCAATTCCACAAGAACAGCCTTAGCGAAAGGCTTCTTGAAGGGAAAGATGTAACTCTGTGAGATGAATTAAAAGAACACAGAGCAGTTTCTCAGAAAGCTTCTTTCCAGTTTTGAACGGAAGATATTTCCTTTTTCACCATAGCCCTCTATGGGCTTCCAAATATCCCTTTGCCAATTCCACAAGAACAGCCTTAGCGAAAGGCTCCTTGAAGGGAAAGATGTAACTCTGTGAGATGAATTAACAGAACACAAAGCAGTTTCTCAGAAAGCTTCTTTCCAGTTTTGAACGGAAGATATTTCCTTTTTCACCATAGCCCTCTATGGGCTTCCAAATATCCCTTTGCCAATTCCACAAGAACAGCCTTAGCGAAAGGCTTCTTGAAGGGAAAGATGTAACTCTGTGAGATGAATTAACAGAACACAGAGCAGTTTCTCAGAAAGCTTCTTTCCAGTTTTGAACGGAAGATATTTCCTTTTTCACCATAGCCCTCTATGGGCTTCCAAATATCCCTTTGCCAATTCCACAAGAACAGCCTTAGCGAAAGGCTCCTTGAAGGGAAAGATGTAACTCTGTGAGATGAATTAACAGAACACAAAGCAGTTTCTCAGAAAGCTTCTTTCCACTTTTGAACGGAAGATATTTCCTTTTTCACCATAGCCCTCTATGGTCTTCCAAATATCCCTTTGCCAATTCCACAAGAACAGCCTTAGCGAAAGGCTTCTTGAAGGGAAAGATGTAACTCTGTGAGATGAATTAACAGAACACAGAGCAGTTTCTCAGAAAGCTTCTTTCCAGTTTTGAACGGAAGATATTTCCTTTTTCACCATAGCCCTCTGTGGGCTTCCAAATATCCCTTTGCCAATTCCACAAGAACAGCCTTAGCGAAAGGCTTCCTGAAGGGAAAGATGTAACTCTGTGAGATGAATTAACAGAACACAGAGCAGCTTATCAGAAAGCTTCTTTCCACTTTTGAACGGAAGATAATTCCTTTTTCACCATAGCCCTCTATGGGCTTCCAAATATCCCTTTGCCAATTCCCCAAGAACTGCCTTAGCGAAAGGATGCTTGAAGGGAAAGATGTAACTCTGTGAGATGAATTAACAGAACACAGAGCAGTTTCTCAGAAAGCTTCTTTCCAGTTTTGAACGGAAGATATTTCCTTTTTCACCATAGCCCTCTATGGGCTTCCAAATATCCCTTTGCCAATTCCACAAGAACAGCATTAGCGAAAGGCTTCTTGAACAGAAAGATGTAACTCTGTGAGATGAATTAAGAGAACACAGAGCAGTTTCTCAGAAAGCTTCTTTCCAGTTTTGAACGGAAGATATTTCCTTTTTTACCATAGCCCTCATTGGGCTTCCAAATATCCCTTTGCCAATTCCACAAGAACAGGCTTAGCGAAAGGCTTCTTGAAGGGAAAGATGTAACTCTGTGAGATGAATTAACAGAACACAGAGCAGTTTCTCAGAAAGTTTCTTTCCAGTTTTGAACGGAAGATAAGTCCTTTCTCACCATAGCCCTCGATGGGCTTCCAAATATCCCTTTGCCAATTCCACAAGAACAGCCTTAGCGAAAGGCTTCTTGAAGGGAAAGATGTAACTCTGTGAGATGAATTAACAGAACACAGAGCAGTTTCTCAGAAAGCTTCTTTCCAGTTTTGAACGGAAGATATTTCCTTTTTTACCATAGCCCTCTATGGGCTTCCAAATATCCCTTTGCCAATTCCACAAGAACAGCCTTAGCGAAAGGCTTCTTGAAGGGAAAGATGTAACTCTGTGAGATGAATTAACAGAACACAGTGCAGTTTCTCAGAAAGCTTCTTTCCAGTTTTGAACGGAAGATATTTCCTTTCTCACCATAGCCCTCGATGGGCTTCCAAATATCCCTTTGCCAATTCCACAAGAACAGCCTTAGCGAAAGGCTTCTTGAAGGGAAAGATGTAACTCTGTGAGATGAATTAACAGAACACAGAGCAGTTTCTCAGAAAGCTTCTTTCCAGTTTTGAACGGAAGATATTTCCTTTTTCACCATAGCCCTCTATGGGCTTCCAAATATCCCTTTGCCAATTCCACAAGAACAGCCTTAGCGAAAGGCTTCTTGAACGGAAAGATGTAACTCTGTGAGATGAATTAACAGAACACAGAGCAGTTTCTCAGAAAGCTTCTTTCCACTTTTGAACGGAAGATATTTTCTTTTTTACCATAGCCCTCATTGGGCTTCCAAATATCCCTTTGCCAATTCCACAAGAACAGCCTTAGCGAAAGGCTTCTTGAAGGGAAAGATGTAACTCTGTGAGATGAATTAACAGAACACAGAGCAGTTTCTCAGAAAGCTTCTTTCCAGTTTTGAACGTAAGATATTTCCTTTTTCACCATAGCCCTCTATGGGCTTCCAAATATCCCTTTGCCAATTCCACAAGAACAGCCTTAGCGAAAGGCTTCGTGAAGGGAAAGATGTAACTCTGTGAGATGAATTAACAGAACACAGAGCAGTTTCTCAGAAAGCTTCTTTCCAGTTTTGAACGGAAGATATTTCCTTTTTCACCATAGCCCTCTATGGGCTTCCAAATATCCCTTTGCCAATTCCACAAGAACAGCCTTAGCGAAAGGCTTCTTGAAGGGAAAGATGTAACTCTGTGAGATGAATTAACAGAACACAGAGCAGTTTCTCAGAAAGTTTCTTTCCACTTTTCAACGGAAGATATTTCCTTTTTCACCATAAACCTCTATGGGTTTCCAAATATCCCTTTGCCAATTCCACAAGAACAGCCTTAGCGAAAGGCTTCTTGAAGGGAAAGATGTAACTCTGTGAGATGAATTAACAGAACACAGAGCAGTTTCTCAGAAAGCTTCTTTCCAGTTTTGAACGCAAGATATTTCCTTTTTCACCATAGCCCTCTATGGCTTCCAAATATCCCTTTGCCAATTCCACAAGAACAGCCTTAGCGAAAGGCTTCTTGAAGGGAAAGATGTATCTCTGTGAGATGAATTAACAGAACACAGAGCAGTTTCTCAGAAAGCTTCTTTCCGGTTTTGAACGGAAGATATTTCCTTTTTCACCATAGCCCTCTATGGGCTTCCAAATATCCCTTTGCCAATTCCACAAGAACAGCCTTAGCGAAAGGCTTCTTGAAGGGAAAGATGTAACTCTGTGAGATGAATTCACAGAACACAGAGCAGTTTCTCAGAAAGCTTCTTTCCAGTTTTGAACGGAAGATATTTCCTTTTTCACCATAGCCCTCTATGGGCTTCCAAATATCCCTTTGCCAATTCCACAAGAACAGCCTTAGCGAAAGGCTTCTTGAAGGGAAAAATGTAACTCTGTGAGATGAATTCACAGAACACAAAGCAGTTTCTCAGAAAGCTTCTTTCCAGTTTTGAACGGAAGATATTTCCTTTTTCACCATAGCCCTCTATGGGCTTCCAAATATCCCTTTGCCAATTCCACAAGAACAGCCTTAGCGAAAGGCTTCTTGAAGGGAAAGATGTAACTCTGTGAGATGAATTAACAGAACACAGAGCAGTTTCTCAGAAAGTTCCTTTCCAGTTTTGAACGGAAGATATTTCCTTTTTCACCATAGCCCTCTATGGGCTTCCAAATATCCCTTTGCCAATTCCACAAGAACAGCCTTAGCGAAAGGCTTCTTGAAGGGAAAGATGTAACTCTGTGAGATGAATTAACAGAACACAGAGCAGTTTCTCAGAAAGTTTCTTTCCAGTTTAGAACGGAAGATATTTCCTTTTTCACCATAGCCCTCTATGGGCTTCCATATATCCCTTTGCCAATTCCTCAAGAACATCCTTAGCGAAAGGATGCTTGAAGGGAAAGATGTAACTCTGTGAGATGAATTAACAGAACACAGAGCAGTTTCTCAGAAAGCTTCTTTCCAGTTTTGAACGAAAGATATTTCCTTTTTCAAAATAGCCCTCTATGATCTTCCAAATATCCCTTTGCCAATTCCACAAGAACAGCCTTAGCGAAAGGCTTCCTGAAGGGAAAGATGTAACTCTGTGAGATGAATTAACAGAACACAGAGCAGTTTCTCAGAAAGCTTCTTTCCACTTTTGAACGGAAGATATTTCCTTTTCCAACATAGCCCTCCATTGGCTTCCAAATATCCCTTTGCCAATTCCACAAGAACAGCCTTAGCGAAAGGCTTCTTGAAGGGAAAGATGTAACTCTGTGAGATGAATTAACAGAACACAGAGCAGTTTCTCAGAAAGTTTCTTTCCACTTTTCAACGGAAGATATTTCCTTTTTCACCATAATCCTCTATGGGTTTCCAAATATCCCTTTGCCAATTCCACAAGAACAGCCTTAGCGAAAGGCTTCTTGAAGGGAAAGATGTAACTCTGTGAGATGAATTAACAGAACACAGAGCAGTTTCTCAGAAAGCTTCTTTCCAGTTTTGAACGCAAGATATTTCCTTTTTCACCATAGCCCTCTATGGCTTCCAAATATCCCTTTGCCAATTCCACAAGAACAGCCTTAGCGAAAGGCTTCTTGAAGGGAAAGATGTATCTCTGTGAGATGAATTAACAGAACACAGAGCAGTTTCTCAGAAAGCTTCTTTCCGGTTTTGAACTGAAGTTATTTCCTTTTTCACCATAGCCCTCTATGGGCTTCCAAATATCCCTTTGCCAATTCCACAAGAACAGTCTTAGCGAAAGGCTCCTTGAAGGGAAAGATGTAACTCTGTGAGATGAATTAACAGAACACAGACCAGTTTCTCAGAAAGCTTCTTTCCAGTTTTGAACGGAAGATATTTCCTTTTTTACCATAGCCCTCATTGGGCTTCCAAATATCCCTTTGCCAATTCCACAAGAACAGCCTTAGCGAAAGGCTTCTTGAAGGGAAAGATGTAACTCTGTGAGATGAATTAACAGAACACAGAGCAGTTTCTCAGAAAGCTTCTTTCCAGTTTTGAACGGAAGATATTTCCTTTTTCACCATAGCCCTCTATATGCTTCCAAATATCCGTTAGCCAATTCCACAAGAACAGCCTTAGCGAAAGGCTTCTTGAAGGGAAAGATGTAACTCTGTGAGATGAATTAACAGAACACAGAGCAGTTTCTCAGAAAGTTTCTTTCCACTTTTGAAGGGAAGATATTTCCTTTTTCACCATAGCCCTCTATGGGGTTCCAAATATCCCTTTGCCAATTCCACAAGAACAGCCTTAGCGAAAGGCTTCTTGAAGGGAAAGATGTAACTCTGTGAGATGAATTAACAGAACACAAAGCAGTTTCTCAGAAATCTTCTTTCCAGTTTTGAACGGAAGATATTTCCTTTTTCACCATAGCCCTCTATGGGCTTCCAAATATCCCTTTGCCAATTCCACAAGAACAGCCTTAGCGAAAGGCTTCTTGAAGGGAAAGATGTAACTCTGTGAGATGAATTAACAGAACACAGAGCAGTTTCTCAGAAAGCTTCTTTCCAGTTTTGAACGGAAAATATTTCCTTTTTTACCATAGCCCTCTATGGGCTTCCAAATATCCCTTTGCCAATTCCACAAGAACAGCCTTAGCGAAAGGCTTCTTGAAGGGAAAGATGTAACTCTGTGAGATGAATTAACAGAACACAAAGCAGTTTCTCAGAAAGCTTCTTTCCACTTTTGAACGGAAGATATTTCCTTTTTCACCATAACCCTCTATGGGTTTCCAAATATCCCTTTGCCAATTCCACAAAAACAGCCTTAGCGAAAGGCTTCTTGAAGGGAAAGATGTAACTCTGTGAGATGAATTAACAGAACACAGAGCAGTTTCTCAGAAAGCTTCTTTCCAGTTTTGAACGGAAGATATTTCCTTTTTCACCATAGCCCTCTATGGGCTTCCAAATATCCCTTTCCAATTCCACAAGAACAGCCTTAGCGAAAGGCTGCTTGAAGGGAAAGATGTATCTCTGTGAGATGAATTAACAGAACACGGAGCAGTTTCTCAGAAAGCTTCTTTCCGGTTTTGAACGGAAGATATTTCCTTTTTCACCATACCCCTCTATGGGCTTCCAAATATCCCTTTGCCAATTCCACAAGAACAGCCTTAGCGAAAGGCTTCTTGAAGGGAAAGATGTAATTCTGTGAGATGAATTCACAGAACACAGAGCAGTTTCTCAGAAAGGTTCTTTCCAGTTTTGAACGGAAGATATTTCCTTTTTCACCATAGCCCTCTATGGGCTTCCAAATATCCCTTTGCCAATTCCACAAGAACAGACTTAGCGAAAGGCTTCTTGAAGGGAAAGATGTAACTCTGTGAGATGCGTTAACAGAACACAAAGCAGTTTCTCTGAAAGCTTCTTTCCAGTTTTGAACGGAAGATACTTCCTTTTTCACTATAGCCCTTATGGGCTTCCAAATATCCCTTTGCCAATTCCACAAGAACAGCCTTAGCGAAAGGCTTCTTGAAGGGAAAGATGTAACTCTGTGAGATGAATTAACAGAACACGGAGCAGTTTCTCAGAAAGCTTCTTTCCGGTTTTGAACGGAAGATATTTCCTTTTTCACCATACCCCTCTATGGGCTTCCAAATATCCCTTTGCCAATTCCACAAGAACAGCCTTAGCGAAAGGCTTCTTGAAGGGAAAGATGTAATTCTGTGAGATGAATTCACAGAACACAGAGCAGTTTCTCAGAAAGGTTCTTTCCAGTTTTGAACGGAAGATATTTCCTTTTTCACCATAGCCCTCTATGGGCTTCCAAATATCCCTTTGCCAATTCCACAAGAACAGCCTTAGCGAAAGGCTTCTTGAAGGGAAAGATGTAACTCTGTGAGATGAATTAACAGAACACAGAGCAGTTTCTCAGAAAGCTTCTTTCCACTTTTGAACGGAAGATATTTCCTTTTCCACCATATCCCTCCATGAGCTTCCAAATATCACTTTGCCAATTCCACAAGAAAAGCCTTAGCGAAAGGCTTCTTGAAGGGAAAGATGTAACTCTGTGAGATGAATTAACAGAACACAGAGCAGTTTCTCAGAAAGCTTCTTTCCACTTTTGAACGGAAGATATTTCCTTTTCCACCATAGCCCTCATTGAGCTTCCAAATATCCCTTTGCCAATTCCAAAAGAACAGCCTTAGCGAAAGGCTTCTTGAAGGGAAAGATGTAACTCGGTGAGATGAATTAACAGAACACAAAGCAGTTTCTCAGAAAGCTTCTTTCCAGTTTTGAACGGAAGATATTTCCTTTTTCACCATAGCCCTCTATGGGCTTCCAAATATCCCTTTGCCAATTCCACAAGAACAGCCTTAGCGAAAGGCTTCTTGAAGGGAAAGATGTAACTCTGTGAGATGAATTAACAGAACACAGAGCAGTTTCTCAGAAAGCTTCTTTCCGGTTTTGAATGGAAGATAATTCCTTTTTCACCATAGCCCTCTATGGGCTTCCAAATATCCCTTTGCCAATTCCACAAGAACAGCCTTAGCGAAAGGCTTCTTGAAGGGAAAGATGTAACTCTGTGAGATGAATTAACAGAACACAGAGCAGTTTCTCAGAACGCTTCTTTCCAGTTTTGAACGGAAGATATTTCCTTTTTTACCATAGCCCTCTATGGGCTTCCAAATATCCCTTTGCCAATTCCACAAGAACAGCCTTAGCGAAAGGCTTCTTGAAGGGAAAGATGTAACTCTGTGAGATGAATTAACAGAACACAGAGCAGTTTCTCAGAAAGCTTCTTTCCACTTTTGAACGGAAGATATTTCCTTTTCCACCATATCCCTCCATGAGCTTCCAAATATCACTTTGCCAATTCCACAAGAAAAGCCTTAGCGAAAGGCTTCTTGAAGGGAAAGATGTAACTCTGTGAGATTAATTAACAGAACACAGAGCAGTTTCTCAGAAAGCTTCTTTCCAGTTTTGAACGGATGATATTTCCTTTTCCACCATAGCCCTCATTGAGCTTCCAAATATCCCTTTGCCAATTCCAAAAGAACAGCCTTAGCGAAAGGCTTCTTGAAGGGAAACATGTAACTCGGTGAGATGAATTAACAGAACACAGAGCAGTTTCTCAGAAAGCTTCTTTCCAGTTTTGAACGGAAGATATTTCCTTTTTCACCATAGCCCTCTATGGGCTTCCAAATATCCCTTTGCCAATTCCACAAGAACAGCCTTAGCGAAAGGCTTCTTGAAGGGAAAGATGTAACTCTGTGAGATGAATTAACAGAACACAGAGCAGTTTCTCAGAAAGCTTCTTTCCAGTTTTGAACGGAAGATATTTCCTTTTTTACCATAGCCCTCATTGGGCTTCCAAATATCCCTTTGCCAATTCCACAAGAACAGGCTTAGCGAAAGGCTTCTTGAAGGGAAAGATGTAACTCTGTGAGATGAATTAACAGAACACAGAGCAGTTTCTCAGAAAGTTTCTTTCCAGTTTTGAACGGAAGATAAGTCCTTTCTCACCATAGCCCTCGATGGGCTTCCAAATATCCCTTTGCCAATTCCACAAGAACAGCCTTAGCGAAAGGCTTCTTGAAGGGAAAGATGTAACTCTGTGAGATGAATTAACAGAACACAGAGCAGTTTCTCAGAAAGCTTCTTTCCAGTTTTGAACGGAAGATATTTCCTTTTTTACCATAGCCCTCTATGGGCTTCCAAATATCCCTTTGCCAATTCCACAAGAACAGCCTTAGCGAAAGGCTTCTTGAAGGGAAAGATGTAACTCTGTGAGATGAATTAACAGAACACAGTGCAGTTTCTCAGAAAGCTTCTTTCCAGTTTTGAACGGAAGATATTTCCTTTCTCACCATAGCCCTCGATGGGCTTCCAAATATCCCTTTGCCAATTCCACAAGAACAGCCTTAGCGAAAGGCTTCTTGAAGGGAAAGATGTAACTCTGTGAGATGAATTAACAGAACACAGAGCAGTTTCTCAGAAAGCTTCTTTCCAGTTTTGAACGGAAGATATTTCCTTTTTCACCATAGCCCTCTATGGGCTTCCAAATATCCCTTTGCCAATTCCACAAGAACAGCCTTAGCGAAAGGCTTCTTGAACGGAAAGATGTAACTCTGTGAGATGAATTAACAGAACACAGAGCAGTTTCTCAGAAAGCTTCTTTCCACTTTTGAACGGAAGATATTTTCTTTTTTACCATAGCCCTCATTGGGCTTCCAAATATCCCTTTGCCAATTCCACAAGAACAGCCTTAGCGAAAGGCTTCTTGAAGGGAAAGATGTAACTCTGTGAGATGAATTAACAGAACACAGAGCAGTTTCTCAGAAAGCTTCTTTCCAGTTTTGAACGGAAGATATTTCCTTTTTCACCATAGCCCTCTATGGGCTTCCAAATATCCCTTTGCCAATTCCACAAGAACAGCCTTAGCGAAAGGCTTCGTGAAGGGAAAGATGTAACTCTGTGAGATGAATTAACAGAACACAGAGCAGTTTCTCAGAAAGCTTCTTTCCAGTTTTGAACGGAAGATATTTCCTTTTTCACCATAGCCCTCTATGGGCTTCCAAATATCCCTTTGCCAATTCCACAAGAACAGCCTTAGCGAAAGGCTTCTTGAAGGGAAAGATGTAACTCTGTGAGATGAATTAACAGAACACAGAGCAGTTTCTCAGAAAGTTTCTTTCCACTTTTCAACGGAAGATATTTCCTTTTTCACCATAAACCTCTATGGGTTTCCAAATATCCCTTTGCCAATTCCACAAGAACAGCCTTAGCGAAAGGCTTCTTGAAGGGAAAGATGTAACTCTGTGAGATGAATTAACAGAACACAGAGCAGTTTCTCAGAAAGCTTCTTTCCAGTTTTGAACGCAAGATATTTCCTTTTTCACCATAGCCCTCTATGGCTTCCAAATATCCCTTTGCCAATTCCACAAGAACAGCCTTAGCGAAAGGCTTCTTGAAGGGAAAGATGTATCTCTGTGAGATGAATTAACAGAACACAGAGCAGTTTCTCAGAAAGCTTCTTTCCGGTTTTGAACGGAAGATATTTCCTTTTTCACCATAGCCCTCTATGGGCTTCCAAATATCCCTTTGCCAATTCCACAAGAACAGCCTTAGCGAAAGGCTTCTTGAAGGGAAAGATGTAACTCTGTGAGATGAATTCACAGAACACAGAGCAGTTTCTCAGAAAGCTTCTTTCCAGTTTTGAACGGAAGATATTTCCTTTTTCACCATAGCCCTCTATGGGCTTCCAAATATCCCTTTGCCAATTCCACAAGAACAGCCTTAGCGAAAGGCTTCTTGAAGGGAAAAGTGTAACTCTGTGAGATGAATTCACAGAACACAAAGCAGTTTCTCAGAAAGCTTCTTTCCAGTTTTGAACGGAAGATATTTCCTTTTTCACCATAGCCCTCTATGGGCTTCCAAATATCCCTTTGCCAATTCCACAAGAACAGCCTTAGCGAAAGGCTTCTTGAAGGGAAAGATGTAACTCTGTGAGATGAATTAACAGAACACAGAGCAGTTTCTCAGAAAGTTCCTTTCCAGTTTTGAACGGAAGATATTTCCTTTTTCACCATAGCCCTCTATGGGCTTCCAAATATCCCTTTGCCAATTCCACAAGAACAGCCTTAGCGAAAGGCTTCTTGAAGGGAAAGATGTAACTCTGTGAGATGAATTAACAGAACACAGAGCAGTTTCTCAGAAAGTTTCTTTCCAGTTTAGAACGGAAGATATTTCCTTTTTCACCATAGCCCTCTATGGGCTTCCATATATCCCTTTGCCAATTCCTCAAGAACATCCTTAGCGAAAGGATGCTTGAAGGGAAAGATGTAACTCTGTGAGATGAATTAACAGAACACAGAGCAGTTTCTCAGAAAGCTTCTTTCCAGTTTTGAACGAAAGATATTTCCTTTTTCAAAATAGCCCTCTATGATCTTCCAAATATCCCTTTGCCAATTCCACAAGAACAGCCTTAGCGAAAGGCTTCCTGAAGGGAAAGATGTAACTCTGTGAGATGAATTAACAGAACACAGAGCAGTTTCTCAGAAAGCTTCTTTCCACTTTTGAACGGAAGATATTTCCTTTTCCAACATAGCCCTCCATTGGCTTCCAAATATCCCTTTGCCAATTCCACAAGAACAGCCTTAGCGAAAGGCTTCTTGAAGGGAAAGATGTAACTCTGTGAGATGAATTAACAGAACACAGAGCAGTTTCTCAGAAAGTTTCTTTCCACTTTTCAACGGAAGATATTTCCTTTTTCACCATAAACCTCTATGGGTTTCCAAATATCCCTTTGCCAATTCCACAAGAACAGCCTTAGCGAAAGGCTTCTTGAAGGGAAAGATGTAACTCTGTGAGATGAATTAACAGAACACAGAGCAGTTTCTCAGAAAGCTTCTTTCCAGTTTTGAACGCAAGATATTTCCTTTTTCACCATAGCCCTCTATGGCTTCCAAATATCCCTTTGCCAATTCCACAAGAACAGCCTTAGCGAAAGGCTTCTTGAAGGGAAAGATGTATCTCTGTGAGATGAATTAACAGAACACAGAGCAGTTTCTCAGAAAGCTTCTTTCCGGTTTTGAACTGAAGTTATGTCCTTTTTCACCATAGCCCTCTATGGGCTTCCAAATATCCCTTTGCCAATTCCACAAGAACAGTCTTAGCGAAAGGCTCCTTGAAGGGAAAGATGTAACTCTGTGAGATGAATTAACAGAACACAGACCAGTTTCTCAGAAAGCTTCTTTCCAGTTTTGAACGGAAGATATTTCCTTTTTTACCATAGCCCTCATTGGGCTTCCAAATATCCCTTTGCCAATTCCACAAGAACAGCCTTAGCGAAAGGCTTCTTGAAGGGAAAGATGTAACTCTGTGAGATGAATTAACAGAACACAGAGCAGTTTCTCAGAAAGCTTCTTTCCAGTTTTGAACGGAAGATATTTCCTTTTTCACCATAGCCCTCTATATGCTTCCAAATATCCGTTAGCCAATTCCACAAGAACAGCCTTAGCGAAAGGCTTCTTGAAGGGAAAGATGTAACTCTGTGAGATGAATTAACAGAACACAGAGCAGTTTCTCAGAAAGTTTCTTTCCACTTTTGAAGGGAAGATATTTCCTTTTTCACCATAGCCCTCTATGGGGTTCCAAATATCCCTTTGCCAATTCCACAAGAACAGCCTTAGCGAAAGGCTTCTTGAAGGGAAAGATGTAACTCTGTGAGATGAATTAACAGAACACAAAGCAGTTTCTCAGAAATCTTCTTTCCACTTTTGAACGGAAGATATTTCCTTTTTCACCATAGCCCTCTATGGGCTTCCAAATATCCCTTTGCCAATTCCACAAGAACAGCCTTAGCGAAAGGCTTCTTGAAGGGAAAGATGTAACTCTGTGAGATGAATTAACAGAACACAGAGCAGTTTCTCAGAAAGCTTCTTTCCAGTTTTGAACGGAAAATATTTCCTTTTTTACCATAGCCCTCTATGGGCTTCCAAATATCCCTTTGCCAATTCCACAAGAACAGCCTTAGCGAAAGGCTTCTTGAAGGGAAAGATGTAACTCTGTGAGATGAATTAACAGAACACAAAGCAGTTTCTCAGAAAGCTTCTTTCCACTTTTGAACGGAAGATATTTCCTTTTTCACCATAACCCTCTATGGGTTTCCAAATATCCCTTTGCCAATTCCACAAAAACAGCCTTAGCGAAAGGCTTCTTGAAGGGAAAGATGTAACTCTGTGAGATGAATTAACAGAACACAGAGCAGTTTCTCAGAAAGCTTCTTTCCAGTTTTGAACGGAAGATATTTCCTTTTTCACCATAGCCCTCTATGGGCTTCCAAATATCCCTTTCCAATTCCACAAGAACAGCCTTAGCGAAAGGCTTCTTGAAGGGAAAGATGTATCTCTGTGAGATGAATTAACAGAACACGGAGCAGTTTCTCAGAAAGCTTCTTTCCGGTTTTGAACGGAAGATATTTCCTTTTTCACCATACCCCTCTATGGGCTTCCAAATATCCCTTTGCCAATTCCACAAGAACAGCCTTAGCGAAAGGCTTCTTGAAGGGAAAGATGTAATTCTGTGAGATGAATTCACAGAACACAGAGCAGTTTCTCAGAAAGGTTCTTTCCAGTTTTGAACGGAAGATATTTCCTTTTTCACCATAGCCCTCTATGGGCTTCCAAATATCCCTTTGCCAATTCCACAAGAACAGACTTAGCGAAAGGCTTCTTGAAGGGAAAGATGTAACTCTGTGAGATGCGTTAACAGAACACAAAGCAGTTTCTCTGAAAGCTTCTTTCCAGTTTTGAACGGAAGATACTTCCTTTTTCACCATAGCCCTTATGGGCTTCCAAATATCCCTTTGCCAATTCCACAAGAACAGCCTTAGCGAAAGGCTTCTTGAAGGGAAAGATGTAACTCTGTGAGATGAATTAACAGAACACGGAGCAGTTTCTCAGAAAGCTTCTTTCCGGTTTTGAACGGAAGATATTTCCTTTTTCACCATACCCCTCTATGGGCTTCCAAATATCCCTTTGCCAATTCCACAAGAACAGCCTTAGCGAAAGGCTTCTTGAAGGGAAAGATGTAATTCTGTGAGATGAATTCACAGAACACAGAGCAGTTTCTCAGAAAGGTTCTTTCCAGTTTTGAACGGAAGATATTTCCTTTTTCACCATAGCCCTCTATGGGCTTCCAAATATCCCTTTGCCAATTCCACAAGAACAGCCTTAGCGAAAGGCTTCTTGAAGGGAAAGATGTAACTCTGTGAGATGAATTAACAGAACACAGAGCAGTTTCTCAGAAAGCTTCTTTCCACTTTTGAACGGAAGATATTTCCTTTTCCACCATATCCCTCCATGAGCTTCCAAATATCACTTTGCCAATTCCACAAGAAAAGCCTTAGCGAAAGGCTTCTTGAAGGGAAAGATGTAACTCTGTGAGATGAATTAACAGAACACAGAGCAGTTTCTCAGAAAGCTTCTTTCCACTTTTGAACGGAAGATATTTCCTTTTCCACCATAGCCCTCATTGAGCTTCCAAATATCCCTTTGCCAATTCCAAAAGAACAGCCTTAGCGAAAGGCTTCTTGAAGGGAAAGATGTAACTCGGTGAGATGAATTAACAGAACACAGAGCAGTTTCTCAGAAAGCTTCTTTCCAGTTTTGAACGGAAGATATTTCCTTTTTCACCATAGCCCTCTATGGGCTTCCAAATATCCCTTTGCCAATTCCACAAGAACAGCCTTAGCGAAAGGCTTCTTGAAGGGAAAGATGTAACTCTGTGAGATGAATTAACAGAACACAGAGCAGTTTCTCAGAAAGCTTCTTTCCGGTTTTGAATGGAAGATAATTCCTTTTTCACCATAGCCCTCTATGGGCTTCCAAATATCCCTTTGCCAATTCCACAAGAACAGCCTTAGCGAAAGGCTTCTTGAAGGGAAAGATGTAACTCTGTGAGATGAATTAACAGAACACAGAGCAGTTTCTCAGAACGCTTCTTTCCAGTTTTGAACGGAAGATATTTCCTTTTTTACCATAGCCCTCTATGGGCTTCCAAATATCCCTTTGCCAATTCCACAAGAACAGCCTTAGCGAAAGGCTTCTTGAAGGGAAAGATGTAACTCTGTGAGATGAATTAACAGAACACAGAGCAGTTTCTCAGAAAGCTTCTTTCCACTTTTGAACGGAAGATATTTCCTTTTCCACCATATCCCTCCATGAGCTTCCAAATATCACTTTGCCAATTCCACAAGAAAAGCCTTAGCGAAAGGCTTCTTGAAGGGAAAGATGTAACTCTGTGAGATTAATTAACAGAACACAGAGCAGTTTCTCAGAAAGCTTCTTTCCAGTTTTGAACGGATGATATTTCCTTTTCCACCATAGCCCTCATTGAGCTTCCAAATATCCCTTTGCCAATTCCAAAAGAACAGCCTTAGCGAAAGGCTTCTTGAAGGGAAACATGTAACTCGGTGAGATGAATTAACAGAACACAGAGCAGTTTCTCAGAAAGCTTCTTTCCAGTTTTGAACGGAAGATATTTCCTTTTTCACCATAGCCCTCTATGGGCTTCCAAATATCCCTTTGCCAATTCCACAAGAACAGCCTTAGCGAAAGGCTTCTTGAAGGGAAAGATGTAACTCTGTGAGATGAATTAACAGAACACAGAGCAGTTTCTCAGAAAGCTTCTTTCCAGTTTTGAACGGAAGATATTTCCTTTTTCACCATAGCCCTCATTGAGCTTCCAAATATCCCTTTGCCAATTCCAAAAGAACAGCCTTAGCGAAAGGCTTCTTGAAGGGAAAGATGTAACTCGGTGAGATGAATTAACAGAACACAGAGCAGTTTCTCAGAAAGCTTCTTTCCAGTTTTGAACGGAAGATATTTCCTTTTTCACCATAGAACTCTATGGGCTTCCAAATATCCCTTTGCCAATTCCACAAGAACAGCCTTAGCGAAAGGCTTCTTGAAGGGAAAGATGTAACTCTGTGAGATGAATTAACAGAACACAGAGCAGTTTCTCAGAAAGCTTCTTTCCAGTTTTGAACGGAAGATATTTCCTTTTTCACCATAGCCCTCTATGGGCTTCCAAATATCCCTTTGCCAATTCCACAAGAACAGCCTTAGCGAAAGGCTTCTTGAAGGGAAAAGTGTAACTCTGTGAGATGAATTCACAGAACACAAAGCAGTTTCTCAGAAAGCTTCTTTCCAGTTTTGAACGGAAGATATTTCCTTTTTCACCATAGCCCTCTATGGGCTTCCAAATATCCCTTTGCCAATTCCACAAGAACAGCCTTAGCGAAAGGCTTCTTGAAGGGAAAGATGTAACTCTGTGAGATGAATTAACAGAACACAGAGCAGTTTCTCAGAAAGTTCCTTTCCAGTTTTGAACGGAAGATATTTCCTTTTTCACCATAGCCCTCTATGGGCTTCCAAATATCCCTTTGCCAATTCCACAAGAACAGCCTTAGCGAAAGGCTTCTTGAAGGGAAAGATGTAACTCTGTGAGATGAATTAACAGAACACAGAGCAGTTTCTCAGAAAGTTTCTTTCCAGTTTAGAACGGAAGATATTTCCTTTTTCACCATAGCCCTCTATGGGCTTCCATATATCCCTTTGCCAATTCCTCAAGAACATCCTTAGCGAAAGGATGCTTGAAGGGAAAGATGTAACTCTGTGAGATGAATTAACAGAACACAGAGCAGTTTCTCAGAAAGCTTCTTTCCAGTTTTGAACGAAAGATATTTCCTTTTTCAAAATAGCCCTCTATGATCTTCCAAATATCCCTTTGCCAATTCCACAAGAACAGCCTTAGCGAAAGGCTTCCTGAAGGGAAAGATGTAACTCTGTGAGATGAATTAACAGAACACAGAGCAGTTTCTCAGAAAGCTTCTTTCCACTTTTGAACGGAAGATATTTCCTTTTCCAACATAGCCCTCCATTGGCTTCCAAATATCCCTTTGCCAATTCCACAAGAACAGCCTTAGCGAAAGGCTTCTTGAAGGGAAAGATGTAACTCTGTGAGATGAATTAACAGAACACAGAGCAGTTTCTCAGAAAGTTTCTTTCCACTTTTCAACGGAAGATATTTCCTTTTTCACCATAAACCTCTATGGGTTTCCAAATATCCCTTTGCCAATTCCACAAGAACAGCCTTAGCGAAAGGCTTCTTGAAGGGAAAGATGTAACTCTGTGAGATGAATTAACAGAACACAGAGCAGTTTCTCAGAAAGCTTCTTTCCAGTTTTGAACGCAAGATATTTCCTTTTTCACCATAGCCCTCTATGGCTTCCAAATATCCCTTTGCCAATTCCACAAGAACAGCCTTAGCGAAAGGCTTCTTGAAGGGAAAGATGTATCTCTGTGAGATGAATTAACAGAACACAGAGCAGTTTCTCAGAAAGCTTCTTTCCGGTTTTGAACTGAAGTTATTTCCTTTTTCACCATAGCCCTCTATGGGCTTCCAAATATCCCTTTGCCAATTCCACAAGAACAGTCTTAGCGAAAGGCTCCTTGAAGGGAAAGATGTAACTCTGTGAGATGAATTAACAGAACACAGACCAGTTTCTCAGAAAGCTTCTTTCCAGTTTTGAACGGAAGATATTTCCTTTTTTACCATAGCCCTCATTGGGCTTCCAAATATCCCTTTGCCAATTCCACAAGAACAGCCTTAGCGAAAGGCTTCTTGAAGGGAAAGATGTAACTCTGTGAGATGAATTAACAGAACACAGAGCAGTTTCTCAGAAAGCTTCTTTCCAGTTTTGAACGGAAGATATTTCCTTTTTCACCATAGCCCTCTATATGCTTCCAAATATCCGTTAGCCAATTCCACAAGAACAGCCTTAGCGAAAGGCTTCTTGAAGGGAAAGATGTAACTCTGTGAGATGAATTAACAGAACACAGAGCAGTTTCTCAGAAAGTTTCTTTCCACTTTTGAAGGGAAGATATTTCCTTTTTCACCATAGCCCTCTATGGGGTTCCAAATATCCCTTTGCCAATTCCACAAGAACAGCCTTAGCGAAAGGCTTCTTGAAGGGAAAGATGTAACTCTGTGAGATGAATTAACAGAACACAAAGCAGTTTCTCAGAAATCTTCTTTCCACTTTTGAACGGAAGATATTTCCTTTTTCACCATAGCCCTCTATGGGCTTCCAAATATCCCTTTGCCAATTCCACAAGAACAGCCTTAGCGAAAGGCTTCTTGAAGGGAAAGATGTAACTCTGTGAGATGAATTAACAGAACACAGAGCAGTTTCTCAGAAAGCTTCTTTCCAGTTTTGAACGGAAAATATTTCCTTTTTTACCATAGCCCTCTATGGGCTTCCAAATATCCCTTTGCCAATTCCACAAGAACAGCCTTAGCGAAAGGCTTCTTGAAGGGAAAGATGTAACTCTGTGAGATGAATTAACAGAACACAAAGCAGTTTCTCAGAAAGCTTCTTTCCACTTTTGAACGGAAGATATTTCCTTTTTCACCATAACCCTCTATGGGTTTCCAAATATCCCTTTGCCAATTCCACAAAAACAGCCTTAGCGAAAGGCTTCTTGAAGGGAAAGATGTAACTCTGTGAGATGAATTAACAGAACACAGAGCAGTTTCTCAGAAAGCTTCTTTCCAGTTTTGAACGGAAGATATTTCCTTTTTCACCATAGCCCTCTATGGGCTTCCAAATATCCCTTTCCAATTCCACAAGAACAGCCTTAGCGAAAGGCTTCTTGAAGGGAAAGATGTATCTCTGTGAGATGAATTAACAGAACACGGAGCAGTTTCTCAGAAAGCTTCTTTCCGGTTTTGAACGGAAGATATTTCCTTTTTCACCATACCCCTCTATGGGCTTCCAAATATCCCTTTGCCAATTCCACAAGAACAGCCTTAGCGAAAGGCTTCTTGAAGGGAAAGATGTAATTCTGTGAGATGAATTCACAGAACACAGAGCAGTTTCTCAGAAAGGTTCTTTCCAGTTTTGAACGGAAGATATTTCCTTTTTCACCATAGCCCTCTATGGGCTTCCAAATATCCCTTTGCCAATTCCACAAGAACAGACTTAGCGAAAGGCTTCTTGAAGGGAAAGATGTAACTCTGTGAGATGCGTTAACAGAACACAAAGCAGTTTCTCTGAAAGCTTCTTTCCAGTTTTGAACGGAAGATACTTCCTTTTTCACCATAGCCCTTATGGGCTTCCAAATATCCCTTTGCCAATTCCACAAGAACAGCCTTAGCGAAAGGCTTCTTGAAGGGAAAGATGTAACTCTGTGAGATGAATTAACAGAACACGGAGCAGTTTCTCAGAAAGCTTCTTTCCGGTTTTGAACGGAAGATATTTCCTTTTTCACCATACCCCTCTATGGGCTTCCAAATATCCCTTTGCCAATTCCACAAGAACAGCCTTAGCGAAAGGCTTCTTGAAGGGAAAGATGTAATTCTGTGAGATGAATTCACAGAACACAGAGCAGTTTCTCAGAAAGGTTCTTTCCAGTTTTGAACGGAAGATATTTCCTTTTTCACCATAGCCCTCTATGGGCTTCCAAATATCCCTTTGCCAATTCCACAAGAACAGCCTTAGCGAAAGGCTTCTTGAAGGGAAAGATGTAACTCTGTGAGATGAATTAACAGAACACAGAGCAGTTTCTCAGAAAGCTTCTTTCCACTTTTGAACGGAAGATATTTCCTTTTCCACCATATCCCTCCATGAGCTTCCAAATATCACTTTGCCAATTCCACAAGAAAAGCCTTAGCGAAAGGCTTCTTGAAGGGAAAGATGTAACTCTGTGAGATGAATTAACAGAACACAGAGCAGTTTCTCAGAAAGCTTCTTTCCACTTTTGAACGGAAGATATTTCCTTTTCCACCATAGCCCTCATTGAGCTTCCAAATATCCCTTTGCCAATTCCAAAAGAACAGCCTTAGCGAAAGGCTTCTTGAAGGGAAAGATGTAACTCGGTGAGATGAATTAACAGAACACAGAGCAGTTTCTCAGAAAGCTTCTTTCCAGTTTTGAACGGAAGATATTTCCTTTTTCACCATAGCCCTCTATGGGCTTCCAAATATCCCTTTGCCAATTCCACAAGAACAGCCTTAGCGAAAGGCTTCTTGAAGGGAAAGATGTAACTCTGTGAGATGAATTAACAGAACACAGAGCAGTTTCTCAGAAAGCTTCTTTCCGGTTTTGAATGGAAGATAATTCCTTTTTCACCATAGCCCTCTATGGGCTTCCAAATATCCCTTTGCCAATTCCACAAGAACAGCCTTAGCGAAAGGCTTCTTGAAGGGAAAGATGTAACTCTGTGAGATGAATTAACAGAACACAGAGCAGTTTCTCAGAACGCTTCTTTCCAGTTTTGAACGGAAGATATTTCCTTTTTTACCATAGCCCTCTATGGGCTTCCAAATATCCCTTTGCCAATTCCACAAGAACAGCCTTAGCGAAAGGCTTCTTGAAGGGAAAGATGTAACTCTGTGAGATGAATTAACAGAACACAGAGCAGTTTCTCAGAAAGCTTCTTTCCACTTTTGAACGGAAGATATTTCCTTTTCCACCATATCCCTCCATGAGCTTCCAAATATCACTTTGCCAATTCCACAAGAAAAGCCTTAGCGAAAGGCTTCTTGAAGGGAAAGATGTAACTCTGTGAGATTAATTAACAGAACACAGAGCAGTTTCTCAGAAAGCTTCTTTCCAGTTTTGAACGGATGATATTTCCTTTTCCACCATAGCCCTCATTGAGCTTCCAAATATCCCTTTGCCAATTCCAAAAGAACAGCCTTAGCGAAAGGCTTCTTGAAGGGAAACATGTAACTCGGTGAGATGAATTAACAGAACACAGAGCAGTTTCTCAGAAAGCTTCTTTCCAGTTTTGAACGGAAGATATTTCCTTTTTCACCATAGCCCTCTATGGGCTTCCAAATATCCCTTTGCCAATTCCACAAGAACAGCCTTAGCGAAAGGCTTCTTGAAGGGAAAGATGTAACTCTGTGAGATGAATTAACAGAACACAGAGCAGTTTCTCAGAAAGCTTCTTTCCAGTTTTGAACGGAAGATATTTCCTTTTTCACCATAGCCCTCATTGAGCTTCCAAATATCCCTTTGCCAATTCCAAAAGAACAGCCTTAGCGAAAGGCTTCTTGAAGGGAAAGATGTAACTCGGTGAGATGAATTAACAGAACACAGAGCAGTTTCTCAGAAAGCTTCTTTCCAGTTTTGAACGGAAGATATTTCCTTTTTCACCATAGAACTCTATGGGCTTCCAAATATCCCTTTGCCAATTCCACAAGAACAGCCTTAGCGAAAGGCTTCTTGAAGGGAAAGATGTAACTCTGTGAGATGAATTAACAGAACACAGAGCAGTTTCTCAGAAAGCTTCTTTCCAGTTTTGAACGGAAGATATTTCCTTTTTCACCATAGCCCTCTAGGGGCTTCCAAATATCCCTTTGCCAATTCCACAAGAACAGCCTTAGCGAAAGGCTTCTTGAAGGGAAAGATGTAACTCTGTGAGATGAATTAACAGAACACAGAGCAGTTTCTCAGAAAGCTTCTTTCCAGTTTTGAACGGAAGATATTTCCTTTTTTACCATAGCCGTCTACGGGCTTCCAAATATCCCTTTTCCAATTCCCCAAGAACAGCCTTAGCGAAAGGCTTCTTGAAGGGAAAGATGTAACTCTGTGAGATGAATTAACAGAACACAGAGCAGTTTCTCAGAAAGCTTCTTTCCACTTTTGAACGGAAGATATTTCCTTTTTCACCATAGCCCTCTATGGGCTTCCAAATATCCCTTTGCCAATTCCACAAGAACAGCCTTAGCGAAAGGCTTCTTGAAGGGAAAGATGTAACTCTGTGAGATGAATTAACAGAACACAGAGAAGTTTCTCAGAAAGTTTCTTTCCAGTTTAGAACGGAAGATATTTCCTTTTTCACCATAGCCCTCTATGGGCTTCCATATATCCCTTTGCCAATTCCTCAAGAACATCCTTAGCGAAAGGATGCTTGAAGGGAAAGATGTAACTCTGTGAGATGAATTAACAGAACACAGAGCAGTTTCTCAGAAAGTTTCTTTCCAGTTTTGAACGAAAGATATTTCCTTTTTCAAAATAGCCCTCTATGGTCTTCCAAATATTCCTTTGCCAATTCCACAAGAACAGCCTTAGCGAAAGGCTTCCTGAAGGGAAAGATGTAACTCTGTGAGATGAATTAACAGAACACAGAGCAGTTTCTCAGAAAGCTTCTTTCCACTTTTGAACGGAAGATATTTCCTTTTCCACCATAGCCCTCCATGGGCTTCCAAATATCCCTTTGCCAATTCCACAAGAACAGCCTTAGATAAAGGCTCCTTGAAGGGAAAGATGTAACTCTGTGAGATGAATTAACAGAACACAGAGCAGTTTCTCAGAAAGCTTCTTTCCAGTTTTGAACGGAAGATATTACCTTTTTCGCCATAGCCCTCTATGGGCTTCCAAATATCCCTTTGCCAATTCCACAAGAACAGCCTTAGCGAAAGGCTCCTTGAAGGGAGAAATGTAACTCTGTGAGATGAATTAACAGAACACAAAGCAGTTTCTCAGAAAGCTTCTTTCCAGTTTTGAACGGAAGATATTTCCTTTTTCACCATAGCCCTCTATGGGCTTCCAAATATCCCTTTGCCAATTCCACAAGAACAGCCTTAGCGAAAGTCTCCTTGAAGGGAAAGATGTAACTCTGTGAGATGAATTAACAGAACACAGAGCAGTTTCTCAGAAAGCTTCTTTCCAGTTTTGAACGGAAGATATTTCCTTTTTCACCATAGCCCTGTATGGGCTTCCAAATATCCCTTTGCCAATTCCACAAGAACAGCCTTAGCGAAAGGCTTCTTGAAGGGAAAGATGTAACTCTGTGAGATGAATTAACAGAACACAGAGCAGTTTCTCAGAAAGCTTCTTTCCACTTTTGAACGGAAGATATTTCCTTTTCCACCATATCCCTCCATGGGCTTCCAAATATCACTCTGCCAATTCCACAAGAACAGCCTTAGCGAAAGGCTTCTTGAAGGGAAAGATGTAACTCTGTGAGATGAATTAACAGAACACAGAGCTGTTTCTCAGAAAGCTTCTTTCTACTTTTGAACGGAAGATATTTCCTTTTTCACCATAGCCCTCTATGGGCTTCCAAATATCCCTTTGCCAATTCCACAAGAACAGCCTTAGCGAAATGCTTCTTGAAAGGAAAGATGTAACTCTGTGAGATGAATTAACAGAACACAGAGCGGTTTCTCAGAAAGCTTCTTTCCAGTTTTGAACGGAAGATATTTCCTTTTTCACCATAGCCCTCTATGGGCTTCCAAATATCCGTTTGCCAATTCCACAAGAACAGCCTTAGCGAAAGGCTTCTTGAAGGGAAAGTTGTAACTCTGTGAGATGAATTAACAGAACACAGATCAGTTTCTCAGAAAGCTTCTTTCCAGTTTTGAACGGAAGATATTTCCTTTTTCACCATAGCCCTCTATGGGCTTCCAAATATCCCTTTGCCAATTCCACAAGAACAGCCTTAGCGAAAGGCTTCTTAAAGGGAAAGATGTATCTATGTGAGATGAATTAACAGAACACAGAGCAGTTTCTCAGAAACCTTCTTTCCACTTTTGAACGGAAGATATTTCCTTTTTCACCATAGCCCTCTATGGGCTTCCAAATATCCCTTTGCCAATTCCACAAGAACAGCCTTAGCGAAAGGCTTCTTGACGGGAAAGATGTAACTCTGTGAGATGAATTAACAGAACACAGATCAGTTTCTCAGAAAGCTTCTTTCCACTTTTGAACGGAAGATATTTCCTTTTTCACCATAGCCCTCTATGGGCTTCCAAATATCCCTTTGCCAATTACACAAGAACAGCCTTAGCGAAAGGCTTCTTGAAGGGAAAGATGTATCTCTGTGAGATGAATTAACAGAACACAGAGCAGTTTCTCAGAAAGCTTCTTTCCGGTTTTGAACTGAAGTTATTTCCTTTTTCACCATAGCCCTCTATGGGCTTCCAAATATCCCTTTGCCAATTCCACAAGAACAGTCTTAGCGAAAGGCTCCTTGAAGGGAAAGATGTAACTCTGTGAGATGAATTAACAGAACACAGACCAGTTTCTCAGAAAGCTTCTTTCCAGTTTTGAACGGAAGATATTTCCTTTTTTACCATAGCCCTCATTGGGCTTCCAAATATCCCTTTGCCAATTCCACAAGAACAGCCTTAGCGAAAGGCTTCTTGAAGGGAAAGATGTAACTCTGTGAGATGAATTAACAGAACACAGAGGAGTTTCTCAGAAAGCTTCTTTCCAGTTTTGAACGGAAGATATTTCCTTTTTCACCATAGCCCTCTATATGCTTCCAAATATCCCTTAGCCAATTCCACAAGAACAGCCTTAGCGAAAGGCTTCTTGAAGGGAAAGATGTAACTCTGTGAGATGAATTAACAGAACACAGAGCAGTTTCTCAGAAAGTTTCTTTCCACTTTTGAAGGGAAGATATTTCCTTTTTCACCATAGCCCTCTATGGGGTTCCAAATATCCCTTTGCCAATTCCACAAGAACAGCCTTAGCGAAAGGCTTCTTAAAGGGAAAGATGTAACTCTGTGAGATGAATTAACAGAACACAAAGCAGTTTCTCAGAAATCTTCTTTCCACTTTTGAACGGAAGATATTTCCTTTTTCACCATAGCCCTCTACGGGCTTCCAAATATCCCTTTGCCAATTCCACAAGAACAGCCTTAGCGAAAGGCTTCTTGAAGGGAAAGATGTAACTCTGTGAGATGAATTAACAGAACACAGAGCAGTTTCTCAGAAAGCTTCTTTCCAGTTTTGAACGGAAAATATTTCCTTTTTTACCATAGCCCTCTATGGGCTTCCAAATATCCCTTTGCCAATTCCACAAGAACAGCCTTAGCGAAAGGCTTCTTGAAGGGAAAGATGTAACTCTGTGAGATGAATTAACAGAACACAGAGCAGTTTCTCAGAAAGCTTCTTTCCAGTTTTGAACGGAAGATATTTCCTTTTTCACCATAGCCCTCTATGGGCTTCCAAATATCCCTTTGCCAATTCCACAAGAACAGCCTTAGCGAAAGGCTTCTTGAAGGGAAAGATGTAACTCTGTGAGATGAATTAACAGAACACAAAGCAGTTTCTCAGAAAGCTTCTTTCCACTTTTGAACGGAAGATATTTCCTTTTTCACCATAACCCTCTATGGGTTCTAAATATCCCTTTGCCAATTCCACAAAAACAGCCTTAGCGAAAGGGTTCTTGAAGGGAAAGATGTAACTCTGTGAGATGAATTAACAGAACACAGAGCAGTTTCTCAGAAAGCTTCTTTCCAGTTTTGAACGGAAGATATTTCCTTTTTCACCATAGCCCTCTATGGGCTTCCAAATATCCCTTTCCAATTCCACAAGAACAGCCTTAGCGAAAGGCTTCTTGAAGGGAAAGATGTATCTCTGTGAGATGAATTAACAGAACACGGAGCAGTTTCTCAGAAAGCTTCTTTCCGGTTTTGAACGGAAGATATTTCCTTTTTCACCATACCCCTCTATGGGCTTCCAAATATCCCTTTGCCAATTCCACAAGAACAGCCTTAGCGAAAGGCTTCTTGAAGGGAAAGATGTAATTCTGTGAGATGAATTCACAGAACACAGAGCAGTTTCTCAGAAAGTTTCTTTCCAGTTTTGAACGGAAGATATTTCCTTTTTCACCATAGCCCTCTATGGGCTTCCAAATATCCCTTTGCCAATTCCACAAGAACAGCCTTAGCGAAAGGCTTCTTGAAGGGAAAGATGTAACTCTGTGAGATGAATTAACAGAACACAGAGCAGTTTCTCAGAAAGCTTCTTTCCAGTTTTGAACGGAAGATATTTCCTTTTTCACCATAGCCCTCTATGGGCTTCCAAATATCCCTTTGCCAATTCCACAAGAACAGCCTTAGCGAAAGGCTTCTTAAAGGGAAAGATGTAAGTCTGTGAGATGAATTAACAGAACACAGAGCAGTTTCTCAGAAAGTTTCTTTCCAGTTTTGAACGGAAGATATTTCCTTTTTCACCATAGCCCTCTATGGGCTTCCAAATATCCCTTTGCCAATTCCACAAGAACAGCCTTAGCGAAAGGCTTCTTGAAGGGAAAGATGTAACTCTGTGAGATGAATTAACAGAACACAAAGCAGTTTCTCAGAAAGCTTCTTTCCAGTTTTGAACGGAAGATATTTCCTTTTTCACCATAGCCCTCTATGGGCTTCCAAATATCCCTTTGCCAATTCCACAAGAACAGCCTTAGCGAAAGGCTTCTTGAAGGGAAAGATGTAACTCGGTGAGATGAATTAACGGAACACAGAGCAGTTTCTCAGAAAGGTTCTTTCCAGTTTTGAACGGAAGATATTTCCTTTTTCACCATAGCCCTCTATGGGCTTCCAAATATCCCTTTGCCAATTCCACAAGAACAGCCTTAGCTAAAGGCTTCTTGAAGTGAAAGATGTAACTCTGTGAGATGAATTAACAGAACACAGAGCAGTTTCTCAGAAAGCTTCTTTCCAGTTTTGAACGGAAGATATTTCCTTTTTCACCATAGCCCTCTATGGGCTTCCAAATATCCCTTTGCCAATTCCACAAGAACAGCCTTAGCGAAAGACTTCTTGAAGGGAAAGATGTAACTCTGTGAGATGAATTCACAGAACACAGAGCAGTTTCTCAGAAAGCTTCTTTCCAGTTTTGAACGGAAGATATTTCCTTTTTCACCATAGCCCTCTATGGGCTTCCAAATATCCCTTTGCCAATTCCACAAGAACAGCCTTAGCGAAAGGCTTCTTGAAGGGAAAGATGTAACTCTGTGAGATGAATTAACAGAACACAGAGCAGTTTCTCAGAAAGCTTCTTTCCACTTTTGAACGGAAGATATTTCGTTTTTCACCTTAGCAATCTATGGGCTTCCAAATATCCCTTTGCCAATTCCACAAGAACAGCCTTAGCGAAAGGCTTCTTGAAGGGAAAGATGTAACTATGTGAGATGAATTAACAGAACACAAAGCAGTTTCTCAGAAAGCTTCTTTCCAGTTTTGAACGGAAGATATTTCCTTTTTCACCATACCCTCTATAGGTTTCCAAATATCCCTTTGCCAATTCCCCAAGAACAGCCTTAGCGAAAGGCTTCTTGAAGGGAAAAATGTAACTCTGTGAGATGAATTCACAGAACACAGAGCAGTTTCTCAGAAAGCTTCTTTCCAGTTTTGAACGGAAGATATTTCCTTTTTCACCATAGCCCTCTATGGGCTTCCAAATATCCCTTTGCCAATTCCACAAGAACAGCCTTAGCGAAAGGCTTCTTGAAGGGAAAGATGTAACTCTGTGAGATGAATTAACAGAACACAGAGCAGTTTCTCAGAAAGCTTCTTTCCAGTTTTGAACGGAAGATATTTCCTTTTTCACCATAGCCCTCTATGGGCTTCCAAATATCCCTTTGCCAATTCCACAAGAACAGCCTTAGCGAAAGGCTTCTTTAAGGGAAAGATGTAACTCTGTGAGATGAATTAACAGAACACAGAGCAGTTTCTCAGAAAGCTTCTTTCCAGTTTTGAACGGAAGATATTTCCTTTTTCACCATAGCCCTCTATGGGCTTCCAAATATTCCTTTGCCAATTCCACAAGAACAGCCTTAGCGAAAAGCTTCTTGAAGGGAAAGATGTAACTCTGTGAGATGAATTAACAGAACACAGAGCAGTTTCTCAGAAAGCTTCTTTCCACTTTTGAACGGAAGATATTTCCTTTTCCACCATATCCCTCCAGGAGCTTCCAAATATCACTTTGCCAATTCCACAAGAAAAGCCTTAGCGAAAGGCTTCTTGAAGGGAAAGATGTAACTCTGTGAGATTAATTAACAGAACACAGAGCAGTTTCTCAGAAAGCTTCTTTCCAGTTTTGAACGGATGATATTTCCTTTTCCACCATAGCCCTCATTGAGCTTCCAAATATCCCTTTGCCAATTCCAAAAGAACAGCCTTAGCGAAAGGCTTCTTGAAGGGAAACATGTAACTCGGTGAGATGAATTAACAGAACACAGAGCAGTTTCTCAGAAAGCTTCTTTCCAGTTTTGAACGGAAGATATTTCCTTTTTCACCATAGCCCTCTATGGGCTTCCAAATATCCCTTTGCCAATTCCCCAAGAACAGCCTTAGCGAAAGGCTTCTTGAAGGGAAAGATGTAACTCTGTGAGATGAATTAACAGAACACAGAGCAGTTTCTCAGAAAGCTTCTTTCCAGGTTTGAACGGAAGATATTTCCTTTTTCACCATAGCCCTCTATGGGCTTCCAAATATCCCTTTGCCAATTCCACAAGAACAGCCTTAGCGAAAGGCTTCTTGAAGGGAAAGATGTAACTCTGTGATATGAATTAACAGAACACAGAGCAGTTTCTCAGAAAGCTTCTTTCCAGTTTAGAACGGAAGATATTTCCTTTTTCACCATAGCCCTCTATGGGATTCCAAATATCCCTTTGCCAATTCCTCAAGAACAGCCTTAGCGAAAGGATGCTTGAAGGGAAAGATGTAACTCTGTGAGATGAATTAACAGAACACAGAGCAGTTTCTCAGAAAGCTTCTTTCCAGTTTTTAACGGAAGATATTTCCTTTTTCACCATAGCCCTCTATGGTCTTCCAAATATCCCTTTGCCAATTCCACAAGAACAGCCTTAGCGAAAGGCTTCTTGAAGGGAAAGATGTAACTCTGTGAGATGAATTAACAGAACACAGAGCAGTTTCTCAGAAAGCTTCTTTCCACTTTTGAACGGAAGATATTTCCTTTTCCACCATAGCCCTCTATGGGCTTCCATATATCCCTTTGCCAATTCCTCAAGAACATCCTTAGCGAAAGGATGCTTGAAGGGAAAGATGTAACTCTGTGAGATGAATTAACAGAACACAGAGCGGTTTCTCAGAAAGCTTCTTTCCAGTTTTGAACGGAAGATATTTCCTTTTTCACCATAGCCCTCTATGGGCTTCCAAATATCCGTTTGCCAATTCCACAAGAACAGCCTTAGCGAAAGGCTTCTTGAAGGGAAAGATGTAACTCTGTGAGATGAATTAACAGAACACAGATCAGTTTCTCAGAAAGCTTCTTTCCAGTTTTGAACGGAAGATATTTCCTTTTTCACCATAGCCCTCTATGGGCTTCCAAATATCCCTTTGCCAATTCCACAAGAACAGCCTTAGCGAAAGGCTTCTTAAAGGGAAAGATGTATCTCTGTGAGATGGATTAACAGAACACAGAGCAGTTTCTCAGAAACCTTCTTTCCATTTTTGAACGGAAGATATTTCCTTTTTCACCATAGCCCTCTATGGGCTTCCAAATATCCCTTTGCCAATTCCACAAGAACAGCCTTAGCGAAAGGCTTCTTGACGGGAAAGATGTAACTCTGTGAGATGAATTAACAGAACACAGATCAGTTTCTCAGAAAGCTTCTTTCCACTTTTGAACGGAAGATATTTCCTTTTTCACCATAGCCCTCTATGGGCTTCCAAATATCCCTTTGCCAATTCCACAAGAACAGCCTTAGCGAAAGGCTTCTTGAAGGGAAAGATGTATCTCTGTGAGATGAATTAACAGAACACAGAGCAGTTTCTCAGAAAGCTTCTTTCCGGTTTTGAACTGAAGTTATTTCCTTTTTCACCATAGCCCTCTATGGGCTTCCAAATATCCCTTTGCCAATTCCACAAGAACAGTCTTAGCGAAAGGCTCCTTGAAGGGAAAGATGTAACTCTGTGAGATGAATTAACAGAACACAGACCAGTTTCTCAGAAAGCTTCTTTCCAGTTTTGAACGGAAGATATTTCCTTTTTTACCATAGCCCTCATTGGGCTTCCAAATATCCCTTTGCCAATTCCACAAGAACAGCCTTAGCGAAAGGCTTCTTGAAGGGAAAGATGTAACTCTGTGAGATGAATTAACAGAACACAGAGGAGTTTCTCAGAAAGCTTCTTTCCAGTTTTGAACGGAAGATATTTCCTTTTTCACCATAGCCCTCTATATGCTTCCAAATATCCCTTAGCCAATTCCACAAGAACAGCCTTAGCGAAAGGCTTCTTGAAGGGAAAGATGTAACTCTGTGAGATGAATTAACAGAACACAGAGCAGTTTCTCAGAAAGTTTCTTTCCACTTTTGAAGGGAAGATATTTCCTTTTTCACCATAGCCCTCTATGGGGTTCCAAATATCCCTTTGCCAATTCCACAAGAACAGCCTTAGCGAAAGGCTTCTTAAAGGGAAAGATGTAACTCTGTGAGATGAATTAACAGAACACAAAGCAGTTTCTCAGAAATCTTCTTTCCACTTTTGAACGGAAGATATTTCCTTTTTCACCATAGCCCTCTATGGGCTTCCAAATATCCCTTTGCCAATTCCACAAGAACAGCCTTAGCGAAAGGCTTCTTGAAGGGAAAGATGTAACTCTGTGAGATGAATTAACAGAACACAGAGCAGTTTCTCAGAAAGCTTCTTTCCAGTTTTGAACGGAAAATATTTCCTTTTTTACCATAGCCCTCTATGGGCTTCCAAATATCCCTTTGCCAATTCCACAAGAACAGCCTTAGCGAAAGGCTTCTTGAAGGGAAAGATGTAACTCTGTGAGATGAATTAACAGAACACAGAGCAGTTTCTCAGAAAGCTTCTTTCCAGTTTTGAACGGAAGATATTTCCTTTTTCACCATAGCCCTCTATGGGCTTCCAAATATCCCTTTGCCAATTCCACAAGAACAGCCTTAGCGAAAGGCTTCTTGAAGGGAAAGATGTAACTCTGTGAGATGAATTAACAGAACACAAAGCAGTTTCTCAGAAAGCTTCTTTCCACTTTTGAACGGAAGATATTTCCTTTTTCACCATAACCCTCTATGGGTTTCCAAATATCCCTTTGCCAATTCCACAAAAACAGCCTTAGCGAAAGGGTTCTTGAAGGGAAAGATGTAACTCTGTGAGATGAATTAACAGAACACAGAGCAGTTTCTCAGAAAGCTTCTTTCCAGTTTTGAACGGAAGATATTTCCTTTTTCACCATAGCCCTCTATGGGCTTCCAAATATCCCTTTCCAATTCCACAAGAACAGCCTTAGCGAAAGGCTTCTTGAAGGGAAAGATGTATCTCTGTGAGATGAATTAACAGAACACGGAGCAGTTTCTCAGAAAGCTTCTTTCCGGTTTTGAACGGAAGATATTTCCTTTTTCACCATACCCCTCTATGGGCTTCCAAATATCCCTTTGCCAATTCCACAAGAACAGCCTTAGCGAAAGGCTTCTTGAAGGGAAAGATGTAATTCTGTGAGATGAATTCACAGAACACAGAGCAGTTTCTCAGAAAGGTTCTTTCCAGTTTTGAACGGAAGATATTTCCTTTTTCACCATAGCCCTCTATGGGCTTCCAAATATCCCTTTGCCAATTCCACAAGAACAGCCTTAGCGAAAGGCTTCTTGAAGGGAAAGATGTAACTCTGTGAGATGAATTAACAGAACACAGAGCAGTTTCTCAGAAAGCTTCTTTCCAGTTTTGAACGGAAGATATTTCCTTTTTCACCATAGCCCTCTATGGGCTTCCAAATATCCCTTTGCCAATTCCACAAGAACAGCCTTAGCGAAAGGCTTCTTAAAGGGAAAGATGTAACTCTGTGAGATGAATTAACAGAACACAGAGCAGTTTCTCAGAAAGTTTCTTTCCAGTTTTGAACGGAAGATATTTCCTTTTTCACCATAGCCCTCTATGGGCTTCCAAATATCCCTTTGCCAATTCCACAAGAACAGCCTTAGCGAAAGGCTTCTTGAAGGGAAAGATGTAACTCTGTGAGATGAATTAACAGAACACAAAGCAGTTTCTCAGAAAGCTTCTTTCCAGTTTTGAACGGAAGATATTTCCTTTTTCACCATAGCCCTCTATGGGCTTCCAAATATCCCTTTGCCAATTCCACAAGAACAGCCTTAGCGAAAGGCTTCTTGAAGGGAAAGATGTAACTCGGTGAGATGAATTAACGGAACACAGAGCAGTTTCTCAGAAAGCTTCTTTCCAGTTTTGAACGGAAGATATTTCCTTTTTCACCATAGCCCTCTATGGGCTTCCAAATATCCCTTTGCCAATTCCACAAGAACAGCCTTAGCTAAAGGCTTCTTGAAGTGAAAGATGTAACTCTGTGAGATGAATTAACAGAACACAGAGCAGTTTCTCAGAAAGCTTCTTTCCAGTTTTGAACGGAAGATATTTCCTTTTTCACCATAGCCCTCTATGGGCTTCCAAATATCCCTTTGCCAATTCCACAAGAACAGCCTTAGCGAAAGACTTCTTGAAGGGAAAGATGTAACTCTGTGAGATGAATTAACAGAACACAGAGCAGTTTCTCAGAAAGCTTCTTTCCAGTTTTGAACGGAAGATATTTCCTTTTTCACCATAGCCCTCTATGGGCTTCCAAATATCCCTTTGCCAATTCCACAAGAACAGCCTTAGCGAAAGGCTTCTTGAAGGGAAAGATGTAACTCTGTGAGATGAATTAACAGAACACAGAGCAGTTTCTCAGAAAGCTTCTTTCCACTTTTGAACGGAAGATATTTCGTTTTTCACCTTAGCAATCTATGGGCTTCCAAATATCCCTTTGCCAATTCCACAAGAACAGCCTTAGCGAAAGGCTTCTTGAAGGGAAAGATGTAACTATGTGAGATGAATTAACAGAACACAAAGCAGTTTCTCAGAAAGCTTCTTTCCAGTTTTGAACGGAAGATATTTCCTTTTTCACCATACCCTCTATAGGTTTCCAAATATCCCTTTGCCAATTCCCCAAGAACAGCCTTAGCGAAAGGCTTCTTGAAGGGAAAAATGTAACTCTGTGAGATGAATTCACAGAACACAGAGCAGTTTCTCAGAAAGCTTCTTTCCAGTTTTGAACGGAAGATATTTCCTTTTTCACCATAGCCCTCTATGGGCTTCCAAATATCCCTTTGCCAATTCCACAAGAACAGCCTTAGCGAAAGGCTTCTTGAAGGGAAAGATGTAACTCTGTGAGATGAATTAACAGAACACAGAGCAGTTTCTCAGAAAGCTTCTTTCCAGTTTTGAACGGAAGATATTTCCTTTTTCACCATAGCCCTCTATGGGCTTCCAAATATCCCTTTGCCAATTCCACAAGAACAGCCTTAGCGAAAGGCTTCTTTAAGGGAAAGATGTAACTCTGTGAGATGAATTAACAGAACACAGAGCAGTTTCTCAGAAAGCTTCTTTCCAGTTTTGAACGGAAGATATTTCCTTTTTCACCATAGCCCTCTATGGGCTTCCAAATATTCCTTTGCCAATTCCACAAGAACAGCCTTAGCGAAAGGCTTCTTGAAGGGAAAGATGTAACTCTGTGAGATGAATTAACAGAACACAGAGCAGTTTCTCAGAAAGCTTCTTTCCACTTTTGAACGGAAGATATTTCCTTTTCCACCATATCCCTCCAGGAGCTTCCAAATATCACTTTGCCAATTCCACAAGAAAAGCCTTAGCGAAAGGCTTCTTGAAGGGAAAGATGTAACTCTGTGAGATTAATTAACAGAACACAGAGCAGTTTCTCAGAAAGCTTCTTTCCAGTTTTGAACGGATGATATTTCCTTTTCCACCATAGCCCTCATTGAGCTTCCAAATATCCCTTTGCCAATTCCAAAAGAACAGCCTTAGCGAAAGGCTTCTTGAAGGGAAACATGTAACTCGGTGAGATGAATTAACAGAACACAGAGCAGTTTCTCAGAAAGCTTCTTTCCAGTTTTGAACGGAAGATATTTCCTTTTTCACCATAGCCCTCTATGGGCTTCCAAATATCCCTTTGCCAATTCCCCAAGAACAGCCTTAGCGAAAGGCTTCTTGAAGGGAAAGATGTAACTCTGTGAGATGAATTAACAGAACACAGAGCAGTTTCTCAGAAAGCTTCTTTCCAGGTTTGAACGGAAGATATTTCCTTTTTCACCATAGCCCTCTAGGGGCTTCCAAATATCCCTTTGCCAATTCCACAAGAACAGCCTTAGCGAAAGGCTTCTTGAAGGGAAAGATGTAACTCTGTGATATGAATTAACAGAACACAGAGCAGTTTCTCAGAAAGCTTCTTTCCAGTTTAGAACGGAAGATATTTCCTTTTTCACCATAGCCCTCTATGGGATTCCAAATATCCCTTTGCCAATTCCTCAAGAACAGCCTTAGCGAAAGGATGCTTGAAGGGAAAGATGTAACTCTGTGAGATGAATTAACAGAACACAGAGCAGTTTCTCAGAAAGCTTCTTTCCAGTTTTTAACGGAAGATATTTCCTTTTTCACCATAGCCCTCTATGGTCTTCCAAATATCCCTTTGCCAATTCCACAAGAACAGCCTTAGCGAAAGGCTTCTTGAAGGGAAAGATGTAACTCTGTGAGATGAATTAACAGAACACAGAGCAGTTTCTCAGAAAGCTTCTTTCCACTTTTGAACGGAAGATATTTCCTTTTCCACCATAGCCCTCTATGGGCTTCCATATATCCCTTTGCCAATTCCTCAAGAACATCCTTAGCGAAAGGATGCTTGAAGGGAAAGATGTAACTCTGTGAGATGAATTAACAGAACACAGAGCAGTTTCTCAGAAAGCTTCTTTCCAGTTTTGAACGAAAGATATTTCCTTTTTCAAAATAGCCCTCTATGGTCTCCCAAATATTCCTTTGCCAATTCCACAAGAACAGCCTTAGCGAAAGGCTTCCTGAAGGGAAAGATGTAACTCTGTGAGATGAATTAACAGAACACAGAGCAGTTTCTCAGAAAGCTTCTTTCCAGTTTTGAACGGAAGATAGTTCCTTTTTCACCATAGCCCTCTATGGGCTTCCAAATATCCCTTTGCCAATTCCACAAGAACAGCCTTAGCGAAAGGCTTCTTGAAGGGAAAGATGTAACTCTGTGAGATGAATTAAGAGAACACAGAGCAGTTTCTCAGAAAGCTTCTTTCCACTTTCGAACGGAAGATATTTCCTTTTTCACCATAGCCTTCTATGGGTTTCCAAATATCCCTTTGCCAATTCCACAAGAACAGCCTTAGCGAAAGTCTTCTTGAAGGGAAAGATGTAACTCTGTGAGATGAATTAACAGAACACAGAGCAGTATCTCAGAAAGCTTCTTTACAGTTTTGAACGGAAGATATTTCCTTTTTCACCATAGCCCTCTATGGGCTTCCAAATATCCCTTTGCCAATTCCACAAGAACAGCCTTAGCGAAAGGCTTCTTGAAGGGAAAGATGTAACTCTGTGAGATGAATTAACAGAACACAGAGCAGTTTCTCAGAAAGCTTCTTTCCAGTTTTGAACGGAAGATATTTCCTTTTTCACCATAGCCCTCTATATGCTTCCAAATATCCCTTTGCCAATTCCAGAAGAACAGACTTAGCGAAAGGCTTCTTGAAGGGAAAGATGTAACTCTGTGAGATGAATTAACAGAACACAGTGCAGTTTCTCAGAAAGTTTCTTTCCACTTTTGAAGGGAAGATATTTCCTTTTTCACCATAGCCCTCTATGGGCTTCCAAATATCCCTTTGCCAATTCCACAAGAACAGCCTTAGCGAAAGGCTTCTTGAAGGGAAAGATGTAACTCTGTGAGATGAATTAAGAGATCACAAAGCAGTTTCTCAGAAAGTTTCTTTCCACTTTTGAACGGAAGATATTTCCTTTTTCACCATAGCCCTCTATGGGCTTCCAAATATCCCTTTGCCAATTCCACAAGAACAGCCTTAGCGAAAGGCTTCTTGAAGGGAAAGATGTAACTCTGTGAGATGAATTAACAGAACACAGAGCAGTTTCTCAGAAAGCTTCTTTCCAGTTTTCAACGGAAGATATTTCCTTTTTCACCATAGCCCTCTATGGGCTTCCAAATATCCCTTTGCCAATTCCACAAGAACAGCCTTAGCGAAAGGCTTCTTTAAGGGAAAGATGTAACTCTGTGAGATGAATTAAGAGAACACAGAGCAGTTTCTCAGAAAGCTTCTTTCCAGTTTTGAACGGAAGATATTTCCTTTTTCTCCATAGCCCTCTATGGGCTTCCAAATATCCCTTTGCCAATTCCACAAGAACAGCCTTAGCGAAAGGCTTCTTGAAGGGAAAGATGTAACTCTGTGAGATGAATTAACAGAACACAGAGCAGTTTCTCAGAAAGCTTCTTTCCACTTTTGAACGGAAGATATTTCCTTTTTCACCATAGCCCTCTATGGGCTTCCAAATATCCCTTTGCCAATTCCACAAGAACAGCCTTAGCGAAAGGCTTCTTGAAGGGAAAGATGTAACTCTGTGAGATGAATTAACAGAACACAGAGCAGTTTCTCAGAAAGCTTCTTTCCAGTTTTCAACGGAAGATATTTCCTTTTTCACCATAGCCCTCTATGGGCTTCCAAATATCCCTTTGCCAATTCCACAAGAACAGCCTTAGCGAAAGGCTTCTTTAAGGGAAAGATGTAACTCTGTGAGATGAATTAAGAGAACACAGAGCAGTTTCTCAGAAAGCTTCTTTCCAGTTTTGAACGGAAGATATTTCCTTTTTCTCCATAGCCCTCTATGGGCTTCCAAATATCCCTTTGCCAATTCCACAAGAACAGCCTTAGCGAAAGGCTTCTTGAAGGGAAAGATGTAACTCTGTGAGATGAATTAACAGAACACAGAGCAGTTTCTCAGAAAGCTTCTTTCCAGTTTTGAACGGAAGATATTTCCTTTTTCACCATAGCCCTCTATGGGCTTCCAAATATCCCTTTGCCAATTCCACAAGAACAGCCTTAGCGAAAGGCTTCTTGAAGGGAAAGATGTAACTCTGTGAGATGAATTAACAGAACACAAAGCAGTTTCTCAGAAAGCTTCTTTCCACTTTTCAACGGAAGATATTTCCTTTTTCACCATAACCCTCTATGGGTTTCCAAATATCCCTTTGCCAATTCCACAAGAACAGCCTTAGCGAAAGGCTTCTTGAAGGGAAAGATGTAACTCTGTGAGATGAATTAACAGAACACAGAGCAGTTTCTCAGAAAGCTTCTTTCCAGTTTTGAACGGAAGATATTTCCTTTTTCACCATAGCCCTCTATGGGCTTCCATATATCCCTTTGCCAATTCCTCAAGAACATCCTTAGCGAAAGGATGCTTGAAGGGAAAGATGTAACTCTGTGAGATGAATTAACAGAACACAGAGCAGTTTCTCAGAAAGCTTCTTTCCAGTTTTGAACGAAAGATATTTCCTTTTTCAAAATAGCCCTCTATGGTCTTCCAAATATTCCTTTGCCAATTCCACAAGAACAGCCTTAGCGAAAGGCTTCCTGAAGGGAAAGATGGAACTCTGTGAGATGAATTAACAGAACACAGAGCAGTTTCTCAGAAAGCTTCTTTCCACTTTTGAACGGAAGATATTTCCTTTTCCACCATAGCCCTCCATGGGCTTCCAAATATCCCTTTGCCAATTCCACAAGAACAGCCTTAGCTAAAGGCTCCTTGAAGGGAAAGATGTAACTCTGTGAGATGAATTAACAGAACACAGAGCAGTTTCTCAGAAAGCTTCTTTCCACTTTTGAACGGAAGATATTTCCTTTTCCACCATATCCCTCCATGGGCTTAAAAATATCACTCTGCCAATTCCACAAGAACAGCCTTAGCGAAAGGCTTCTTGAAGGGAAAGATGTAACTCTGTGAGATGAATTAACAGAACACAGAGCTGTTTCTCAGAAAGCTTCTTTCCACTTTTGAACGGAAGATATTTCCTTTTTCACCATAGCCCTCTATGGGCTTCCAAATATCCCTTTGCCAATTCCACAAGAACAGCCTTAGCGAAAGGCTTCTTGAAGGGAAAGATGTAACTCTGTGAGATGAATTAACAGAACACAGATCAGTTTCTCAGAAAGCTTCTTTCCAGTTTTGAACGGAAGATATTTCCTTTTTCACCATAGCCCTCTATGGGCTTCCAAATATCCCTTTGCCAATTCCACAAGAACAGCCTTAGCGAAAGGCTTCTTAAAGGGAAAGATGTATCTCTGTGAGATGAATTAACAGAACACAGAGCAGTTTCTCAGAAACCTTCTTTCCACTTTTGAACGGAAGATATTTCCTTTTTCACCATAGCCCTCTATGGGCTTCCAAATATCCCTTTGCCAATTCCACAAGAACAGCCTTAGCGAAAGGCTTCTTGACGGGAAAGATGTAACTCTGTGAGATGAATTAACAGAACACAGATCAGTTTCTCAGAAAGCTTCTTTCCACTTTTGAACGGAAGATATTTCCTTTTTCACCATAGCCCTCTATGGGCTTCCAAATATCCCTTTGCCAATTCCACAAGAACAGCCTTAGCGAAAGGCTTCTTGAAGGGAAAGATGTATCTCTGTGAGATGAATTAACAGAACACAGAGCAGTTTCTCAGAAAGCTTCTTTCCGGTTTTGAACTGAAGTTATTTCCTTTTTCACCATAGCCCTCTATGGGCTTCCAAATATCCCTTTGCCAATTCCACAAGAACAGTCTTAGCGAAAGGCTCCTTGAAGGGAAAGATGTAACTCTGTGAGATGAATTAACAGAACACAGACCAGTTTCTCAGAAAGCTTCTTTCCAGTTTTGAACGGAAGATATTTCCTTTTTTACCATAGCCCTCATTGGGCTTCCAAATATCCCTTTGCCAATTCCACAAGAACAGCCTTAGCGAAAGGCTTCTTGAAGGGAAAGATGTAACTCTGTGAGATGAATTAACAGAACACAGAGGAGTTTCTCAGAAAGCTTCTTTCCAGTTTTGAACGGAAGATATTTCCTTTTTCACCATAGCCCTCTATATGCTTCCAAATATCCCTTAGCCAATTCCACAAGAACAGCCTTAGCGAAAGGCTTCTTGAAGGGAAAGATGTAACTCTGTGAGATGAATTAACAGAACACAGAGCAGTTTCTCAGAAAGTTTCTTTCCACTTTTGAAGGGAAGATATTTCCTTTTTCACCATAGCCCTCTATGGGGTTCCAAATATCCCTTTGCCAATTCCACAAGAACAGCCTTAGCGAAAGGCTTCTTAAAGGGAAAGATGTAACTCTGTGAGATGAATTAACAGAACACAAAGCAGTTTCTCAGAAATCTTCTTTCCACTTTTGAACGGAAGATATTTCCTTTTTCACCATAGCCCTCTATGGGCTTCCAAATATCCCTTTGCCAATTCCACAAGAACAGCCTTAGCGAAAGGCTTCTTGAAGGGAAAGATGTAACTCTGTGAGATGAATTAACAGAACACAGAGCAGTTTCTCAGAAAGCTTCTTTCCAGTTTTGAACGGAAAATATTTCCTTTTTTACCATAGCCCTCTATGGGCTTCCAAATATCCCTTTGCCAATTCCACAAGAACAGCCTTAGCGAAAGGCTTCTTGAAGGGAAAGATGTAACTCTGTGAGATGAATTAACAGAACACAGAGCAGTTTCTCAGAAAGCTTCTTTCCAGTTTTGAACGGAAGATATTTCCTTTTTCACCATAGCCCTCTATGGGCTTCCAAATATCCCTTTGCCAATTCCACAAGAACAGCCTTAGCGAAAGGCTTCTTGAAGGGAAAGATGTAACTCTGTGAGATGAATTAACAGAACACAAAGCAGTTTCTCAGAAAGCTTCTTTCCACTTTTGAACGGAAGATATTTCCTTTTTCACCATAACCCTCTATGGGTTTCCAAATATCCCTTTGCCAATTCCACAAAAACAGCCTTAGCGAAAGGGTTCTTGAAGGGAAAGATGTAACTCTGTGAGATGAATTAACAGAACACAGAGCAGTTTCTCAGAAAGCTTCTTTCCAGTTTTGAACGGAAGATATTTCCTTTTTCACCATAGCCCTCTATGGGCTTCCAAATATCCCTTTCCAATTCCACAAGAACAGCCTTAGCGAAAGGCTTCTTGAAGGGAAAGATGTATCTCTGTGAGATGAATTAACAGAACACGGAGCAGTTTCTCAGAAAGCTTCTTTCCGGTTTTGAACGGAAGATATTTCCTTTTTCACCATACCCCTCTATGGGCTTCCAAATATCCCTTTGCCAATTCCACAAGAACAGCCTTAGCGAAAGGCTTCTTGAAGGGAAAGATGTAATTCTGTGAGATGAATTCACAGAACACAGAGCAGTTTCTCAGAAAGGTTCTTTCCAGTTTTGAACGGAAGATATTTAATTTTTAACCATAGCCCTCTATGGGCTTCCAAATATCCCTTTGCCAATTCCACAAGAACAGCCTTAGCGAAAGGCTTCTTGAAGGGAAAGATGTAACTCTGTGAGATGAATTAACAGAACACAGAGCAGTTTCTCAGAAAGCTTCTTTCCAGTTTTGAACGGAAGATATTTCCTTTTTCACCATAGCCCTCTATGGGCTTCCAAATATCCCTTTGCCAATTCCACAAGAACAGCCTTAGCGAAAGGCTTCTTAAAGGGAAAGATGTAACTCTGTGAGATGAATTAACAGAACACAGAGCAGTTTCTCAGAAAGTTTCTTTCCAGTTTTGAACGGAAGATATTTCCTTTTTCACCATAGCCCTCTATGGGCTTCCAAATATCCCTTTGCCAATTCCACAAGAACAGCCTTAGCGAAAGGCTTCTTGAAGGGAAAGATGTAACTCTGTGAGATGAATTAACAGAACACAAAGCAGTTTCTCAGAAAGCTTCTTTCCAGTTTTGAACGGAAGATATTTCCTTTTTCACCATAGCCCTCTATGGGCTTCCAAATATCCCTTTGCCAATTCCACAAGAACAGCCTTAGCGAAAGGCTTCTTGAAGGGAAAGATGTAACTCGGTGAGATGAATTAACGGAACACAGAGCAGTTTCTCAGAAAGGTTCTTTCCAGTTTTGAACGGAAGATATTTCCTTTTTCACCATAGCCCTCTATGGGCTCCCAAATATCCCTTTGCCAATTCCACAAGAACAGCCTTAGCTAAAGGCTTCTTGAAGTGAAAGATGTAACTCTGTGAGATGAATTAACAGAACACAGAGCAGTTTCTCAGAAAGCTTCTTTCCAGTTTTGAACGGAAGGTATTTCCTTTTTCACCATAGCCCTCTATGGGCTTCCAAATATCCCTTTGCCAATTCCACAAGAACAGCCTTAGCGAAAGACTTCTTGAAGGGAAAGATGTAACTCTGTGAGATGAATTCACAGAACACAGAGCAGTTTCTCAGAAAGCTTCTTTCCAGTTTTGAACGGAAGATATTTCCTTTTTCACCATAGCCCTCTATGGGCTTCCAAATATCCCTTTGCCAATTCCACAAGAACAGCCTTAGCGAAAGGCTTCTTGAAGGGAAAGATGTAACTCTGTGAGATGAATTAACAGAACACAGAGCAGTTTCTCAGAAAGCTTCTTTCCACTTTTGAACGGAAGATATTTCGTTTTTCACCTTAGCAATCTATGGGCTTCCAAATATCCCTTTGCCAATTCCACAAGAACAGCCTTAGCGAAAGGCTTCTTGAAGGGAAAGATGTAACTATGTGAGATGAATTAACAGAACACAAAGCAGTTTCTCAGAAAGCTTCTTTCCAGTTTTGAACGGAAGATATTTCCTTTTTCACCATACCCTCTATAGGTTTCCAAATATCCCTTTGCCAATTCCCCAAGAACAGCCTTAGCGAAAGGCTTCTTGAAGGGAAAAATGTAACTCTGTGAGATGAATTCACAGAACACAGAGCAGTTTCTCAGAAAGCTTCTTTCCAGTTTTGAACGGAAGATATTTCCTTTTTCACCATAGCCCTCTATGGGCTTCCAAATATCCCTTTGCCAATTCCACAAGAACAGCCTTAGCGAAAGGCTTCTTGAAGGGAAAGATGTAACTCTGTGAGATGAATTAACAGAACACAGAGCAGTTTCTCAGAAAGCTTCTTTCCAGTTTTGAACGGAAGATATTTCCTTTTTCACCATAGCCCTCTATGGGCTTCCAAATATCCCTTTGCCAATTCCACAAGAACAGCCTTAGCGAAAGGCTTCTTTAAGGGAAAGATGTAACTCTGTGAGATGAATTAACAGAACACAGAGCAGTTTCTCAGAAAGCTTCTTTCCAGTTTTGAACGGAAGATATTTCCTTTTTCACCATAGCCCTCTATGGGCTTCCAAATATTCCTTTGCCAATTCCACAAGAACAGCCTTAGCGAAAGGCTTCTTGAAGGGAAAGATGTAACTCTGTGAGATGAATTAACAGAACACAGAGCAGTTTCTCAGAAAGCTTCTTTCCACTTTTGAACGGAAGATATTTCCTTTTCCACCATATCCCTCCAGGAGCTTCCAAATATCACTTTGCCAATTCCACAAGAAAAGCCTTAGCGAAAGGCTTCTTGAAGGGAAAGATGTAACTCTGTGAGATTAATTAACAGAAAACAGAGCAGTTTCTCAGAAAGCTTCTTTCCAGTTTTGAACGGATGATATTTCCTTTTCAACCATAGCCCTCATTGAGCTTCCAAATATCCCTTTGCCAATTCCACAAGAACAGCCTTAGCGAAAGGCTTCTTTAAGGGAAAGATGTAACTCTGTGAGATGAATTAAGAGAACACAGAGCAGTTTCTCAGAAAGCTTCTTTCCAGTTTTGAACGGAAGATATTTCCTTTTTCTCCATAGCCCTCTATGGGCTTCCAAATATCCCTTTGCCAATTCCACAAGAACAGCCTTAGCGAAAGGCTTCTTGAAGGGAAAGATGTAACTCTGTGAGATGAATTAACAGAACACAGAGCAGTTTCTCAGAAAGCTTCTTTCCAGTTTTGAACGGAAGATATTTCCTTTTTCACCATAGCCCTCTATGGGCTTCCAAATATCCCTTTGCCAATTCCACAAGAACAGCCTTAGCGAAAGGCTTCTTGAAGGGAAAGATGTAACTCTGTGAGATGAATTAACAGAACACAAAGCAGTTTCTCAGAAAGCTTCTTTCCACTTTTCAACGGAAGATATTTCCTTTTTCACCATAACCCTCTATGGGTTTCCAAATATCCCTTTGCCAATTCCACAAGAACAGCCTTAGCGAAAGGCTTCTTGAAGGGAAAGATGTAACTCTGTGAGATGAATTAACAGAACACAGAGCAGTTTCTCAGAAAGCTTCTTTCCAGTTTTGAACGGAAGATATTTCCTTTTTCACCATAGCCCTCTATGGGCTTCCATATATCCCTTTGCCAATTCCTCAAGAACATCCTTAGCGAAAGGATGCTTGAAGGGAAAGATGTAACTCTGTGAGATGAATTAACAGAACACAGAGCAGTTTCTCAGAAAGCTTCTTTCCAGTTTTGAACGAAAGATATTTCCTTTTTCAAAATAGCCCTCTATGGTCTTCCAAATATTCCTTTGCCAATTCCACAAGAACAGCCTTAGCGAAAGGCTTCCTGAAGGGAAAGATGGAACTCTGTGAGATGAATTAACAGAACACAGAGCAGTTTCTCAGAAAGCTTCTTTCCACTTTTGAACGGAAGATATTTCCTTTTCCACCATAGCCCTCCATGGGCTTCCAAATATCCCTTTGCCAATTCCACAAGAACAGCCTTAGCTAAAGGCTCCTTGAAGGGAAAGATGTAACTCTGTGAGATGAATTAACAGAACACAGAGCAGTTTCTCAGAAAGCTTCTTTCCACTTTTGAACGGAAGATATTTCCTTTTCCACCATATCCCTCCATGGGCTTAAAAATATCACTCTGCCAATTCCACAAGAACAGCCTTAGCGAAAGGCTTCTTGAAGGGAAAGATGTAACTCTGTGAGATGAATTAACAGAACACAGAGCTGTTTCTCAGAAAGCTTCTTTCCACTTTTGAACGGAAGATATTTCCTTTTTCACCATAGCCCTCTATGGGCTTCCAAATATCCCTTTGCCAATTCCACAAGAACAGCCTTAGCGAAAGGCTTCTTGAAGGGAAAGATGTAACTCTGTGAGATGAATTAACAGAACACAGATCAGTTTCTCAGAAAGCTTCTTTCCAGTTTTGAACGGAAGATATTTCCTTTTTCACCATAGCCCTCTATGGGCTTCCAAATATCCCTTTGCCAATTCCACAAGAACAGCCTTAGCGAAAGGCTTCTTAAAGGGAAAGATGTATCTCTGTGAGATGAATTAACAGAACACAGAGCAGTTTCTCAGAAACCTTCTTTCCACTTTTGAACGGAAGATATTTCCTTTTTCACCATAGCCCTCTATGGGCTTCCAAATATCCCTTTGCCAATTCCACAAGAACAGCCTTAGCGAAAGGCTTCTTGACGGGAAAGATGTAACTCTGTGAGATGAATTAACAGAACACAGATCAGTTTCTCAGAAAGCTTCTTTCCACTTTTGAACGGAAGATATTTCCTTTTTCACCATAGCCCTCTATGGGCTTCCAAATATCCCTTTGCCAATTCCACAAGAACAGCCTTAGCGAAAGGCTTCTTGAAGGGAAAGATGTATCTCTGTGAGATGAATTAACAGAACACAGAGCAGTTTCTCAGAAAGCTTCTTTCCGGTTTTGAACTGAAGTTATTTCCTTTTTCACCATAGCCCTCTATGGGCTTCCAAATATCCCTTTGCCAATTCCACAAGAACAGTCTTAGCGAAAGGCTCCTTGAAGGGAAAGATGTAACTCTGTGAGATGAATTAACAGAACACAGACCAGTTTCTCAGAAAGCTTCTTTCCAGTTTTGAACGGAAGATATTTCCTTTTTTACCATAGCCCTCATTGGGCTTCCAAATATCCCTTTGCCAATTCCACAAGAACAGCCTTAGCGAAAGGCTTCTTGAAGGGAAAGATGTAACTCTGTGAGATGAATTAACAGAACACAGAGGAGTTTCTCAGAAAGCTTCTTTCCAGTTTTGAACGGAAGATATTTCCTTTTTCACCATAGCCCTCTATATGCTTCCAAATATCCCTTAGCCAATTCCACAAGAACAGCCTTAGCGAAAGGCTTCTTGAAGGGAAAGATGTAACTCTGTGAGATGAATTAACAGAACACAGAGCAGTTTCTCAGAAAGTTTCTTTCCACTTTTGAAGGGAAGATATTTCCTTTTTCACCATAGCCCTCTATGGGGTTCCAAATATCCCTTTGCCAATTCCACAAGAACAGCCTTAGCGAAAGGCTTCTTAAAGGGAAAGATGTAACTCTGTGAGATGAATTAACAGAACACAAAGCAGTTTCTCAGAAATCTTCTTTCCACTTTTGAACGGAAGATATTTCCTTTTTCACCATAGCCCTCTATGGGCTTCCAAATATCCCTTTGCCAATTCCACAAGAACAGCCTTAGCGAAAGGCTTCTTGAAGGGAAAGATGTAACTCTGTGAGATGAATTAACAGAACACAGAGCAGTTTCTCAGAAAGCTTCTTTCCAGTTTTGAACGGAAAATATTTCCTTTTTTACCATAGCCCTCTATGGGCTTCCAAATATCCCTTTGCCAATTCCACAAGAACAGCCTTAGCGAAAGGCTTCTTGAAGGGAAAGATGTAACTCTGTGAGATGAATTAACAGAACACAGAGCAGTTTCTCAGAAAGCTTCTTTCCAGTTTTGAACGGAAGATATTTCCTTTTTCACCATAGCCCTCTATGGGCTTCCAAATATCCCTTTGCCAATTCCACAAGAACAGCCTTAGCGAAAGGCTTCTTGAAGGGAAAGATGTAACTCTGTGAGATGAATTAACAGAACACAAAGCAGTTTCTCAGAAAGCTTCTTTCCACTTTTGAACGGAAGATATTTCCTTTTTCACCATAACCCTCTATGGGTTTCCAAATATCCCTTTGCCAATTCCACAAAAACAGCCTTAGCGAAAGGGTTCTTGAAGGGAAAGATGTAACTCTGTGAGATGAATTAACAGAACACAGAGCAGTTTCTCAGAAAGCTTCTTTCCAGTTTTGAACGGAAGATATTTCCTTTTTCACCATAGCCCTCTATGGGCTTCCAAATATCCCTTTCCAATTCCACAAGAACAGCCTTAGCGAAAGGCTTCTTGAAGGGAAAGATGTATCTCTGTGAGATGAATTAACAGAACACGGAGCAGTTTCTCAGAAAGCTTCTTTCCGGTTTTGAACGGAAGATATTTCCTTTTTCACCATACCCCTCTATGGGCTTCCAAATATCCCTTTGCCAATTCCACAAGAACAGCCTTAGCGAAAGGCTTCTTGAAGGGAAAGATGTAATTCTGTGAGATGAATTCACAGAACACAGAGCAGTTTCTCAGAAAGGTTCTTTCCAGTTTTGAACGGAAGATATTTAATTTTTAACCATAGCCCTCTATGGGCTTCCAAATATCCCTTTGCCAATTCCACAAGAACAGCCTTAGCGAAAGGCTTCTTGAAGGGAAAGATGTAACTCTGTGAGATGAATTAACAGAACACAGAGCAGTTTCTCAGAAAGCTTCTTTCCAGTTTTGAACGGAAGATATTTCCTTTTTCACCATAGCCCTCTATGGGCTTCCAAATATCCCTTTGCCAATTCCACAAGAACAGCCTTAGCGAAAGGCTTCTTAAAGGGAAAGATGTAACTCTGTGAGATGAATTAACAGAACACAGAGCAGTTTCTCAGAAAGTTTCTTTCCAGTTTTGAACGGAAGATATTTCCTTTTTCACCATAGCCCTCTATGGGCTTCCAAATATCCCTTTGCCAATTCCACAAGAACAGCCTTAGCGAAAGGCTTCTTGAAGGGAAAGATGTAACTCTGTGAGATGAATTAACAGAACACAAAGCAGTTTCTCAGAAAGCTTCTTTCCAGTTTTGAACGGAAGATATTTCCTTTTTCACCATAGCCCTCTATGGGCTTCCAAATATCCCTTTGCCAATTCCACAAGAACAGCCTTAGCGAAAGGCTTCTTGAAGGGAAAGATGTAACTCGGTGAGATGAATTAACGGAACACAGAGCAGTTTCTCAGAAAGGTTCTTTCCAGTTTTGAACGGAAGATATTTCCTTTTTCACCATAGCCCTCTATGGGCTCCCAAATATCCCTTTGCCAATTCCACAAGAACAGCCTTAGCTAAAGGCTTCTTGAAGTGAAAGATGTAACTCTGTGAGATGAATTAACAGAACACAGAGCAGTTTCTCAGAAAGCTTCTTTCCAGTTTTGAACGGAAGGTATTTCCTTTTTCACCATAGCCCTCTATGGGCTTCCAAATATCCCTTTGCCAATTCCACAAGAACAGCCTTAGCGAAAGACTTCTTGAAGGGAAAGATGTAACTCTGTGAGATGAATTCACAGAACACAGAGCAGTTTCTCAGAAAGCTTCTTTCCAGTTTTGAACGGAAGATATTTCCTTTTTCACCATAGCCCTCTATGGGCTTCCAAATATCCCTTTGCCAATTCCACAAGAACAGCCTTAGCGAAAGGCTTCTTGAAGGGAAAGATGTAACTCTGTGAGATGAATTAACAGAACACAGAGCAGTTTCTCAGAAAGCTTCTTTCCACTTTTGAACGGAAGATATTTCGTTTTTCACCTTAGCAATCTATGGGCTTCCAAATATCCCTTTGCCAATTCCACAAGAACAGCCTTAGCGAAAGGCTTCTTGAAGGGAAAGATGTAACTATGTGAGATGAATTAACAGAACACAAAGCAGTTTCTCAGAAAGCTTCTTTCCAGTTTTGAACGGAAGATATTTCCTTTTTCACCATACCCTCTATAGGTTTCCAAATATCCCTTTGCCAATTCCCCAAGAACAGCCTTAGCGAAAGGCTTCTTGAAGGGAAAAATGTAACTCTGTGAGATGAATTCACAGAACACAGAGCAGTTTCTCAGAAAGCTTCTTTCCAGTTTTGAACGGAAGATATTTCCTTTTTCACCATAGCCCTCTATGGGCTTCCAAATATCCCTTTGCCAATTCCACAAGAACAGCCTTAGCGAAAGGCTTCTTGAAGGGAAAGATGTAACTCTGTGAGATGAATTAACAGAACACAGAGCAGTTTCTCAGAAAGCTTCTTTCCAGTTTTGAACGGAAGATATTTCCTTTTTCACCATAGCCCTCTAGGGGCTTCCAAATATCCCTTTGCCAATTCCACAAGAACAGCCTTAGCGAAAGGCTTCTTTAAGGGAAAGATGTAACTCTGTGAGATGAATTAACAGAACACAGAGCAGTTTCTCAGAAAGCTTCTTTCCAGTTTTGAACGGAAGATATTTCCTTTTTCACCATAGCCCTCTATGGGCTTCCAAATATTCCTTTGCCAATTCCACAAGAACAGCCTTAGCGAAAGGCTTCTTGAAGGGAAAGATGTAACTCTGTGAGATGAATTAACAGAACACAGAGCAGTTTCTCAGAAAGCTTCTTTCCACTTTTGAACGGAAGATATTTCCTTTTCCACCATATCCCTCCAGGAGCTTCCAAATATCACTTTGCCAATTCCACAAGAAAAGCCTTAGCGAAAGGCTTCTTGAAGGGAAAGATGTAACTCTGTGAGATTAATTAACAGAACACAGAGCAGTTTCTCAGAAAGCTTCTTTCCAGTTTTGAACGGATGATATTTCCTTTTCAACCATAGCCCTCATTGAGCTTCCAAATATCCCTTTGCCAATTCCAAAAGAACAGCCTTAGCGAAAGGCTTCTTGAAGGGAAACATGTAACTCGGTGAGATGAATTAACAGAACACAGAGCAGTTTCTCAGAAAGCTTCTTTCCAGTTTTGAACGGAAGATATTTCCTTTTTCACCATAGCCCTCTATGGGCTTCCAAATATCCCTTTGCCAATTCCCCAAGAACAGCCTTAGCGAAAGGCTTCTTGAAGGGAAAGATGTAACTCTGTGAGATGAATTAACAGAACACAGAGCAGTTTCTCAGAAAGCTTCTTTCCAGGTTTGAACGGAAGATATTTCCTTTTTCACCATAGCCCTCTAGGGGCTTCCAAATATCCCTTTGCCAATTCCACAAGAACAGCCTTAGCGAAAGGCTTCTTGAAGGGAAAGATGTAACTCTGTGATATGAATTAACAGAACACAGAGCAGTTTCTCAGAAAGCTTCTTTCCAGTTTAGAACGGAAGATATTTCCTTTTTCACCATAGCCCTCTATGGGATTCCAAATATCCCTTTGCCAATTCCTCAAGAACAGCCTTAGCGAAAGGATGCTTGAAGGGAAAGATGTAACTCTGTGAGATGAATTAACAGAACACAGAGCAGTTTCTCAGAAAGCTTCTTTCCAGTTTTTAACGGAAGATATTTCCTTTTTCACCATAGCCCTCTATGGTCTTCCAAATATCCCTTTGCCAATTCCACAAGAACAGCCTTAGCGAAAGGCTTCTTGAAGGGAAAGATGTAACTCTGTGAGATGAATTAACAGAACACAGAGCAGTTTCTCAGAAAGCTTCTTTCCACTTTTGAACGGAAGATATTTCCTTTTCCACCATAGCCCTCTATGGGCTTCCATATATCCCTTTGCCAATTCCTCAAGAACATCCTTAGCGAAAGGATGCTTGAAGGGAAAGATGTAACTCTGTGAGATGAATTAACAGAACACAGAGCGGTTTCTCAGAAAGCTTCTTTCCAGTTTTGAACGGAAGATATTTCCTTTTTCACCATAGCCCTCTATGGGCTTCCAAATATCCGTTTGCAAATTCCACAAGAACAGCCTTAGCGAAAGGCTTCTTGAAGGGAAAGATGTAACTCTGTGAGATGAATTAACAGAACACAGAGCAGTTTCTCAGAAAGCTTCTTTCCAGTTTTGAACGGAAGATATTTCCTTTTTCACCATAGCCCTCTATGGGCTTCCAAATATCCCTTTGCCAATTCCACAAGAACAGCCTTAGCGAAAGGCTTCTTAAAGGGAAAGATGTAACTCTGTGAGATGAATTAACAGAACACAGAGCAGTTTCTCAGAAAGTTTCTTTCCAGTTTTGAACGGAAGATATTTCCTTTTTCACCATAGCCCTCTATGGGCTTCCAAATATCCCTTTGCCAATTCCACAAGAACAGCCTTAGCGAAAGGCTTCTTGAAGGGAAAGATGTAACTCTGTGAGATGAATTAACAGAACACAAAGCAGTTTCTCAGAAAGCTTCTTTCCAGTTTTGAACGGAAGATATTTCCTTTTTCACCATAGCCCTCTATGGGCTTCCAAATATCCCTTTGCCAATTCCACAAGAACAGCCTTAGCGAAAGGCTTCTTGAAGGGAAAGATGTAACTCGGTGAGATGAATTAACGGAACACAGAGCAGTTTCTCAGAAAGGTTCTTTCCAGTTTTGAACGGAAGATATTTCCTTTTTCACCATAGCCCTCTATGGGCTCCCAAATATCCCTTTGCCAATTCCACAAGAACAGCCTTAGCTAAAGGCTTCTTGAAGTGAAAGATGTAACTCTGTGAGATGAATTAACAGAACACAGAGCAGTTTCTCAGAAAGCTTCTTTCCAGTTTTGAACGGAAGGTATTTCCTTTTTCACCATAGCCCTCTATGGGCTTCCAAATATCCCTTTGCCAATTCCACAAGAACAGCCTTAGCGAAAGACTTCTTGAAGGGAAAGATGTAACTCTGTGAGATGAATTCACAGAACACAGAGCAGTTTCTCAGAAAGCTTCTTTCCAGTTTTGAACGGAAGATATTTCCTTTTTCACCATAGCCCTCTATGGGCTTCCAAATATCCCTTTGCCAATTCCACAAGAACAGCCTTAGCGAAAGGCTTCTTGAAGGGAAAGATGTAACTCTGTGAGATGAATTAACAGAACACAGAGCAGTTTCTCAGAAAGCTTCTTTCCACTTTTGAACGGAAGATATTTCGTTTTTCACCTTAGCAATCTATGGGCTTCCAAATATCCCTTTGCCAATTCCACAAGAACAGCCTTAGCGAAAGGCTTCTTGAAGGGAAAGATGTAACTATGTGAGATGAATTAACAGAACACAAAGCAGTTTCTCAGAAAGCTTCTTTCCAGTTTTGAACGGAAGATATTTCCTTTTTCACCATACCCTCTATAGGTTTCCAAATATCCCTTTGCCAATTCCCCAAGAACAGCCTTAGCGAAAGGCTTCTTGAAGGGAAAAATGTAACTCTGTGAGATGAATTCACAGAACACAGAGCAGTTTCTCAGAAAGCTTCTTTCCAGTTTTGAACGGAAGATATTTCCTTTTTCACCATAGCCCTCTATGGGCTTCCAAATATCCCTTTGCCAATTCCACAAGAACAGCCTTAGCGAAAGGCTTCTTGAAGGGAAAGATGTAACTCTGTGAGATGAATTAACAGAACACAGAGCAGTTTCTCAGAAAGCTTCTTTCCAGTTTTGAACGGAAGATATTTCCTTTTTCACCATAGCCCTCTAGGGGCTTCCAAATATCCCTTTGCCAATTCCACAAGAACAGCCTTAGCGAAAGGCTTCTTTAAGGGAAAGATGTAACTCTGTGAGATGAATTAACAGAACACAGAGCAGTTTCTCAGAAAGCTTCTTTCCAGTTTTGAACGGAAGATATTTCCTTTTTCACCATAGCCCTCTATGGGCTTCCAAATATTCCTTTGCCAATTCCACAAGAACAGCCTTAGCGAAAGGCTTCTTGAAGGGAAAGATGTAACTCTGTGAGATGAATTAACAGAACACAGAGCAGTTTCTCAGAAAGCTTCTTTCCACTTTTGAACGGAAGATATTTCCTTTTCCACCATATCCCTCCAGGAGCTTCCAAATATCACTTTGCCAATTCCACAAGAAAAGCCTTAGCGAAAGGCTTCTTGAAGGGAAAGATGTAACTCTGTGAGATTAATTAACAGAACACAGAGCAGTTTCTCAGAAAGCTTCTTTCCAGTTTTGAACGGATGATATTTCCTTTTCAACCATAGCCCTCATTGAGCTTCCAAATATCCCTTTGCCAATTCCAAAAGAACAGCCTTAGCGAAAGGCTTCTTGAAGGGAAACATGTAACTCGGTGAGATGAATTAACAGAACACAGAGCAGTTTCTCAGAAAGCTTCTTTCCAGTTTTGAACGGAAGATATTTCCTTTTTCACCATAGCCCTCTATGGGCTTCCAAATATCCCTTTGCCAATTCCCCAAGAACAGCCTTAGCGAAAGGCTTCTTGAAGGGAAAGATGTAACTCTGTGAGATGAATTAACAGAACACAGAGCAGTTTCTCAGAAAGCTTCTTTCCAGGTTTGAACGGAAGATATTTCCTTTTTCACCATAGCCCTCTAGGGGCTTCCAAATATCCCTTTGCCAATTCCACAAGAACAGCCTTAGCGAAAGGCTTCTTGAAGGGAAAGATGTAACTCTGTGATATGAATTAACAGAACACAGAGCAGTTTCTCAGAAAGCTTCTTTCCAGTTTAGAACGGAAGATATTTCCTTTTTCACCATAGCCCTCTATGGGATTCCAAATATCCCTTTGCCAATTCCTCAAGAACAGCCTTAGCGAAAGGATGCTTGAAGGGAAAGATGTAACTCTGTGAGATGAATTAACAGAACACAGAGCAGTTTCTCAGAAAGCTTCTTTCCAGTTTTTAACGGAAGATATTTCCTTTTTCACCATAGCCCTCTATGGTCTTCCAAATATCCCTTTGCCAATTCCACAAGAACAGCCTTAGCGAAAGGCTTCTTGAAGGGAAAGATGTAACTCTGTGAGATGAATTAACAGAACACAGAGCAGTTTCTCAGAAAGCTTCTTTCCACTTTTGAACGGAAGATATTTCCTTTTCCACCATAGCCCTCTATGGGCTTCCATATATCCCTTTGCCAATTCCTCAAGAACATCCTTAGCGAAAGGATGCTTGAAGGGAAAGATGTAACTCTGTGAGATGAATTAACAGAACACAGAGCGGTTTCTCAGAAAGCTTCTTTCCAGTTTTGAACGGAAGATATTTCCTTTTTCACCATAGCCCTCTATGGGCTTCCAAATATCCGTTTGCAAATTCCACAAGAACAGCCTTAGCGAAAGGCTTCTTGAAGGGAAAGATGTAACTCTGTGAGATGAATTAACAGAACACAGATCAGTTTCTCAGAAAGCTTCTTTCCAGTTTTGAACGGAAGATATTTCCTTTTTCACCATAGCCCTCTATGGGCTTCCAAATATCCCTTTGCCAATTCCACAAGAACAGCCTTAGCGAAAGGCTTCTTAAAGGGAAAGATGTATCTCTGTGAGATGAATTAACAGAACACAGAGCAGTTTCTCAGAAACCTTCTTTCCACTTTTGAACGGAAGATATTTCCTTTTTCACCATAGCCCTCTATGGGCTTCCAAATATGCCTTTGCCAATTCCACAAGAACAGCCTTAGCGAAAGGCTTCTTGACGGGAAAGATGTAACTCTGTGAGATGAATTAACAGAACACAGATCAGTTTCTCAGAAAGCTTCTTTCCACTTTTGAACGGAAGATATTTCCTTTTTCACCATAGCCCTCTATGGGCTTCCAAATATCCCTTTGCCAATTCCACAAGAACAGCCTTAGCGAAAGGCTTCTTGAAGGGAAAGATGTATCTCTGTGAGATGAATTAACAGAACACAGAGCAGTTTCTCAGAAAGCTTCTTTCCGGTTTTGAACTGAAGTTATTTCCTTTTTCACCATAGCCCTCTATGGGCTTCCAAATATCCCTTTGCCAATTCCACAAGAACAGTCTTAGCGAAAGGCTCCTTGAAGGGAAAGATGTAACTCTGTGAGATGAATTAACAGAACACAGACCAGTTTCTCAGAAAGCTTCTTTCCAGTTTTGAACGGAAGATATTTCCTTTTTTACCATAGCCCTCATTGGGCTTCCAAATATCCCTTTGCCAATTCCACAAGAACAGCCTTAGCGAAAGGCTTCTTGAAGGGAAAGATGTAACTCTGTGAGATGAATTAACAGAACACAGAGGAGTTTCTCAGAAAGCTTCTTTCCAGTTTTGAACGGAAGATATTTCCTTTTTCACCATAGCCCTCTATATGCTTCCAAATATCCCTTAGCCAATTCCACAAGAACAGCCTTAGCGAAAGGCTTCTTGAAGGGAAAGATGTAACTCTGTGAGATGAATTAACAGAACACAGAGCAGTTTCTCAGAAAGTTTCTTTCCACTTTTGAAGGGAAGATATTTCCTTTTTCACCATAGCCCTCTATGGGGTTCCAAATATCCCTTTGCCAATTCCACAAGAACAGCCTTAGCGAAAGGCTTCTTGAAGGGAAAGATGTAACTCTGTGAGATGAATTAACAGAACACAGAGCAGTTTCTCAGAAAGCTTCTTTCCAGTTTTGAACGGAAAATATTTCCTTTTTTACCATAGCCCTCTATGGGCTTCCAAATATCCCTTTGCCAATTCCACAAGAACAGCCTTAGCGAAAGGCTTCTTGAAGGGAAAGATGTAACTCTGTGAGATGAATTAACAGAACACAGAGCAGTTTCTCAGAAAGCTTCTTTCCAGTTTTGAACGGAAGATATTTCCTTTTTCACCATAGCCCTCTATGGGCTTCCAAATATCCCTTTGCCAATTCCACAAGAACAGCCTTAGCGAAAGGCTTCTTGAAGGGAAAGATGTAACTCTGTGAGATGAATTAACAGAACACAAAGCAGTTTCTCAGAAAGCTTCTTTCCACTTTTGAACGGAAGATATTTCCTTTTTCACCATAACCCTCTATGGGTTTCCAAATATCCCTTTGCCAATTCCACAAAAACAGCCTTAGCGAAAGGGTTCTTGAAGGGAAAGATGTAACTCTGTGAGATGAATTAACAGAACACAGAGCAGTTTCTCAGAAAGCTTCTTTCCAGTTTTGAACGGAAGATATTTCCTTTTTCACCATAGCCCTCTATGGGCTTCCAAATATCCCTTTCCAATTCCACAAGAACAGCCTTAGCGAAAGGCTTCTTGAAGGGAAAGATGTATCTCTGTGAGATGAATTAACAGAACACGGAGCAGTTTCTCAGAAAGCTTCTTTCCGGTTTTGAACGGAAGATATTTCCTTTTTCACCATACCCCTCTATGGGCTTCCAAATATCCCTTTGCCAATTCCACAAGAACAGCCTTAGCGAAAGGCTTCTTGAAGGGAAAGATGTAATTCTGTGAGATGAATTCACAGAACACAGAGCAGTTTCTCAGAAAGGTTCTTTCCAGTTTTGAACGGAAGATATTTCCTTTTTCACCATAGCCCTCTATGGGCTTCCAAATATCCCTTTGCCAATTCCACAAGAACAGCCTTAGCGAAAGGCTTCTTGAAGGGAAAGATGTAACTCTGTGAGATGAATTAACAGAACACAGAGCAGTTTCTCAGAAAGCTTCTTTCCAGTTTTGAACGGAAGATATTTCCTTTTTCACCATAGCCCTCTATGGGCTTCCAAATATC